>NW_028327173.1:206615563-206921042 GCF_987537825.1 Furipterus horrens | reverse complement strand
TACACCTGTGTGTTGACAAGCACACGGACAAATAAGAGAACGGAAGAAGGTACCAGGCAACCTCTCTGGCAGCCTGGATCGACTCACTGGCCCTCTCTTGCTCTTCATTCTCAATGTCACCATGTCTTCCACATATGGCCACTGTATCTCCTTCAGACCTGAACTCTTATCTCAGATTTCACTTTCAGAAAATTTTCTCCAAACATCTTTATTGCAACTTCTACTTCTACTATTCTGGTTTCTTCCTTAAAACATGCAATTGATCTGTCTTTCCATTAGCCATACTTACCACGCACCCTCTCATCGTTTTTCCTTTTTTATTTGCTTCTTCATTCTGAGAGGAGTCTCGCATTTGCCTTCCACATCACTGACTCAGATTTCTTGAATGTCTCTTTTCAGTTGCCTACCCTAAAATCAATGCGGGTTTTATCATCCTTACTCAATTTCCTTCCATTGGTTTCTGACTTTATTCTCCATCCTTGCCTCTGTCTTCATGTCCACCTGCTCTGTCTTTTACTCAAGTCCTTTGCTCTTCTTCACAGACCTTGACTCCCTTATGTGGGTAAAGATTTTAAACATTTTTTTTTAAATTGGAAAACAAGAAAGAAAATTGCTCTGGATGCCCCAAGACCCCATAGAGAAGTGCCTATTCTATCTTTTGCAAAGATGCAGAAGTTCTGGCGGAGGTGTGTCTGTATGTCTTTCTGTATTTGTGTGTCTCTGTGCGTGTGTGTTTATGTGTGTGTATCTCTGTGTATCTGTGTGTGTCTGTGTGTGTCTGTGTGTCTGTGTGACTCTATGTGTCTGTGTGTATCTTGTGTCTCTGTGTGTGTCTGTGTATGTGCCTGTGTGTCTGTGTGTGTCTGTGTGTGCCTGTGTGTATCTCTGTGTGTCTGTGTGATCTTGTGTGTCTGTGTGTCTGTGTGTATCTCTGTGTGTCTATGTGATCTTGTGTGTCTGTGTGTATCTCTGTGTGTCTGTGTGATCTTGTGTCTCTGTGCATCTGTGTGTATCTGTATGTGTCAGTGTCTGTATGTGTGTGTGTGTGTCTTGTGTCTCTTTCTGTGTCTCTGTGTGTGTTTGTGTGTGTCTCTGTGTATCTGTGTTTTTCTGTGTGTGTCTCTGTGTGTCTGTGTGACTTTATGTGTCTATGTGCTGTCTCTGTGTCTGTCTGTGTCTGTATGTGTGTGCCTGTGTGTATCTCTGTGTGTCTGTGTGATCTTGTGTCTCTGTGCACCTGTGTGTATCTATATGTGTCAGTGTCTGTATATGTGTGTATGGGGGTATCTTGTGTCTCTGTGTGTGTCTATGTGTCTCTCTCTGTGTCTCTGTGTGTGTCTATGTGTGTCTGTGTGTATCTCTGTGTGCTTGCATCTGTATGTGTGTCTGTGGGTATCTTGTGTCTCTGCGTGTGTGTGTCTCTGTGTGTATCTCTGTGTGTCTGTGTCTGTATGCATGTCTGTGTGTGTGTCTCTGTGTGCGTGTTGCACATGGGGGAGATATGAAGAAGCCATAAGTCTCCAAAGAAGAGGGAACCACCGACTTCCACGCCCCGTCCGGTCGTGCTGGGCTCCTGGGTGGCCGCTGTCACCCCCGCCCCCACCCACCCCTCCCCCGGGACGGCCTGCCCTGCCCTTGGATGATTCAGTCCACAGGAGGAGGCCCGAGGTCGCTCAGCAGCGGGCGGCTTCACAGCAGGCTTGGCAGGCTGCCGCCCAAGCCACAGTGCGGAGAGCTCCGAAGCCAAGGTTTGGGAACTAAAAATACCAAGTGAATATGTAGTGGGCAGCTGTGTCCTGTGACCCATGAGAACCTGCCAGAGGACATGAGTGACCCCCGGGCCAGCCCCCCACGAATGCCCAGAGGCAGAGCGGAACCTCCTTCTGCGCAGGCACGCCTTCACTGAGCCTCCTGCCGAAGGCTGGAAAAAGAGACAAATTCTCCTTGGGCGCCTTCAGCCCACCTGACGAAGGGCCTGGAGGGTCCCCCTCGTTCCAGGGTCACACGTAGCTCACAGCAAGGCCCCTGCCACCGGCTCTGCAATGACTTAGGGAGCACTGTCCCCGTGTTAGCTGATGCCGCGTGTGACTAATACCTCCTCTCTCCGTGATGAGTCACACAGCCACGCGCAGGAAGCTGGGCCTTCAGGAAAGCAGGGCTTAGAAGGAGATCGTCTCTGTGTGGCTCGGGGTGGGGGTGGGGTGGTGGGAGGTGTGGCCATAGGGAGGGTTGAGGGGGCGGAGACCTTGGGTGGTGGTGCTGGGTGTGGGAGGGGGGCTGCGGGGAAGGAAAGACGAGAGTGAGGGGCAGCAGGAGCCACAACAGCGCTGGAGGGGGTGGCGGGAGTGAAGGGGGTAAGATGTGAGGGATGGGGGGTGAGGGTGCAGGTGCTGTGGGTGTTCTGCTCTTCAGCTCTAGTTTAACTGTCCCCTTCTCCATGGCCCCCACGGAGGTCCACGTCCCAATCCCCCAAACCAGTGACTATGTCATCTTATGCGGACAAAGGGACTCTGCAGATGTGGCTGAACTAAAGACCTTAAGAGGGATTATCCAGGGGACCTGGGGGGGGGGGGTTATAATTTTCCTTGTAAGAGGAAGGCAAGAGGGTCTGAGAGAGGGGACAACTGCAGCAGGGGTCGGAGGGAGGAGGGGCCGCAAGCCAAGGAACCCAGGCAGCCTCTGGAAGCAGGACGCGCTCTCCCTTGGGGTCTCCAGGAAGGAGCACAGCCCTGCCAGCCCGCCTCAGGCTTCTGACCTCCCATACAGAGGTAATGGCTTTGTGTTGACTGGAGACGCTGCGTTCGCAGTGATTTGTTACGACAGCCAGAGGAAATGTTCTCTTTCCCATGAGTTTCCTCCAGGAGGTTGAGAACATTGTAGAGTAAGACCTGTGCCTCATCCCCCTCTGTGATCCCAGCCCCAGAGGAGGGCTTGACACATAGTAGGTGTTCAGTTAACAGGCTTGAGACCACACGGAGCCCTGGGGGCTGTGGGGGTGGGGAGGTGACTGGCCCTGCATCAAAGGCAAAGCTGAACCCCGCACCATGGTCTCCTCCTGGCATCCTTCCTCTTGCCCCAGCCCGGCTGACAGCAGGCACCCCGCTCTGGCAGCACCAGACCCTGACCTCCCGCAGCACCCCGGGATCCTTCTCCAGTGGGAAGGCTTAGCTCCTGGTTGGAACAGGAGCCAGAGCGCAGTGATTACACCCACCCCCATGGTAACTCTAGGTCATGATTCCGGCTGCAATTAGCTGAGCCTCTCTGCAGGCCAGGCACTGAGCAGAGCTCTTTGTGGGACTTAACCTAATGCTCCCAACCTGCACGTGCGGCGGGTCTATTGGGAGCCCTGCTTTCCAGTTTGGGGACTGAGGCCCAGACACGTAACGCAAGGGCGAAAACAACACACCTCAGCTCTGTCGGCCTCATCCTTGCTTTGAACCCTGCGCCCTCTCATCCTCTTTGAAACTCGCTTGTCTAGTGATACAGAGTCTAATGCTCCCATTGAAGAGTGTAGAGAACAGAGTCACTCATTCATTCATTCATTCATTCTTTCATTCATCCAAGAACTTTTATTGGGCATCAGCTTGGTTCTAAACACCACGCTAGGCACCAGGGAATGTAACAGTGAACAAAATGAGGGAGTGGACAAATGTATGACATCAAATAACATCAGGGAAAGGCTAGGAAGGATGTTTTTAATGAAATAATGTTAAAGAAATTGGCATGGTGGCCAGCACATAGTAGGTGCTTGAAAAATGTTAGCTGAATTTCCAAATGGACATGGCACTAAATCGATTCCCTCACTCAGAACAATCCATTGCCCCCAAGCACCAGGCGAGGTGGGCTGGTGATGGGGAAGGGAGCACCCAATGGCACCCTTGTCTTGAGATGCAGAGGCTGAGCCAGCATATTTGGTCTCATAAAGACCCTGCCCGGATGGCAATTCATTTGTGGCTGGTGCCCACAACAAAGACGACACTAGTAATAATAATGGCATGGACGGTGGCCGTGGCCCCAGCCTCATCTCTCCACCTCAGCCTCTGATCCTTCACTCTGTCCCAGGAGTGATTCTTGACCCACAAACTAGGTCAAGTGCACCCTCTTCATTGCCCAAAGGGAACCACAAACGCAAGCATCTACACGAGCCCAGATATTTTTCATGTTGGGAATTGAAAACATCGTCAACCACGATCATGCTTTGCCCTGTGCAAGGTGATGTTTGGGGGGGGGGGGGAACCACACCCCAAGCTTCCCTCAGGGGCACCCAACATGGGGTAGGAGCATAGTGATAGTGATGATGATGATGATCGCAGTGATAGAGGACACTGAGTACCTGCCGGCAGTGTGTGACGTACTTTATAAGTAGTTAGATGTTATGTTCCGCTAATAGACACAATTATCCTCGTTTGCCAGATGAGGAGACAATGACTCAGAGGTACGAGCGCATGTCCTCAAGGCCTCACAGCCAGCAGGTGGCATCGTTGGTTCAAATCCAGGGGGGTTGGCTCCCAGGCCCGTGTGTCCGCCTGGCTGTCACGCCCCCACTCAGATGGAGGCTGAGCACAGGTGTGCTGGTCGCTGCACGAGACATGAGATGCAGTGAGGATGCTCCGGCCAGCTCTGGAGGCTGGGACCAAGGCCAAGGGTGGGAAGAGTTGTCCAGGGGCTGAGGGTCCCTGGATCAGGGCCTGAGCAGTCCCCCACCCATCTCCCAGGTGGGAAGGACTGATCGAGTCCCTCTGGACTTTGCTTAATGCTCTGCCCATTCATTTTATTCAGAGCTGTGTATATGTTTGAAAATATTCCTTTTCATTATGCATATTGTGCCACAAGAATGATATATTTGAAGAAATCATCATGAATAAAGTGGCCAATTTAGCAAGGAGATTTACTAGGAAAATGCTCAGTAAAAAATAGTCAGCCACCACATTTTCTGGGAGAGGAAAAACAAAAAATGCCGTGTGGGCCTTACACGGTTACAGAACAATGGTCATAGCTGCAGGAGTCTGTTCAATAATGTTTCCTATCGCCCTTTTCAGACGAAGAAAGAAAAGCTTATCTTTAATAATGACGAAAGAGGAAATAAAACAGCTTCGATTCTAATTAAACTTAGTTGCAGAAAAAGAAGTCCTTCTCTTTTCCCCATCATTCTAAAATTAAAAATAGAATTGCTAATAATCTTGCAAGTGAATGTTCTGGGTTTGGGAGGCCAGATGGCAGGGCGGCAAGAGCTTCTTGACGATCTATCTCACTTGCTGTGAGAACGGGGGGATGTTAGCTGGCGTGCCAAACCTCCGCTTCCTCATCCTTAAAATGGGGTTATTATCATGTCTAGCAGAGAGGGCCAAGTTGTCCCTGCCACTGTGGGCCATGGCCCTGGGAGGGGCCGGGAGGGGCCTGGTAAACCCACCCTCCCGAAAACAAGCAATGCATTTGCCACCCGCGGGGGTGCACAAACTTCTGCTGCATCCTGTCTCAAGCTGGCAGCTTGAGATTACTCCCTGAACTTGGACGTGGGAAGAGAGTGCAGAGTCGGTCCTGGATCACAGCAGTGCCACGATGGGCCCCACGCGTCCCGCTCAGCCACGTTCTGCAGCTCGGCGGGGCCAGGGGATCATTTCTCAGTGGCCTGTGTCCCTGCCGGTGCAAGTCCTTTCTCCCCCTCCCACTGGAAGAGAACCAGGGGGCGACAGGGGCGTCATGAGGCACAAGAAGCCTGCGTCCTGGAGTCACTATATGAAGGAAGCTGTTTCTGGACAGAAACATTCACCTTGAACTGTTAGGAAATAAAGATAAAGAAATAAGAGGGTCCTTTTGGCCCAGCAGCCCGTATTCCTCCAACCAATGAAGCGACATTTGGGGATGATTATGATAGTGCTTATCTCATAGAGTTTGGTAGAAATCACTTAGCTCAGTGCCAGGCACACGGGGACACTACGTGTTCTTTCTGTTATCAGAAGTGCACCAGAGATGGATTAGTTAGAGTCATACATCACAACCCAGAAAGACACCATCACGTAGCTCAGGTACAAATATGCTGCTGTTAGCGAATCCCTGTTTATTAAGCACATTTATTGAGCATCTACTACTTGTCAAAATGAATTAATTATCTCTTCCTTCCACAAGGCACCTAAACTCCAGTGGTGAGAAAGCCCACGTACAACCGTGACCGTGTGAGAGGAGAGGGCCAAGTGCTCAATGACAATAGTCATTCAGAGTGACCTCTCAAGAGCCTCTAGCACTGGCACCAAGGGCAGGTTTTATTATTATCTCCACTTTACAGCAAGGAAACTGTCGGTAAACGTCAGGACCGGGAATCGAACCCACGCAGTCAAGTCCAGGGCTCACACTAGGAGGCACCGGGCAGTACTACTCCCTGGACAGGGGTTCAGTGAAAGCATGTGGGTGCTTTTGAGATGGGCCCTGAAGGAGCGGTGGGCCAGGCCCCGTGAACCTGAGGGCAGACAAGGCCAAGGCTGCAGGAACTTGGAAAGGAAGCAGGTTCCTGGGTGTGGATGGGCCCCCACATGTCTGGTTAGAGCGTTTGGACTTGACTCCCAAAATTAAAGAACTTGAAAATAAATTAAAAAAAAAAAAAAAAAAGACAGAACTTGGATTATTCAGCTTCTTCTCTGCAAAGGACTATGCGCTGCAACTCCCCGTCGCAGCGATTTCTCTGAATAGCTCAGATTCCAGAGACATAGCAGTTTCTGTCCAGGACTCAGATTTATTTAAGTTCACCATTAACACACAAGCCGGAATTGGCCCTAACATCTCCATAGCAATGAATGTCCTCAAAACCAGCACCAGTTTTAATGATTACGTTCTCTCTATTTTATTTTCGGTTCCTACAGCTCAACATTCCCCCCATACTTCATGGTACTTTGACTAATTCCGCTGTACTTTGCCAACGCCACTGAGGCGACACGCCCCCCCTCCCCGAAAAGATCTGTTCCAGCAGTAAAATATACATAGTTAGGACATCTCAAAACACTGTAATTTTAGCAGGGTTATGGAACGTCTTATCATAATAGTTTTAAATCATAATTTATAATCCTGAATCATACAGAGAAAATTCTTTAGCCCAAGGAATTTCTGCGTTCATGACGGGATTGCAGAGAGCAGTGGAAAAGGCAATTTCAAAGAAATCCTTTTTTTCTTTTTTTCAGTGTTTTGTAAAACGTGTAAGAGGAATTAATGCTATTTTGATGGTGGCCGTGAATGGAAGACAACCTCAAGGACAACAAATCATTGAGGGAGCCTAATGTTATAATTAACATAATATAGATTTTAAAATAACAGCTACAAATGGCCCTGTACCAGGTATCAGGGCACCAAGGCTCTTCTACCACTCAGAGAGTTCTGACCCACTAGATGAGGTCAGAAGCTTGCCTCACTGGGAGGTCACAGGTAGGAAGCTGAGACACACTTGGAACATTTTTTAGAAGTCACTTTATTCGCCTGCGCAAAACTTTCTGACCTGACCACGCCAACATCTTTTCACTCTTTCAGGTAGCCGTGTAGATATCACCTCCTCCAGGAAGCCTTCCATGCAGCCATCCACTAGGTCAAACCTGCCTGCTCTACATTGCCAGTGTTCTTCCTGGCTGTAGCATGCTCACTGGGAACATCACAGAGAGCATATTCTTCACGGTGGTGGAACTTCAGCCCAGATCACTGGGCAGGGTAGGCAGGGGAGCCCACCAGCACCTCTTGCTGCTAACACCCCCTGGCCATTTCCATGCCCCGCTTTGTCCTGCCTGCAGTCCTAGAGGGGGTCACTGCTGTTGCCCTCATGGGGCCCAGCTGCACTGGAGGTCTCTGCACTTGCTAGTGTGGGGGTCATTTTCCTCATAACTGACTCCTACGTGAAATCTGGGTGGGAGGCCCATACTGCCACAGGTCCCCGAGGTAGGGGAGGAGGGCGCAGAAGGGGGAGATTATCCATCCAAAGGCCTGTAGCTCCTTCCTCTCCATGGAGGCCTCTCCTGGCCCTGGCGTGGGGTGGGGGCTGTGTTTTGCTATGGGGAGGAAGGGATGAGGGCCTTTTCTGAAAACAAACAAAATTCCCTGGAGGAAGAAATAACACTTCCCATGATCCAATGTTCATTCAGTTAGGCACTCCACAATCAGTTACCAAAACTTCACTAGGCATCCTTTGGAAAAGACACGGGAATCTAGCACAAATATAATGGACACTCCAGTCTAGAATCAAGGGAGAGAAAAGACTGAAAATACAGCATATCTTGACCCAGACTTTGTCATATGCCAGGTACAATCCTAGCACTTGGCTTTATTTACTTGCCATCTTTTTTGGTGGGGATACTTTTGCTATCCCATTTCTCAGATGAAGAAACTAAGGCACAGAGCCAAAAAGTGACTTGTCCAAAGTCACAACTACTAAGTGGCAGTTCTAGAATTCAAGTCCAGGAAGCAGGCTCTTAACCACTCCTTCAAGTAAAAAACTGTCATCCATCACGATACAATAGACTGATTGTTCCAGCAAAAGTATATATAAACATTGAATCTTCAGGTGCCCTAAAAAAACAAAAAGAACAAAATATGATAAAATTTTCTCAGAAAGAGGAGTCTTTTTGTGGGGTTTTGAAGGATGAATAGGAGTTGGCCTGGGCGAGAAGTGGAGAGAAAGGGCAATCCATGTTTGAAGACCAGACAAAAGTATTATAGGACTGATGTGTGGGGGATGGAAAAAGCAAGAAGGAGAGATACTGAAAAGTTAATCTGTGGTCAGACTGAAAACAACCTTAAACCATTGGTGTTTGGGGTTTACCTTTCCTTTCCTGCCTGCCTTTCGTAAGGGTTAAAGAAAGAACCCTGGAAAGCTGTACAGATTGGGCAGGTCCATTCGGATAACCTCCACTGTGGAGCCGGGGTGAGAAGGAAAATGCCTGGCTCTGCCTCCGGGAGCCCACAGTCTAGTTGGGGACCAGTATGGACGTGCGCTCCTGCCACACCGTGGAGGCGGAGACAGGGGCAAAGTGGTTTCAGGTGTGAAGACTCAGTCTCCCCATTGGTGACAATCAGGAAACCCCAGAAGCTCCTGTCATCTGTAACCTCGATCATGAGTCCTGACATAGCAGACTGTGATTTCCCCACGAGGCTATTTTTAAAATGTACTCATCGGATGTATTTATACCCTGCGTATTTTAATTTAAAAATTTTTTTGAAGCAGCTTACACAGGCAACATGAAATAAAATTAATAAAATAGGATTAGAAATAAGAAAATATGATTTTCACAAACAAGGATTAGCACAGTTGCTGCAGCTGGGTTTAGAACTGGCCTCTTGAGTTTCCTAGTAGCCAAAGCAAAGAGCGAAATTCAATACAACGTAGATTGGCCGACAGCAAGGAATCGTACCAGCTCGCCGGGGGAGACAGACTTTCTCCTAGTTCTAAACTGTGAGTGAGATGTCTCGACTTAAATGTTTCTCAGGAAATGCAGAAGTCACATCAGATGGCTTGTGGGAACCTTCCATATAAAAGTTACACATGACCTTTAGAGCAATGTGCAGGAGAAAGGGGGTGTGGTCCCCCTACAGGAGCTTCCTGAGATCCCAACTTGTACTCCTCATTTTTTCATCCCTCCCCTCCCAGTTATTGACGGCTGCTAAATAAAAGCCACAGTGTCGTCTAGGCCCTGGGAAGGAGGGGGGATTGGCCACAGGAAGAGAAGGAAGCTTCAGAGGGACACCCTGTGAGCTGATGCCTTGTGAGGCGGGACCACAGAGCAGAGACTCAGCAGCAGCCACCACGCGAAGCCCACCCAACAGTCACCACTGGCACAAAGCCGCCTCTGGGGATGCGTGTCCTACCATCCGAGCCAAGGTCACGAGCCTGCCCTCCGCTGCTCCCTGATGGTAGAAGAGTCTGGGACCCTTGGGTTGAGCTTGGGAGGCAGCAGAGCAGGAGGGCACCCATTACTGTTCTCCTGCTGAGTCCACACCGACTCCAGAATTTTCCCCAAAGGGAGAAAAGTGTAGACAGAAAAGGTGAGTAATGCCGGTCAGTCAGAAAATAAAAGCTATTTCTCTCTTCCGCCTCCCCTACATCCCTATGGCTACTACGATCTGTGCACTTGGCCTCCACCCTAAACACAGAAAAGCCTCGTGGGCACCATTGGGAACGTCCAGCCCTGCGTCATTAGCGGCTACACCTAATTGGCCCAGACTTCCTGGAAAAGGTGACTGTCGCGTGTGTTCAATTTCACGTCTTTCCTCCTGTGCATGTGGGACCCAGGTAGCTTGTCCTTGCTTTTGTATATAAGCTGCTTCCCCTTACTCAGTAATTTTTAAAATATATATAGTACCAGTGTGCCTAAAAGCCACTCTCCTCAATATTTCATGTACTACTACGTCACTGAAAACCCTCCACAAGCTGTTCCTTCGTTGACTGGTCCATTGGTTTGCTCACTCGCCCCACCGTAGTCAGCCGTGCGGCAAACCGTCCTGGACAGCGGCCCAGCCGGGCACGGCGCCGGGCAGGGGGATCCTCGCCGTCGAGGAGCTGGGAGCCTAGGGAGCGAAGCGCGGGCCACCTCTGCGATGCTCCCCCGGGGTGCCCACGGCTCAGCTGGGAGGGCTCCCAGGTGCCCCGGGCTGGCCGAGAGAGGGGGAGCGGGAGGGCCAGGAGGAGGAGGACTCTGCCAGGAGAAGGGGCATCTCCGCCGAGCCGTGAAGGGCGCGCAGGAGCTTGCGGGTGAGTGGGCTCCAAGGACAGCCGCGTCACCTCCTGGAGCGCTCGGGCGAGCGGAGGGGTGACGAGGTCAGCGGGCCTTTGTAAAGGGGCCTCCGTCGGCTCCAGGGAGGAAGTCAGGCCGGTGGCCCGGCTGGCTGTTGCACGCTGATGGGGCTCCCCTGGTCTCAGTGAGACACCCTGAAAGCACATGGAGTCGAGGCACTGAGGCTCCAGAATCCCCATGGGTAGGTGGGGGGGGGGGGCTTTCGGTGGCCATGTGCTGGAAGAGGGGCCTCAGGGACGGGTTTGAAAGCTGAAGCCCGTATGAGCGCGTACATGTTTCTCTGGGGTGGGTCGGGGGTGGAGTGCGGCTGGAGTTCCAGAGAGGACGGCATAAAGCCCTCCGAGCCATGCTTTCTGATTAAAATAAATTCTGCCATCACCACCAAAAAAAAAAAACGAAAAGAAAAAGATACAATAGGTGCCCCAGCTCCTTTGCACCTCAGAGGGACATCCAGGGCAGCAAGTATAGACCCAAGCAAGCCCGCACGTACACTTACCAGACAGAAGGCAGGAGGCCATGTTCAGGGTGAATTTCAGACGTACAACACGTAGTTCTTCTGTGCACATAACGCTATCCCAAATATCGCATTTTTCATTGTGTACCTGGACTTCAAACTTAACGGGCATGCTATATTTTTATTTGCCAAATCTGGCCACCCTCCCTTCTGAGCTGTCTCCAGATGGAACACTTCTGCTTCCCGGTATGTCCCTCCCCAGCTAGAAGGCGTGGCTTTCTGTCCACGGACCTCTCTCCACCTCTAGCTCCCCAGTACCCAACTTTGGATATTTCCTGGCTATGGTGCCCAGGGGAGCCATTCACAAGGTGGCACTTCATGGGGCTTGTGTCCTTCTGGGGACTTTACTGTCCCTTTACAACCCTGGGGAGCAGAGGTCCTCTCTGGCTCTGGGGACTGTTTCGTTGACACTGCCAAGAAAAAAAAAAAATAGGGAAAGAATATGCAAAGGGAATTTTGGAAGAGGTATGTCAGCAGGCAAGGGTTTCTTGCGGCCGTCAGGAATGACCCAGAAACCCACGCAGCACGTTGTGCGGCCCTGCCCCACCACCAATCGCCAGATGAGCCCAAAAAGTAATGGGATGCATAGGAAATAATGCTCACTGCCTCACTGCTGCCTCCAGGGACGCGGGTCCTGTCCGACCAAGGCCTGACGTGACACCCTACCCCCGCCCATTCCTGCTGCTGACCAAGTCCTGGCATGGAGGGACCGCCTCAGCCAACCTGGAGTCCGCTCTCCACTCCCTCCCCGGGCGCCAAGGGTCACATGAATTGTCTTTCCTGGTTGACAGGTGACAACAGGGTTAAATAATCCAAGGCAGACAAGCTGTGAAGGACAGGGACATGTGTCCTTCCCCTCTTTGCAGGACCACGCTTAGTTGGATACTCAGCTCATAGTAGGTGCTCAATAAATCTTTGCTCCATCTGAACCTGAAATGAGGAAGTGCTGGGCTCTGTTGCCTGTGCTGTTCTGATTATAGGGATAAATAAATGGGCTTTTCTGCAACAGCGGACACCATTCACTACTAAATTCACTTTACGCACAGGGGGGAAAGGCCCTCTGCCTCCGATATTGCCACTGATGAAGGAGATAAGGCTCGGGCTCAGAACGAATTCCAGCTTAAATTTATATAGAGAAGTAATCAGACCATCAAAGCAGAACAAGCAAGTGAAAGGGTGTTAAGACAAATGAATTTAAAAGCACACAATAGCCGTCCCTGATTTGCTTTTCCAGCCGATGAAATATTTCAGAAGATTAAAAAATGGTTATGTAACACCCAGAATCCACATTGTCAGAAAGATTTGTAACTCAATGTTTTCCTACCCGGGAACCAAATGAAAGAGTTTCATCTAGGTTTTGATCATGGCAATTTTTTTTAAAGATATAAAAATATATTGAAATATTTAAATTGCTTGTCAAATAGAAACTCGCCCCTGCCCTGACACGTTTAAAATATAATGTTGCTTCAAACATCACTTCTCCTGATAGGATTTTTTAAGTTGTTTTATAACGCATTAACGGTGAAGATCAGACTCCCAAGACTACTGTATTTGGAATATTCACTTTTTTTCCCTCGTCCCCTAGAATTTCCAGAATGTAATTCTGCCCCCAGCTGGTTAAAGCTTAGCTGACATGGGAGAGAAATGGGAAGCCTAACCACGTCCCTGCATCAGGACGTCCATCAGGAGGGCGAGGGCACTTGGTTTGCAGAAATAACAGGTGCGCTCTAGGATGAACTTCCCCAGCTCTGGAGGGTGCTGTTTCTTCAAGGTGCGCACATGGCATTTCCCTTCGCACGAGCCAGGAAACCTAGAAAGTGGGCCTGCGTCACAGAAAGACCCAGGCCTGCGATCCCTGCTCCACAGCCTCCCATTAATGAGGTATCGATCGCCTGGCCGTGATCATTGTCACCAGAGATCAAGCGGACGGAAAGTTAATAAAGATGACTATCAGCGCCACGACCCAAGTCCAAAGGCACGCTGAGGAGCCCGGATTTGTTTTCCTAATGTGTGCGCTTTGGGCTTTTCCATTAAGTTTTCTAAAATTTATTCTGCCTTGGTCCTGTCACTGTGCAAGCCACAGGACGGGCTTTCCTCGTGTGGCACAGTCCCCTCCACAGCTGGGTGGGAGACCTGGCCCCCAGACCGGGGGGCCGCAGCCGGTCAAGGCCTGATGCTGTCATGGTCAAGACCACGCACGGTCCCAAGGGCCGGTGCTGGCGTCTATGGAGGCTGGCTGCAGCTTTGACCCTCGTGGGCTGTGACCATCAGCCACACGTGCATGGCGGAAGCAGAGACAGGAAAATCTTACCACGTCTACTCTGACAGCGTCTCAGGAGGAACTCGGGAAGTGAGCTGTGTTGGCAATACCCCAGCCAGCAGGGAGAGGCTGGAGACCTATGAAGCCCCCAGAGGGTTTATAGGCAAAAGGCCTGTTTTAACACTTTAATAGCAGACTCAGTGAATACAGGAAAGGATCACGGCTTTCCTTACATGAGTGTCTTAAAAATAACCTGGCTGGCAGGTAACCTAAGAGGGTATAGAGGTCAACGGTGGGTTCTGGGGCCACTCTTGAAGCCATTTGACTTATCAGGGCCTTTTTCCACTGTTTATGAAATTTGCAAAGTCACAGTCAAGATCAAAAAGATAACGGTGCATGTGAAAGTCCTAACACAGCCCTAGGCACGAAGCAGGCCCTCTGTGGATATAAAGGTTCTTTCGCTTCCCAGGGTTTGAGAGAGGGTCCACGAATGTTTTCTGTAAATGGCCAGGGTGTACAATAAATATGTTGGGCTTTGCAGACCAAGCAGCAAAATCAAAGATAGTGTGCAGGTACTTACATAACAAGAAAGGGAAATATTTTTCTTCCAATTTTTAGTGCTGGCGTTAAAAATAAAATTCAGTATAATTTTTTATAATGCAGGTGACACATGAAAAGAATGGAATTTTTTTTGAGATAAAATTTTATTTGACTGACCTTCAGAGTTAGAGTTTCGTATCCTCAAATCTATTGCAAATGTCCGTGGTAAAAATCATGCTTCGCTCACAAACCGCAGGCTGGGTTTGACTACCGGCTCGCCAACCCCTGCTTTAAGACAAGCAGGCAAACTCAGACACCCACCCCTTTTTCTTGGTCATCTCTGCTCTTTGAGGTTCCTGAGCCCAACTGTTTGCTTTCCTTCTCACATTGGAAGGCTTCGCTCCCACGTCACCTCCTCTAGGAAGCCTTCCTTGATCCTGCCTTATCCCGGTAGGTGGTAGAATGAATATTGACCCTGCTCTTAACACAGCCTCCAGTGGCCACATGCTGTAAGGTACCCCTTGAGGGCAGGCCAGGGGCTTCTTATGCAGCTTCTGCAGCAGCATCTATCCAGCACCTGCCAAGCTCAGTGCATGTCACTGGGAAAGGAAGGGAAGCAGGACTAAGTCTGGACCAAGCCCGTGGGGCACAAATCCTGCCTCCTCCCAGCTACGAATCAATAACAGTAAGAAGAACTAGCAGGGCCCCTTGATCACCGCTACGTAAACACTTTGTTGTATCATCTCATTTCAGACCCCAGTACGTTGAGTGTCTTCAGACCTCCTCCCTCACTAGCACATGCAAGGTGATCTCTTCCAGGGCCCGTGACTTCAGATCCTTAGACCCGGCTGCCTTGTCAACATCATCACTGGACACATAAGAAGAAGCCCAGATTTAATATAAATAAAACAGAACTTCTGGTCCTCAAAGACTCTGCCCCAAACAAACAAAAGGAAGCAAAGGCTGGTTCATTCTTTCCATCGGAGCTCTACACGTGAAACCTTGGTGTCGTCTTTCCTGTCTCTCCTTTTCTCTCTCACACACCAGGCTGCCATTCTCTCCTACCAACCAGCCTTCAGCCCCCACCGCCAGGTAAACGCCAGATTTTCGGGCAGCCCGTGAGACCGACAGGGGCCCGTCCCTCAGCCTCCCAAGAGCATCCCCGCCCGCCCCACGCTCTGGTCTCCATGCTCCAGCCAGCCCGGCTTCTCTGCTGTTCCCTCGCACGCACGTGACCATCTGCCTCTGTCTTTGCACTTGGTGTCCCCTCCGCGTGGAGTGCCCTTCCCCATATATCACATGGCCTGTTGCCTCCCTTTCAAATGTCACCTTAGCAGAGAAGCCCCTAATGAAACACCATCTCCTAAAGCTCTTCACATGCATGGCTCTGCTTCATTTTTCTCCGCTGTTCTTACGGGCACTTGACGTGGTCTTCTCCCCCTGGAAGGGACCGAGGACTGGGGTTCCCTGTCTGTGTACTGCTACAGTGGAGGTCGAATTCCACAAACACTTGCTGGAGAGAGGGAGGGACCGAAGGAGCAAGGGAGGAAAGTGGGAGGAAAACAGGGAAGAAGGCGGAGAAGAGCAATAACCAATCTGGCCGGCTCTCTGCAGGGCCTGCTGAAGACACCCATCCTCACTAAGAGCACAGGGTCCATGGAAGGGCGGAAGGAGCGTGCCACTCCTCGCCCAGATCTGCGTTTGTGAACAGCAGGCCGACTGCAGTGAGGGAAGTGAGTTAGGGAGCCGTGGTACCAGGGCTGAGAAAAACGCTATTGAAGTCGTCCAGGCCACGTTCCAAAATAGGAGGGCCACTGCACCTGCCTTTAAGCACCCATGGGCTCCAGGATAAAATCCAGACGCCTCTCCTTTGGTATCGGACCCATCTCGTTCAGCCAGGTGTCATGGGCCCTACTCTCTAACGGGGCCCAAGCTTTCGATGCACCCCGCTGCCTCTCTCCTCCCGCCCTTGTAGCCAAGTCACCTTCTTCTAACAAGACCGAGTCCCCTCTGATGCACCAGGCCCTCTCTGTGAGGGCCTGTGCACTTCACTCTGTCCGATCTCCCCACTCATACACCACGAACTGCTCCAGCACAGAGGGCTTGTCTTTTTCACAACAATACACGTGCAGCATATTTAGTCAGGCGCTTGGATGACAGCGCATGGGAATGAGGGAGCAGAAGGAAAGAAAAATGGGGGCAGAAAGGAGGGGAGGAGGAGGAGGAAGGGAGAGAGGGAAGAAAGTAACCAACAGAGAGAGAGAGAGAGAGGGAGGGAGGGAGGGAGGGAGGGAGGGAGGGAGGGAGACAGGAGGAGGGACAGGGAGCCTAAGCCATCTAAGGTTCTCCTTTGTTTGCAACTTATCAGGAATCTTGACGCTAACTTCTGAGACCCATTAACTTCTCACACGGCGTTCTCTGTAACACTTTCTCTTTGTTCTGTTTTTTTCTAAAGCCCACAAACGTTCAACGTGCCATATTTTGCGTGAGACAGAGGCACACTTCGCTGCAGAAACTTCCACTTGCAAGCTTGTCTCCAACTTCCTAAGGTTGTATAATCACCCGGAGTCTTTGTTCTCGCGACGCGAGGATGCATAAAGAATCAAAGAAGCAGGAGGAAGAGGAACGTTCCGGGCGATTACTGGAACAATCCAATTACAATGCCTATCAAACTTAACTTCACAGGTTATAGCTCCTAATTGCCTGACAAAAATTGACACTTCAGTCGCAACAGCATAATATAATCAGAGTCCAAATTAAATTTGATCGTGGGCAGAAAACGATGCTATCATTCCAAGGCATGGAAACGGGAGATCAGCGAGCATGATACCAGGGATCAGAAATGAGAATTATTCATTAATGGCAATGCGTTTCTGATAATGGAAATGACACAGTTCAGACGGCTTCGTAAAAACACTATTAATTAAAAAGATGATAGACCTAACAAGCCATAGACACCAGAGGACTTCCTCTGGGTGTGCTTGTTAAGGTGAGGGATGACAACGTGTGAGAGCCGGGTGCACGGTAGCGCTGACGCGCGAGCCCGGGCTACTGGCCGCTGCTCTGGGAGGGGACCTTCTCCAGGGGCCCGTGTTCCGGGACTATGACAATAAAAAGGATCCATGGCCACACTTCAGCTTGCAGGAAGTATAAACAGTGCTGGCAATAAAACAGAAGAGCCCAATTCATAAAAGAAAAGCACAGGGCAGTTCCGCACCCAGTAGAAGGAAAAAACCTGGAACATACTTCAGAGTGTGTGTGTGTGTGTGTGTGTGTACACATACTGTGTTTTCCATCTTGAAAGGTCTGAGTTCTAATTTAGGGGATTGAAATACACAGAACAAGAAGTAAACTTAAGCCGACATCAGGGCTTGGGGACAGAAAATTGAAGTACCTGCTTTTGGTTAAAAATAAAGAAAGAATAAAAAGAAAAAAAAAAAACAAAGAAAGAAAACACAAGAAAATAAACTGACATAGGAAAATCATAGAGTTATGCTTTTGCCATTAAATCATTTAACCAAAATTTACTGAGTACCTTCGATGGTGATGCCTCATACTAGGCTCTGGGTGCAGCACTGAACAGGACAGAGACTGTGCCCATTCTTGGGGACTATCCTGTCCAGCCATAATGATGGGCATTGGCCACGCTAGATGGGTGATGAGTTTTGGGGAGAATTACAGGAAGACATGTCACTAAATGACCAGAGGGCTTAACTATCTGGGAGGCCAAGAGGGCTTCCTGGAGGAAGCAGCATTTAAGGTGAGGCCTGAAGTGAGAGGTTGATGAATAATAAGGGGTGAGAATGAGGAAGAAGGTTCCAGCCTGTGAGATGACATATTGCAACCTTCCGTGGCAGAGAGAGGAGGCCCCTCAAAATATGAACAGACGTGTCAAGGGCATTCACAGGGATGCCGAAACTGGATGGAGGGGAACATCGCTCCGCTCCACTCGAGGCTGTAAGAATGTTAATAGGAGGGCGGTTCCCAGCTCTGGAGCTCTTACCGTTGAAGGAGCAGAGGTGGGGGAGACGAGAGGGATGACATTGTCCCCTACCTGCTGAATTCAGGCGTAGCCGTGTGACTTGCTTTGATCAATAAATCGTGAGCAGAATTGCGTCGGCCCTGGGTGCCCCAGAGCTTCAGGAGCCATCACACGGCTCCGCTGTGTTGTCTCCCCCTCTGTTGTAAGGACTAGCAAAGTCCCAGGTCAAGGGCCCCCCTGGGCCTGAATCCCAGGGTGAGAATGGCACAGATAAGGGCGGCAGCCCCCACCTGAAGGTACAGCCTCTCACCTGGATGGGCAGCCACCCCTCCCCGGGTGGGCAACCCCCACCTGCAGCAAGCAATCAGCCTTTGTTTGCATAAAACTCTGAGGCTTTGGGGTTGGCCATTGGTACAGCCCAGCCAAGCCCGTCTGCTGGGTGCTGTAGTCACCGGGGCACGCCATGGAGAAAGGGCCAGGTAGCCACTCTTCGTGTCTTATTAGAACCAACAGCTAAAGAAGCAGAGAACTTAGGGCCTGGAGGAGAAAGGATCCAACTGGTTGATGTTTGGGGGAGAGAGATTCTAGCTTCATGTAAAGAAGACCCTTCCACGCACACGGATCAGTAGTGTTCATCACATAATCTGTCTTAAGTGGCAATGAGTGCCCCATCCCAGGAGGAGATCAAAAGCAGGCTGGGTAGGGAGCGTGACTCACCTTCCAGGACCAGGTACCACGGAGGAAGATCCTGCATTCAGTGGCTTATGAGGTTACTTGAAACCTTGAGGTTCAGTAATTGTCTGATTCTATGCAGGCAGGCAAGTGTCACCTGCCCTGAGGATCACCAGTGACCAAAGAACAGAGCCCCAGAGACCAGGCTGTTCAATTCAATTTCATTCAGTCTGGGCCAACATGATTCAATGAATACTCTGTACCAAGCCAGATGAAATGACCTAAAAATGCCTTAAAATATGCAATAGGCATGCCGCCTCAGCCACAGCAGCTCTGCTCCTTCCTGTTCTCTCTCGGCCTCCCTGCCTTTCTGTCTGTCCCTCTGTCTCTCTCCTCCCTCTCCTCCCACCCTTCTTCTCCCCTCCCCTCTCTCAATTTCTAAGCTCACTGGACAGTGGAGGGACATTTCTCCTCTGTGCAGAAGCGTCCAGGGTGAGGTGGTCTCCAGGGGACAGATGCACCAAGCCAGGGTAGTTCCGCAGCTACATTATGACCTGGTTCCCCAGCCTGGCACAGCAGGTGTCTGAGTGGCTGGGACCTTACAGTGGGTTCCCGGTGCGTGGTTTGCAGGCTGGGATCCACCCTGAGACTGCGTTTGACCAAGTGCCCAATGGTGAGGTTCATGGCCTTGCACGCGGAGTCTGACAAGGTGCCAGGAAGCTGGCAGGCGGAAGCTGATCCTTAATGCTCTGAAAACAGCCTCTGCTTCATGGATATATGTGACCTTCCTCCAAAAAGAGTCTAGAACCTCCAGAGGCCTGTACTGTGGCTCCCGGGCACAGCTTCTGCTCCCAGCAAACCCCGTTGGCCTGCATTCCACAATGCATCTCACCACCACGGAGGCAGGACTCGGGGTGGGAGCTGAGGTTGGTTCCATCACGCTGTCCGGGGTAACCGTCCCAGACTCCCTGTGAGGACCAGGTGTGCCCATTTCAAAGGGGTTAAGGAATTGCCCCAAAGCCATGCAGCCAATGAGGGGGTGGAGCCAGGATCCAAAACCAGGTGTAGTCTTCAGACCTGGAGCTCTCCCCACAGACAGGAGGCCAAAAACAAAAGCAGGGCTTCTCCCCTGGGCCTCAGGAACGTTCTGGGCTTCCCTGAAAGTGAGCATCTACTGCAGGAGCTCAGAGACCCTTTCCTTCACAACTCACGGGGCCGCTGACAAGCAGGACCCAGGGCCTCAGTCCTCCCTGCAGCGGCTGTGTTTCGGGTCAGCACCCTGCCCAGCAGCCATGCACACGCCTTTCAACTCCACGTGCTTCACCTGAGCTTTAAATGCTCACAGCAGGGCGGCCTCAGCCCAGGGAGGCAAACTGCACCTTCAGGGAAAACGCGGTGCTGACAACACCTGACTCCCAAGATTTTCCATTTCCACGTTTTCATTTCCATTCCCCGCCTGCTGTTCAGAAACCCTAAATCAATTAGAATTGGTGTCTTTGTGTTCCTCGATAGAAATTCTGTTTCAAGAAGCACATAAGAAACTTGAGGAGATAAATATTTTGGATTTTTAGTGCACTCATCCTAACTTCCCCAAGCTGATTTTTTTAAAGTGTTTGCTTAAAAAGAAAAAGAAAAGAAGAAGAAAACAATGTAAGATTTCATCGCATTAGCTCAGGCCGTCTGCCAGCCTGCAGGATACCCTCCTGCCCCATTCTCTACCTGGCAAACTCCTATGCATCCCTTCAAACCTTAGCTCCCGTGCCCCTCCACCTGTGAGAAATGCCCTGACTGCACTGCCCCTTTCCAGCACCAGAAACAATGGAGTGCTTCTCATCCGATGCACTCACGCAGCTTCTCTTTCTGAAACATCTGCCTTTTAACCTCTGTTTCTAATCTCAGTCTGCACTTGCATCTGCTAAGTTTTAAGGAATGTTTGCTACATGACAAGGTGCCAGGTGTCTCATTAAATCCTTACAACAACCCGCAAAGGAGATGTTGGTCTCTCTATTTTAATGACGATCAGGTTGAGGCTGAGAGAGGCTGAGCGCCGTGCTCACAGAACTCATGAGGATGAAGCCAGAAACACAGTCTGTCCACCTGAACGAAGGGGATACCGCGCAGGGGTGCAGAGATTTTACTAAGTTCTCAGCCCTCTCCTGCAGGAACATGGAAGGCGCAGTCCTGGCCCCGCCTCCTGAGCGTTTATACTCTGGCCCTGATGCCAGAAAATACGCACTCGATTTGTCTGTCACCAAATAAGAGCTCAGTTTGAAATGCAAAAAAAGAAACGGTGGGAGATGCAGTTTCTTGTTGCTGCAGATGCGGTGCGGCCGCTGCCCGTTGCTGTGGACACCTCGCAGTCTGGGCTCTGCTGGCACCTCCGCAGTATCACTACTCAGCGTGGCCTCTGCCCAAAGTCCCGTCTGTCACTGCTCTGAACCTCAGGTTTCTTAGCTGGACTTCAACGGGTCAGCTTCCGCCAGGGCTGTGCAGGACGCAAGGCACCTAGTGAGGCCACAGAGCCTGACCAGGTCATTTCTGCCCCCAAGATTTTCCCGATCTACAAACTGAGGGGGTTAAACCAACACACGGCCCCGTATACAGAAAGCATTCCATTGTTGTGACGTTTGCTGTTTTTCACAAATAAGGCTTAAGCCCCTCGGAATTCCAGTGGAGGGCCCCTGGAGGCTCTGGCAGAGCGGATGGTTACGAGTGGGACTCTGTACATTTTGGGCAGGAAAACCTTTGTCTCAGAGAGTTTGTAGTGCTAAAGAAGTTGACTTGTAAATTTCCTTCATAGAGCCCGCCTCTGGCCCCATCCCTCTCTCTCCTCCCCCACACACTCTGAACCCCAAAGTTAGGGATGCCAGCGCATCACGTTGAAAACAAAGCAGTGGATGAGTTAGTCACCATGAGGGAGCCTGAGCCACGTGTCCTGATTTATCAAACCAAGAGAAACTGAGATCCTGCCATCACTTGTGTGCTTCTGAACACAAGGCTTTTGAGTTCTTCTTCTTAGAGAAGGGCCCAAATTGCTTCCCGACACACCCCACCCAACCATCGAATGCAATCACCCTCTGTAAGAGGGTAGCTCTCACACTAAGAACCGTACAGGCACTGCCAAGCTGTGTGATCTTGGACTAGTCACTTCTCTGAGGCTCAGTTCATTCATCTATAGGATGGGGACAATCTCTCCGACCCCAAAGGGGCTCCTGATGCACAGTTACTAGGAAGATATCATTGTACCTCAGGCCACCCTTGTTATTAAAACTTGCAATTTAAATATAACCAGTCCAGAGGTCCAGTCGGTACCTAGAGCAGTTTTCAAATAAACAACACATTGACAGCCAAAAATACATAAAAAGAAACAAGTCTTTTTCTAAAATCTCTTAAAGAACATTAAAGGAAAAGGAAAAGCAATTCACATTCTATAGGAAAAACACCGTAAAAGGATCATCCCCTGGTCTCCCGGCTCCCAGCCTTCAGCCTATCCCACCGCTGCCCCCCTCCCAGGCTCCCGCCTCCCCTCTCATTCCCGTCTCAGGCCCCACGTGGCTTTCCCCTGCCCTTCCGGCTCTCCCTTTCTCTGTCTGGGAATCCCTCCCCTTCCTGGGGAAGTATCTTTTTGAACCTGTCCGGGCTCTTCCAGTTCTGTGGATCTTTCTGCCCATTTCACTGCCCAACCCACAGAAGGCCTAAGAGGAAGCCAGGAGACTGTCCTACTGAGGCGGTCAGCCTGTGAAAGGGGGCAGGTGTCCCCCATCACACACAGTGTTCCCACTACACAGCGGTCACTGAATCTGTCTTACAGACATGCACACAATAGAGGGAACGCTTTGTTGCTATCGAGGACGTCAAGCTCCCGATCCTCAGCTAGTTTCTTCCCTGGAGAATGTTCTAGGCCACGTGCCTGAAGGCCCTTGCTCAGCACTGTGCAGGAGGCCAGGAAGAGCCAAGAACTTCTGGGTCATGATTCCTCAGTGGGCCTTCTGGACCTTGTCACATCCTCTTGGAAGAGAAGAGAGAAAAAGAACCCTTCCCTTCCGAAGGCAGCTGCCTACTCCTTTCCCACATCCTGGCCCTGTGTGGCCTCCCGATGAAGGAGCCATCTCCCCATGAAGCGACTGTCATTCCACAGCCACGTGGGTGATAGATCACGAGAGAGGAAGAAACATTGACCCAAAGGAGGAAACCACCTTGTGCTCCCTGCTCTACATCCACCAGAAGTTTCATTCTCTGCCCAAGGGGCCTCATGGGGAGCTTTCAAGGTCTCTGCTTTGCCCTTGACATCAGAGTGGGGTGAAGGAAGAAAACTTGAACCATCTCTGGAAGAGCGCATATGTAGACCAAAGTCCAACCCGGCCCCCTGCAGATAAGAGTTTTTGTATTTGGAACCAGCATAGTGTCCACTGGACCCTCTGAAGTTCAAGTCCAAGAACATCCCATTGGAATCCAAGTGGACCCCCATAGCCCCGATTCCCTCAAAGGAAGAAGGCCATCACTCAGCAAGGCACCGCGAGGGTCTGTGGGTCCCAATCCATTTAACACTTTCCCTTGTGGTAAGAGGTGGCTGAGTTTGACTCGTGTGGAACCACACGGGCTTGGTTTGCCGTGGAAAAGGGCGCGTGTGATTAAATGGAGCTCGCCATGCTGGCAGGTGTCGCTGGAATGCCTCAGACAATAACAACGGCAGGAAGCGATCGTTTCCAAGGCATGAATTCAACCCGTGTCTACATCTGATGGTGTCGTTTTGTAAAGGGTGAGGGGTCCCCGCTCTGCACAGTGACACCAGTGTCCTGATGGAGCACCAGCTCTGGGGCGGCCATGTGCATTGGGCGAATGGACTTGGCTAAATGCAAGCTGGCGCTTGTGCCTTCGATGGAGCTGCAAACACCACTGGAAGTCTAAAAAATTATTGAAAAGTAATGAGAGGGGGGGTGGGGGACATGGGCCAGTTGTATTCCAGGCACTGAAGTACCCTGGTCAATTCATCTTTCTGTTTCCCTGTGGGCTGTGGGCCCTTCAAGAGGGAGACCCACATCTTATTCAATTATGTTTTCCTAAACCCCGGCACAGAGCAGATACTCAAAGAGCGAATAAACGCCCAAAGCTTCCTTGATTCCAACTCCAGAGAGACGAAAACCAAGCAGATGAGTAGTTTTAAGTGGTGAAAAGGTGAACGGAGCAGCCTCAGTACATTATAATGCAACAATAGGATGTAATACTGAGTAGTCATTACAAATAATAGTGGGTCCATCCACAGATACATAGATGAGATGCGGTCTCTCCGTGCAATGCAGTACTGTTTACCCTTAAAAAAGGAAGGCAATTCTGGCACCTGCTGCAGCGTGGATGAGGCTCGCTGACAGTAGGCTGCGTGAAATAAGCCCGTCACAAAGGGACACGTATTGAAGGGTTCCGCTCATACGGGGGCTCTAGAGCAGACAAATTCGTAGAGGCAGGAAGTAGAATGGGGGTCCCCAGGGGCTGGGGTGCGGGATGGGGAGTTAGTGTTTCATGGGGACAGTTTGTTTCACAAGATGCAAATGTTCTGTGGACGGATGGTGGGCACGGATGCACAGCAACGTGACGGTGCTTAATATCGCTGACCTGCGCACTTAGACACAGTTGTGATGGCAGATTCGTGTCGTGCATTTTGCCACACGGTGCAAGGCTGGCAGAAATGGAGAAATGTGGGACGTTCAGCACAGACAGCGGGATGCAGGATGGCCTCGGCCGTGAAGACACACACGCCCGGGGGAAGGAAGGGCCCGCGTGGAAGCCACTGCGTGGGGGGCGGACATTATAACCGTTTATGATTTTAACTGTATTTAATGTTTTTTCACATGTCCTCCTAAAACTCCTAACGACAACGACAAGAAAATTAAGATGCCAAGGGACCACCTAGCAGGGGAAAGAACAAAAATACAAATAGAGCTGCATGAGATGCCCCGAGTAAGTCGGGGGTGTCTAAGGCGTCTGACAGGGAAGGTGCAGGGCTCACTCAGTGACAGTAGCCCCCGAATAAAGTCCTTCGGATGACGGTGATGATGGTGGTCACGGAGCGGGACCGTGCAGCACTGGACTAAGCAGACTAGGAAGGCTTCTAGAACACCAAGGTGACGCTGAAACACGAAGTGAAGGTGGACTAGCTAGACAGAGACTCAGAGAGACACAAGACAAATATGATGTGACCCCACTCATCCGAGGTGCCCCGAGTTTGGCCATGAACGTCGGGGGTGGGGGTGCACGTGCGTGCAGCTAGGTTAAACTGGAGACCACGAACCCCGATGCCCAGCACACCCTGGGCCTGTCACCTGTCTTCCGGCGACCTCACTTTCTCTGTCTACAGAATGAAAAGTCTGCACTGGGCTCTCTAGCCAACCTTTCGGCTCTAACAGACAGTTTCCAAATGGACGGAGCCTATCAGCCCTTTGGAAGTTAAGGAAACAGGTAGAAATAATTCAACGTTGACGATCTAACAGCCTCCCGTTGCAAAAGGATTTCCGTGAACGTTATTTTTAAATTAACTGGGTGCATATTGCAGTGCTCGCAATAAATATATGAATACAAACAAGAGGAATTCATGTAAATATATAATTATATTATGCACATTATATAAATGTCATATAAACTCCGAGAGGGTAGAAACAAACCGTGACTACAGATAATCATGAATAAATAACTTGTTATGCCGAGCTGTTTCTTGCTGCACAAGGTGAGCATTATGGAAAATGACTTCCGCTGCCCCCCTCTCCTGGGCTGATTGTTATGTAGGGCTCACCCATCACAGAACCGAACGGCGCTAAAGCAGCGGTCGCCGCATGGAGTGTTTCAGAAGGTGCAGATGGGCCGGGTCTTTTGAACTCACACGGATATCCGAGTAGAACGCCACTGTAACAGGATGGTACCAAGGAATAAATGATGCGGTTGGAGGGGCCTTGGGGGACCCTGAGGGTACAGCAGGGAGAGGGGGAGCAGTGAAGCAATACGGTGACCATTCACAATATATCATTGAGGTCGGCTTCTCCTGTTGCCACCAGACAGGTTCTGATGACCTGTGTGCCCCTCAAGGACTGCACTGAGCTCTGTGAGCTTCCCTGATAAGCAGGAAATGGGAGCAAGCAGAGGCTGTGTAGGAACACGGGGACCGCGCTGACCGAGAAGAGGATTCCGAGAGGATTCCCCCAGCTCTTGCACAGTTCAGTGGATGCCAATAACACTGGGGCCCGGGGAAGCTGCACCAGGCAGGCACATCTCAAGGGCTGGCAACACTCTTTGGGGAAAGACCACCTGTAGTTGCAAGTCACGGGAGTGGCTTTGTGACCTGAAGTCACCCACTGATTCTCAGAGTCCGCACACTTGATGTTGGCTCCCTTGAGAGTGCTGTTTTTCAGCATCTCAGTATGATGCCGAGGAAAAGCAATGGTTCTGTTCTTCAGGGATGCCCACAGGAGTTGGGAAAGGCCAGGTGCCAGCTAAAGAGGGGTAGTTCCTTCCTGTGGCTCTGTGCCAGGCCTATTGGTTGAAAGCTAATCAACTGAGGTGAGCAGTTCCCTGGTTCTCTGGGCACACCATGGCAATAATTGACCTCACACTGCCATGACTGGTCTTCTAGGGAGGTCAGGGTAAAGCTCTAGAGGAAGATGTTAGGAACCAGATCCTGTGTTCCTGTGATGTGGTGTTTATAAGTGAGGCCTTTAGGAGGTCATTAGGCTTAGAGGGCATCATGCGGATGAGTCTCCGCGATGGGATTAGTGTCCTTATAAGAAGAGGAAGAGGAGAGTTCCACTGTGTAAGGACACAGGAAAAGGCAAGACATCTGCAAGCTAGGAAGATGCCCTCACTGTGCACAGAATCAACCAGCACCTTGATCTTGAACTTTCTAGGCTCCAGAACCAGGAGAAACAGTGTCTGTTCTTCAAGCCCCCCAGTTTAGGGCATTTTGTTACAGCAGCTCAAGTGGACTAACACAGATGCAATGACTTACCAGATTCACCGATCAACCAAATAGTGATGACGATATGGCTGTACCAAAGCCAATATCAACACAGACCATGATGGAGGTACTGAAAGATCATCCCAATAGATGAGAACAACACCCCAGGCTTCGTGGAGAGACCACCTTGGTAGGGACTATCCGCATCACCTTGAGTAACGTCATCCTTCTATTCTTTAGTTTCATTGTAACAACTGAGACAGTTGCCCCTGACCACAAAAGTGATGGGAAATAACATACAAACTGCCCAGGCCAGGCCCCTAGTAAATACTTCCCAACCACTAGCTGTTATGTTTTCATTCTGGACTTCCCAGTTTGCAAAATGCTTTGCAGGTAACGACTGTTCTTATGATCCTCCTCGCTGCAAAAGGATGGAAACAGCAGTTTGGGAGAGGCCTGGCCTCATGCCTCATAAATTGTTGCACCCCAGCCCAGCCTGCGGACCCTCACTTTTCCCAAGGCACTTGAGTCTTGCAGAGCCTGGAGGGAAAAAAATGTGTGTACGACTTAATAAGCCATTTAATGTGGAGATTTTATACACTAAACAAAGATAACACTAATGAATTCATAGTCAACCTTTTCAGCCCTGCAATAGCAAAAGATTTTCAGTCACTTTAGCCCGCGCTACATTTGCACCCAGGGTCACCCAAAGAAAAGGACAACACATTAATCTTTGTCCTCCTGGTGTTGAGCAACCCCTCAAATAATCCATCGCATGGCACGAAACGAAACTCAAAACCTTAAAACACCATCCATCTGGCCCCCAATTAAAACATCATCTTTTTAAGCTGCCAATACCCACTGACCGGATCAATCGAGGGGACGGTTATGAATGGCGTTTCCTAGTGATCTGGTTCGACAGCGAATGGATTGCTGCTGTCATATCCAGGGGGAGGGGACGTGGACCCCTCTCGTAACAGCCAGAGAGAGGGGAGGTGGCAGATAACCCGGCTCACCGTCTCGTTTAACTGCTGTGGAAATCACGTCTTACGATGCTAGCCACGGAGGTGGGATTTATAAAATCCCTGTGAAGCCACAGTACAGTTCAGAGGGAATAAATTAAGCATCCATCGAAGCATTCAAGGGGCACTTTGGATGTGCGTCCACTGGGCCAGGTGCTGGGCAAAGTGGGAACAATTGTGAGGCAGTTGCTCAGAAACCCTGGGTTTGTCTCCCATGCCGCTTTTCACACACAAGAAAAAGAAGACTCTGAGGATGTGTGGGATTCTCCCAGGGGAGAGGAGTCGCCCTTGGGCTCAGGGCCTCCCGTCCCAGTCGTCTGGGCATGAAGGCCAGTTCCACCGGCTCCGAAACCCCTGTCTGTTGGGCCCCATCACGCCCCAGATGTGAGCAGCCCCAGAGACTAGCCACGTCGCACCCACAGCAGCTGGAGATGTCTCGCGGAACGTTTGCCACGCAGAATAGGGCTGAGACAGGTGGCCGGAGCATAGCTCTCCTGAGCCAATGAAAACAAAGGGCCACACCCCTGAAATGAATGAAAACACCGTCCTCTGGTTGCGTGCCCTTTCCAGGCCAGGAGGCCGGATTGATTGGCAGCTGTGCTCCGAGTTCCCCAGCGAACAGCTCAGCAAGCTCTTATTCACAGGCTCCTCCCTTGCCATCGCTTTAAAGCCTCTGCTCTTCCCATTTTGGGCACCATCCTGGTGGAGGAGGGGCGTGGGAGGGGAGCCGACAGTCATGGGCATTTACTGCTTGGCAGACACCATGACCCAGGTGACAGGCAGAGGGGAGGTGGTTCGTGTGCCCGCTTCCATGACCCACCACCCCAGAGCCAGCAGGGAGGGGACTGCTCTTCCCAGTCAGCTCCCTTCTACCCCCTACAAAGTCTGTTTCGGGAAGATGCGTTCTAGACCCTGGTGGAGGGGACAAAATGGACCGTGAGAGCTACTGGGGTAGCGTGACATGGATCATGTCCAATGTGCTTCCAGAGATGCAAGTTCAAGATCAGCATCATGTTCATCACTTGGTTGTTTAGATTGCTCACGTCTTTGCTTGGGATTATTTTCACGTGGATTTAGATGTCAAACAGGTTCTGTCTTGGGGGCGCTTCTGGTTCATACCTTGGACTTAAGGGCAGCCCTGAGGACAGAGACTGGCAGCCATGACCCAATGGGCTAAGGGTAGACTCATGAGAGACCCTTTGAAAGATAAGGCCATAACCCTCGGTGGCACCTGTGCAACATGTGAGGACAAAGAGGACTAAGCTTTGCATGGTTCCCCACTACGAACAAGGACGTGTATTCCCCAAAAGCACTAGGCATGCCCCTCTGCTTTCATTGACACAAACTGGGTTAAGCCCGCCCCGTACTGAACGGCTGCGGCCAGTCCGCTGGGACAGGTGGGCTCTGGCGGCAGGCACCCCTCTGTCCACAGCAGGCTCTCAGCTGGCAGGTGTCTGAGAAGGCCTCGGTGTTGATGACTCACCAGAAATTAATGATAAAATATGTAACATATGCGGCAATTGCTATGCGTGCCGCTGAAATCTCTGAAAGCACACAACTATTTCACTAATAGGATTTTAAATACTGTTTCCTGACTCGCAAACAGGTTAGCCATAATAGAGAGGCTTGGGCTTTAAAGGAAATGCCACAGACACACACACGCTCACTAACACACACAAGCCATTTAAACCTTGGAAATAGACCAAATAAAAATCCAATGGGTATCCTATGGAATTTCTCAATGTAAGCAGAAAATTTTTAAATCTTATCTAATTCCATTTATTTTTTAAATACCAAATGGTGACATGAAAGGACACATAACTATTGAAATGCCAGAGTGCAAAACATAAACAATTCAACAACACAGTCATGAAGAAGTTCTCTGGCTCAGCTGCATTTTTAAGTGGGGCGATGTCTTATATAGTAATATACTTATTAATGACAACATTTATGGGGAGCTCATGAAGGAAAGCCCTGAGCTGGGTAAAGCACCTCCATCCTCTAATGAATTCTCACATGCCTGGGAAGGACATGCTATTTCCATTTAGAAGTTGAAAACTATCCCCATCTATGAATGGACTTAAAAACTTGGGAGAGTTCCTTTCATTTGCTCAGACAACCAGGCGTGGCTGGTCTAAGCACCATGCAGCCCTGATGAAATTCTCAGCAAAGCCCATTTAACCAGACTTGGGTCATGGGATCATTCATTTATTCAGTAGTTTAAAATAACCGAGGGAGTGAATTCTGTGTTCCAGACAGGCACTGTGTAAGGTCACCAACAACCTCTGCACTGGGTTAAAGTCCAAGCACCAAGGAAGGCTTTGTTCTGACATTTCGTTCTTCCAGGGGGCCACGGCTCAATGCTAAGTCCATGACCTCAGCTCTCAGGGAAAGCACAGACTGCGAACACTGTCAAGGAGTGCCTTTTACCTTACACGTCCCTGTGGCTGGAACAATTCAATACGGTCGTTGGGGATCCTGATTTTTATCAATAAATGTTCTTTTGAAAATATTTTCCTATTACCCAAAAAATGTTACCAGGCACTAAAATACGAGTATATGATAATTTGCCATATTTGGCTATTATTGGAAATGTATGTTGTTTCCACAAATTTCATACTGTGAATACTACTGCTCTGAATAATTTATATATAACGATCAGCTCTAGTTCTCCAGGTAGGAGAGATACCTGGAAATGCCGTCACAGCCAACAGCTAGCAACATCTCATGGACTGGTCAAGAGCCGCACGCTGCATGGGCTGCCCAAGGTCACACAGGCAAGCATGCCCATTTCAGCCCACAAGGGTCTGCGTGGAGTCAGATCGTGACTTAAGTCCTTCGGGGTTGATGCCCCAGGATCTGCTTGGGGGTTTGCTCTACAGCTGAGTTCTAAGCATAACCCCTCTTGAATGACAGTAATTTCTGGTATAATGTCCACCCCCTTTTTACTGAAGGTCACTGCACAGATCCCCTAAATGTATTTACACGGACAGGTCAACCAGGTTACTTGTCAAAAGTGAGTCTGAATGACTTAGAGGTGACCCTCCACCAGAATGAAGGGGGAGTGGACGAGTCTGCTGTGCCCAGGCCCAAAACCAACGGAGGCCTGCACTTCTCGGGAGCCGTTGCTGCCTCCTCTTCCACCAGCCAGAACACAGAACGTGACAGAGGGTGAAATTAACCGCAACAGTAAAGGAGGCTCTTCTTTCACTTGAACCTCAGTTACAAAATGTCTTCAGAAGGACAAAAGTCATTCTTCAGGCCCTTGCCTGCCTGTGACAGGTAATTCTGTAGCACCACGGTGTCCTCAAATACAGAACGGGACACGGAGCAGGTACTCAGCACACAGGTGACAGATTCATCAATTCAGAGCTGAGTCAGAATAGTTTTCTAATTTCCAGTTTTAACTTGAAAAATCCTTCTCTATTTTTATTTTGAAACAGGTGTCTTGGGAGCCCACATTAACCATAAATTTGTTGAAAGAGGCAATATCTTCTGCTACTGTACAGAGCAGAGATGGACAAACCACAGCCCAAGAGGCAGCTCTGGGCCACCCACAGCCTATTTCTGTGTGAGCTGAGAGCTAAGAATAACCTTCACCTTTTTTAATGTAAAATCAAAAGAATAACAATATTTTGTGGCACTTGAAAATTACATTAAATTCAAATTAAATTCAGTGTTCATAAAATAACGTTTGATTGGAACATGGCCCACCCACTCATTTACACCTCGTCCAAGTCTGCTTTCAGGAAACCAAAGCAAAGTTGAGTAGTTGAGGCCAAGACCAAGTGACCCTCAAAGCCTCAAATCTTTACTACCTGACCTTTCACAGAAAGAGTTTGCTGACCCACAATATAGAGAATTCATCTTGTTAAAAGTATCTAATAAGATCTCACTCGAGACTTCCGGCCAACATGGAGGCGTAGACAGACACGGTGCGTCTCCCTCCACAACTAAGAAGGAATACAGCTACCTCAAAACTAGAAACAGCCAGAAGTTCCAGGAAATTGAGCTGCATGGAAGTCCAGCAAACAAAGATATAAAGAAGAAACACTCACCCAGACAGGTAGGAGGGGCAGAGCCAGGGCAGAGAGGACGTGGTGTGGTGGTGACAGCAGTGGCAGCAGCGGCACAAGCAGGCTGGTGGAAAGTGCAGTTACACATTTTAAAGTCAGGAGGGACACCTGGGGAGCGTTTCCAGCTCCTCATCAGACCTTGGAGCTCATGGTCCCAGCACCGGGGAAAATCAAGCCTCATTGCTTCTGACTGTGCAGACCAGCGGGGGCTGGGGCTGCAGCAGGACTGCTGGTCTCTCAGCAGAGTCCACTTGTTTAAAGGGCCCCCACAGTCGGTCCTAGAATGTCCGCAGAACCACCCACTCTCGGAATGACGGCCAGGGAAGCAGCTAGAGAGGAGCCAGTCCCATACAGAAGTGGGAGAAGAGCCTGGAAAAGGGGCGAGTACTGGGCAGGTGGCATTGTTCCCTCTCAGACCCCTCCCCCACACACAGTGCCACAACGTGGTGAAACAGGTCTCCCTGTTACTGACGAGTCCCTAAGGCTCCGCCCCTTACAATGTAACAGGAGCGACAGCTCTACCTAAGACACAGAGGCAAACACACAAAGTAGACTTCCGGCCAAGATGGAGGCCTAGGCTGATACGCTCCATCTCCCTCCACAACTAAAAAGGAATACAACTACCACAAACCCAGAAATAACCAGAAGTTCCAGAAAATTAATGGAAGTCCAACGTATGACGTTATAAACAAGTGGTGCTCATCTGGATGGGTAGGAGGGGCAAAGCCGGAATAAAGAGGTCAAGCTGTGCTGATGGTGGCAACAGCAGGGGTGATGGCGGCAGGACGGCGGTGAGCACAGACACTGTATTTAAGGGGAGGTGAGAAGAACCTGGGGAGCACCCCCGGCTGCAGACCAGACCCGTCAGCTTGCGATTTCAATGCCGGGGAAGGCAGACCCCCATTGCCTTGGACTGTGAGGCCTGGAGGGGGTGGGGATGGAGGAGGAGGCTCCTGGTCTCTCAGTGGAGAGTGAACGGCACGAATCCATCTTGGATCCCTGCTCCCACAGAAAACACCACAGCGTGGTGAGAAGGGTCGCCTGGTTGTGACAAGTGCACAGGGCTCCATCCCCTATAGCATAGGAGATGTGACAGCCCTGCCCAGGAAGCAAAGGTAAACACAAAACTGTCAGGATGGCACAGATCATGATAGAGATCCCAGTGATGCAGCTGACCAGACAGCAAATATATAATCTAATGGACCAGCAGATAGGAAATCTTTCTGAGGCACAGTTCAGAGCTTTGGTTATATGAATGTTTACAGACCTAACAGCAGATCTTGAACAAGACAGGGAAGAAATGAAGGCTAGTCCTGCTGAAATGAACAAAAACACATACAAAACTAGTGGTGAGGGAAAGAAAACCAGGGACCAAATCAACAAATCGGAACATAGGGAAGGAACAAACAGTCAACCAGTGCAGAAAGAGGAGACAAAAAGTGAGGAAAATGAGGAGAGGCTCAGAAACCTATGGGACAGCTATAAATGGGCCAACATCTGAATCATAGGGTTGCCAGAAGGTGAAGAAGAAGAACTAGAAGTTGAAAAATTATGTGGAAAAAATAATGAAGCAGAACTTCCTTAACTTGGGGACGAAAATAGACTTACAGGTCCAGGAAGCACAGAGGGTTCTAAAAAAAACTGGACCCAGGGAGAACTACACCAAGACACATTATAATCAAAATATCAAAAATTAAGGATCAAGAGAAAATCTTAAAAGCAGCAAGAGAGAAGAAGACAATTACGTACAAAGGGGTCCCAATAAGACTATCAGCTGATTTCTCAAAAGAAACTTTGCAGGCAAGAAGGGACTGGCAAGAAATATTCAAAGTAATGACAAGCAGAAACCTACAACCACGATTACTCTATCCAGCAAAACTGTTATTCAGAATAGAAGGGCGGAGGAACTGCTTCCAGGACAAAGTAAAGCTGAAGGAGTTCATCAGATCCAAACCACTATTATATGAGATGTTAAAGGGACTGGTTTAGGAGAAAGGGGATCAAAACTATGAACGTTGAAAAGAAAACTGTATCACAACAACCAACAACAGAAGCTAGGGAACTGAAACAAAGGCAAACTAAGTAGGCATCGAGAGTGGGGAAAGAATTATAGGTGTGGGGAACATACTGGGGGGAGGTCAGTGGTGAGGGGGAAGGGGGAAAGGAGGGAGATGGTACAGGAATTAAGAAGCATAGGAGGAGGGAGTGGAGTAGACAGGAGGAGGTTGAGAAGAACTATATGCACAACCAATGGGCATGGAGTAAGGTGGGGGACAACTGGAGGGAGGGCGGTCACTGGGTGGAGGAGAACAAAGGGAAAAGAAATTGGGACAACTGTAACAGCATAGTCAATAAAGCATATTTTAAAAAATTAAAAATAATAAAAAATATATAATAAAAAAGTATCTAATAATTGAATAAAGCAAAAGAAAACATAAGCAGAAAGAGTTTGTGCGCCACACCTCAATAGGAAGGAAGGAAGGAACGAAGGAATGGAGGAACGAAGGAGGGAGGGAGGGAAGAAAAGAAGTGTCCTGTATCAAGAAGCTATCAGACATTTTTTTGATATTTTTAACTCTACACTTCACTTCTTAAAAATATACATATGCCAGCGATTGCAAATAGCATATTTCAGAAAGAGGAAGAACTTAAAAAAAAAAAAAAAAGCAAATGCAACACATTTCAATTTTTTAACAAGCAAAGCAAAACAAAACCGTAATAAAACGAACGTTCTAAAAATTCCCAGAAGAGCCATTTGGCTGACGTCGGTTAGACACAGGCTCACCTGGTGCCAATTCTCTCATGAAGGGTGTGGGCGTGGCGGGCAGAAGGGGTTAAATGGCCTTCAGATCCCATCCAGCGGGCCTTCAGACTCTGCACAGGAGAGCTGTCCCTCCCGCCCCCTTCTGATGGTAAAGGTCGCCCCTCAAAGTCAGCAAGTAACTTACAGTAATGGATTTCAAAGTCAAGAATCTAATGCAAATCTAAGTATTTGCTTATACACTCTCTGAAGTCTCGACAGATTAAGTTTGGGAGTATTTTCATAGATCGTATCTACATAATCTAATAGAGGTGATTTCAGGAATGCGGGAGATGCTTCCTCTGATGGACGACAAGCCAAAGTGCTGCTTCTGGCCAAGAGCATCCATAAGGCATGCGCTCTTGTTTGAATTTCTTATTCCATCCAATGCGGAGAACGATGTTGAGGGGTTTTACATAATATTCTGCTTCTGTCTCGAGGTTTCTGTCTTGGCCAAAGTACCGGGGAGAGACGGGTGATGCGGAGGCTAAGGAATCTCTGTGAGGCTTGCGTAATGGAATTGACTTTGCCGAAGGACGCTTAGGAATCGTGTGATTTACATCTCGGGAGAGCGTGATACAGCGCCCCCAGGAGGCTCCGCTTGTTTAAATATTTTATTCTAAAAGGTGTGGCAGCCCCCCCCCCCACCTCCAGACTGAAATGGATTCTGAGGGCCCATCGCCACACCCAGGACTCAGAGCAGTGACGTCTCTGTGCCTCTTCTCATCACCTGTTCCCACCAAGGCACACGAGGCCCAGGCCCTCCCGATTGTCCCAGGCTAATGTCTTTGAAGGGATTGGAAAATATTAGACTTTTAAAACTTCCATTTCCTAATGTAAGTCTTTTTTTTTTTTTTAAGATGTAAAGTGTGCCCATACCTACGGGGACAATGGGGAGGGGAGGTGACAGCTGTAAGTACGTAGCAGCTCACACCCAGTCCACTGCACATCCTGTGTGGTCTTGGATATGTTGCTGGACCTCTCTGAGCTTCCCTCTCCTCCGGTGTAAACTCAGGCCAGGAATTCTGGCCTTGCCTGGTGATGGCATCCGCCCGCCGAGGAGCACCACGCCGCTGGGGCTGGTGTCACAGCGCCAGCTGGCTCCTGTCCTCACGATGCCCCAGGAAAGGGGCATGAGCCCCCGCATGCAGACACAGGAACCAGACACTGTCCTTGTGAGGGCACGGAATGCGGGAAGAAAACCTGATCGGAAGAACCAGCAGAGGGTGCTGGTGATGGGGCGTCAGTTGCTTCTCTAAAGAGGGTGAGTGGGGTCGGCCTCGTGAGCACAGGCCTGAGGAAGGGAGGGACCCGCCTAGCACAGAGCTGGGGACCGGCCTCCAGGTGCCAGTGCTCTAGGCAGGCTGAGCGGAAAGAGGGCTCGCAGGAGGGGCCGTGGGACAGAGCAGGAAGGAGATGAAGGGCAGGCTCGGGGTTCAGGGGATGCTGAGGCCCAGGGGCCTGGGAGCCGGGCTTGGACTTGATTCCCAGGGAATCAATTCAAAATAGAAGTGACTTGAATGAGTTCATGAACGGACATGAATGAATGAATGAATGAATGAGGCCTATGAAAGAACTTTTTAAAAGTCTATGCAAATTGCCCTGGCTAGTTAGAGTGTCAGTTGCTTAGAGCATCATCCAGATACACCAAGGTTATGGGTTCAATCCCCGGTCAGGGCACATACAAGAAGCAATCAATGAATGTATCAATAAGTGGAACAATAAATCAATCTCTCTCTGAAGTCAATCAATAAATTAAAATTTCTAAAAAGCCAATGCAAATGTAAACACACACATACACACAGGGAGAGAGAAAGGAGCTGTGTGCTCATCACCCTTTATTCTGTGCGAGCCCAAACACAAGGGCAGGTTCGGTCTGGGGCATGACCTCAAGGTCAAGGCCCACTTGGGATATTGAGAGCAGTCGCCTGTGAGTCACAGGGATTTAGTCATCCTGTCTACGGGCATGAGCTCACAACTCTAATCCCTGAATGTCATTTTAAAGAAGCCCTTTAGAGACTTAGAGACCACATCAAAAGAGCAGTACAGGTTACAAATACACCCTTAACGGAATAAGTTTTGTAAATGATTGTAGTGTTAGATGAGTGAGCACCTGTGGCTTGAAAAACGACTTCCAAAACAACACACATGCCAAGGGCCTGTATCTCAGACAAGGTAGATGGGCCTGCCTCCGGGTCACAGCATCATGTGTGAGCTTCAAGTGACAAATGATTATCACGTGTCAACAATATGCAAACTTCCATGAAAGGCAAGTCAGTGAAAAAAAATGTTTAATTACTATTCTTATTTATGTGAACTTAAGTATACGAGTATGTTAATAATTAGATGGATAAATCAACTATCCTGAGTTTATTTTCCAAATTGTCAAAACACCCCAGGGGGTAAGGGGGCACTTTTCACTGAGAAAATAAGGGCTATCTTTATATTAGGGATCACCTCACTTTTAGGTATGGGAAGCTTACATAAAAACCTTCCGCCCTGGCTGGTGTGGCTCCGTGGATTGAGTGCTGGCCTGCAAACCAAAGGGGTCTGGAGCCGCAGACTCCAGGAAGCCTTGAAAGAAAGGACCAGGACAGACGAATTTCTGGGTTCCCCACTTTCAGCACAGGCTAGGTCATGGAGTCGAATATGGCTTGTCTTGTCCCCAGTCCTCTGACTTTCTCCCTGCTCTGACATGTGTGGTGGAACAGGGCAGTAAGTCTCTGCAGGGAAGGTCTGGGTGTCTCTCCCTGATACTTCTGTTCTGTAGCACGTAACCGATGCTCAGTAAATACTCGATTACAGAACGACTTATGAAGGTATTAGTCCCTCTTTCTCCTCCTCAGCCCCCACTTACTTACTCAACCAGATTTGATGGGCCCCTGATGTACCCCAGTGCTGGACCAGTCCGGAGGTTACAGAGCGTTCCACAAATAATCCCTGCCCTCAGGAGGTGGCAAGGAAAGAAACCAGTGGGGAGTGAGGCTGGGTTTTTTCCATTCAGTCCACACAACTGCTCCATCCTTGCATTTGCCAGTGAGAGAAAAGGGTCATCGAGGCAGAGTCAGCTGTCCAGGCTCGTAAGCAATGGGGCGTCTGTTTGGATCAAGGACTGCCGGACTCCAAAGCCCATGCCACCGGGCTTTCTTATCAGAGGAAGAGTTAAAACCATTTTTAAAAGAAGACAAAACAAAATTAAGTAGATGGCTGTGAAACGACAACACAGAAAAGTACATTGTTGCACGTGCTCAGGAAAGGGACAGGTTCCCACTGGCTGGGCCAGGGGACGGGCAACCAACGGGAGAGAGCAGCACAATGACAGGGAGGGCAGAGCACAGGGGGCCCCCAGGGGGCCAGGACCAGCCCTCGCAGGCTGTCACTTAGGGTCGTTCAGGGTGGGCCCTGCTCAAGGGCCCCATGGCAACGGGCCTCTTGCCATCGCAGACAATGACAATGTCCACCATGACAATCTTCGGACAGGTGGAAGTCCAGTGCTCGCGGGAAGGGGCAGTTTTCCCTAAATCACACACGGGTGCTCCGTGGACGGGAGGCAGCCCTGGCCCCCGACTCAGACCGCAGCCCCAGCATGGTGATGAGTCAGAGCGAGGCACCTTCCAACCAAGGGGGAAGCTCAGATCGAGGGGTCACACTAGGCTGGAGCGGCGCATGGGGGGACCCTGGTTATCCAAACAGGGGCACCTGCTGTTCATTGCTCTCCGTAACAGTGAGGCCAGACACCCACCTAACCGTCTGACCATGGCGGAATGGCTCAATGGACCACTGCACACCATCAACATGGAATCATTTACAGACATGTTTTTCATGACGTTTTCAAAGACATCTGCACAGCTTCAAAAACTGTTCATGCCGTGAAAACAAAAGAATGAAAAAAAGAGATTTAAAATTGTTTATACAAATGTTCTTACATATCCGTGTGTGTGAATTATACATACAGACATATGTAATGTGTACTTTCAAAGTTCCCTATACGTGTTATTGCTATAATTAAAGAGAAGCAAATTCTTTAAATGTATAGCTTTCAAAGGACCAGGGGACCCTGTTTCAGAAATGGAAGAGTAACATGGGGTCCTGGTTTCTGGCTTGCTGCTGGGGGTCTGGCAGCCCCATCCTACACCAAGTCCAGGACTCAGGTCCCTGAAAACCAATCTGGTGTCCCGACTAAAGGCCCGTGGCGCACTCCTCCGAGGTGGCAGTGTGAGTCCTGTGAGCATGTGGCACCCGGGACATCCCCTATGCTGGTGCGACATCCACCATCAGCTGCGGGAGACAGGTGCCCACTCCCCACCAGACATGCACCCCACCCGGGACGACGCAGCCGGACCTCAGGCCCCCTGCACATGGGAAAGTGATGCTGGCGTGGGAGCGAGGGGGTGATTCCAGGAGTTGGAGTGGCCTTTAAAGTCTGTCAGGGCAGCGAGGAGACATCTCTCGCGGCTCTCTCTGGGGCTCCGCCGTGCAGGTGGAGGTGGCGGGCAGGCTGGCGAAGGACCAGAAACCAGCAGGAAGAGAGTCTTGGCGCTGGAAGGGGCAGGGGGCCTCCCTGAGAGGGGAGACGAGGACGCCCCCAAGATCTCCAGCTTCCCATGGACGCCGACATCAGGACCCTGCTCCTCCCACTACCAGGACAGGACCCTGGGCTGTCCCCAACCCACTGCATGTTCTTCGGAAACTTCTTTGCACTGAAGTTTCCCACGACAAATTGATCTCCAAACCATGCTCGAAAGTTAGAAATGTGACTTTCACTGCTGATTCCTCCCCCTCGCAAGAGCGGTTTTCACTGTTTCCTGGTTCCTTTCACTGTTTCACACCCGGTCCCTCTTGCCTTTGGACCTGAAGACACCCTACTCTTCTTTCAGCCTCCACGTTGACGGTCGTCCCCTCACCTGAAAGTCTGGGGGGGTCCTCCTGTGGCTCCCCTTCTTTCTTGCACGCTCTGATGTCCCACCCGTCCTGCCTTCCCCCAGGAGGCAGGGCCATGTGTGTTCATGGGCCACCTCCTCCGCTATGTACAGTGTCAGGCACACTCTACTGTTGAAAGGGACACATTTAAGCTCTCAGGACCCAGGTGTGCAATCAACTTTTTGCTCAACACTCTATCAATCATTATCCATTTTTCAGCAAGGAAAATCACAGTTGGTATTTTTCATGGCTACATAATATTCCGTGCAATCCCGCTCCACACATGCTTATGGAGCGTCTGCCAAATGCAGCGCCGTGCTAGGCACAGGGGAGCTGAAGGACCTCCTGCCCTCTGACACTGAGCCCAACCCAGCGGCCCTCACAGACCCAGAGGATATGAGGTATCAGTGGGCCCACGGCAGAGGCACTAGGAGAACCCTGTCTGATCCCCAGAACCCAGACCCAAAGCACACTTCCCAGCCCCCTCCCCTCTCCAGTAACAACAAAAGGATGTGCTCCTTTGTTAGTTAGACTTCCGCAGAGTTCTAAATCAAACAAAGCATTCAAAATTTTAAAGTCTGATCAGCTGAGAAATAAGGATATTAAATATGATTAAATATGATTGCATTTGAGGGTACAAACTGTTCTTCCATTACCTGCTTTGATTAAAGAAAAGCTATCTGGGCTATGGGGTAGAAAAGTTAAATGCGACAAGAAAAAAAAAAAAGCCTTCGCATTTGCTGTCATTCCTACTTTGTGCAAGAAGGGAGACTTGTTTTAGATGCGTCCGCCCCCACATCAAGGACACATGAGTGAGCTTCTGCACCTGATATCCCCCTCCCCCCTCAACTGCGAACAAGAAGAGGGATTCGGAAGAAGGAAGAGTTATGCCTAAGATTCTTTAGGGAACAGGAGAAAGGCTGCCTTTTTTAATGGAACATAGGCCAGAAGCTCTGATTCCTAAGCTGAAATTTAATTGGTGCAATACTGAAGTTTAACTTAGTGATACGATGTTTTTGTCTTCAGGATATGAGGGAAACGTGTTCATAACATTGTTTGGGTTGTGCTATTTTAGCCGCTACCCTGGTCTGTCTCTTTTCTGAGATGGTGATGATGATTGCCGTTCTCGGTTCCTTTTCCATGTTGCATCCCATCCCCGCTGAGCTTTGCAAATGATGGTGACCTTCAGGGGCTTTTTAGAATGACTGGGACATTGGGTGGACCCAAGGCATCTGGACGCAGGAACACTATGGCAGAGTATGAGGAGGCTCTTTCCAGTGATGCTGAATGTCACATCCTTGAGAGATGAGATCGGGGGCTGAGAGAGAGAGAGAGAGAGAGAGAGAGAGAGAGAGAGAGGGAGGGAGGGAGAGGAGCAAGCCTGGGTAACAGCTCACTTATCTCTACCTCCTAATTGAAGACTTGGCTGAGACTCAAAACGTAGTGCCGACCCCCAGCCCCACCAGAGGGACGAATGATCAATCACAAATTAGCCTCACATTAGTGAAAGCTGAGGCTGTCATGTAAGGAAGGGGGGGCAGCTATAAAAAACGTTTTCTGTCAAAATCACTCAAAGACCTACAGGTTGTGGAAACCTAGTGATGACCGTGGTCTCAGAGGTGACTACAAAGATTAGAAACCAGATGTTTGCAAACTATGAAAACTGGGCTCAAACTCCAAGTGTGCGTGACCTTGGCCTTGGCTCATTGCTCGGCAGCGCACATCTGGAGTGACTTTGTCTCCCCAGGACTGTGACGGTGGGGACTTAAATCAGGGGCTTTTGCAGGGGCCACTTCACCCCGAGAAGTGTCAGGATATAAGGTTGCCAGATTCAGCAAGTGACAATACAGATGCTGGTTGAGTTGAGTTTATTTTGGTATCAGTATGCCCCATGCAACATTGGAGACATACTTATCCTAAAACAGGCTTCGTTGTTTACCTGAAATTCAAATTTTGCTGGTGTCCTGTATTTCACTTGGCAGCCCTGGGCAGGCGTCAAGCTGGGTGCCAGCCCTCACATTATCTTCCCTGCATGCGCTCCCAACGTCCCCACAGTCTGGCCCAGAAGACCCACAGAAGACTCGGGCTGGCCGGGGTCTCAGGCTAGAGGGGACTTTCAATAGCAGTAGGAGGGACAAGGACAAGATCTCTTTCCAAGGGCACAGTCTGCAGTTCTAAAGCAGAACCCTCCAGAGAGCCTTCCAATGCCTGGATGCAGAAGAAGAGCGGCGAGTCCTGAGGGTCCCCTGTTGCCAGGCACATGACGGGTGCGGTGTACTGGGTTTGGGGACTTAGAGGCAGCTCAAAAGAGACTGAGGCTTTGTACCCCTCTCTCATCACAATGGGGTTTGCAAAGGGTTCGGGCACGCGGTTGTCAAACTCATATGTACATAAACCTCACCAGGGACAAGTGCTAATCATCCAGAGACCCGGACTCCAGCCACCCAAATCGCTGCTTCAGGGGTCTCAGGTGCGCCCAGGAATCTGCATTTTAACCAGCACCCCTCCCCACGTGCATGCATGCACACACGCCCCAGCTGATCCAGACATAGGTGGGTTCTCCAGAAAACACCGACCTGGGTTTTAGGCTCTTCCCAAACACGGACGGAGAAAGGCTCTATTTTAAAAATACAACATGATGAAAGTCATTTTCTCAACGTTACTATCATTCATTAATTTGGCATTTCACAATTTGATTATGGCTAATTTCTATTTTAATAACGTAATGCAAAAACCAAAGCAAAGAGCAATCCTTCTACAAATGGATCGTTCTTAGAGAAATCAATTTTCTTGTCTTGGCCACTACGTTTGTTTCTTAAACTTAATCTAATTTCCCCCAAGATGAGGACCTAGTGACATGACTCATTAGTGGACACTGGGTCCTGCCCAAGCCCCCACGGGGACATTTAATCATCTACCTCACCCCAGGTGCCACTGCCAGCCAGGCTACAGAGGCCTTGGCAATATAGCCACTTCACAATTATTGAACCAAGAAAAATGCAGCATTTAGATAGTCACCCTGTAGAGCGAAAGTATAAGGAAAGGTCATGGGACGTTTGAACGCAGGGACGTCTGCTAAGCGTGGGCGTTTGGGGCAGGCCACGTGGCCAGCAGGATTACAGATAGTTTCATTATAGGCATGAATGTTAGTTTTGTGCTTGTAAGATGGACAGGGTTATAGAATGTTAGAATTACAGTGGAAAATTCGAAGATGAAAATACTTACAGAATTGTAGAGTCACCGTGGAAAAACGGAGCTGCGGACTTACCAAAATGTCAGTTGTACTTGAACGGGCACTTTCTTCAACTGTCTTCCAAGTCCACAGATAAAAAAAAAAAAAGTGTTCTTATACATAATATCTAATACTGCAGATGAGTTAGTAAATTTGCCGGTGATATTATTAGACACACTCCTCTTGATTGCAAATACGAGAAGCTATTCTCCTCAAGGAGTCTGTGTCAAAATACAGGAAGGATTTTGGAAAGGTTCCATATGACCCAGGCTTTGCTATCAGAAAAACGCAAACTTTTTGAAATAGGCTACATAGGAAAAGATCATATTTTCAAGGTGTACAAAAAATAATTGAAAGGTCTGTAGGAAGTTCTTTGGCTCCTTTAAATACAGCACATAGATAATAATATGAACCTTCACCTAAGGAAAATACATTGAAAATTGTAATGTGGGGCGTTATGGATGAAATTGTCCCCACCCCCCAAAGAGATGCTGAGGTCCTAACCCCTGGTGCCGTGACTGCAACTTAATTTGGAGTTAAGGGTTTCGCAGATGAGTCAGGGGAAAACGAGGGCATTAGAGGGGGGCCCACTCCAGCACGATGGTGTGTCTGCGGGAAGAAGGGGGGTGTGGAGACACCCCTGCAGACAGGAGAATGCACTGAGCACACAGTGGGAAGACGGGAGGGAGCGGGGCTGCCTGGAGCCCCCCGAAGCTGCAAGCGGCAGGAAGACGCCTCCCATGGAGGCTTTGGGGGCCGCACAGGTCTGCCCGCTCCTGAACTTCGGACCCCTGGCTTCCAGAACCATGAGAGAACGCAGTTCTGTTGTTGGAAGCCTCCCAGTTGGCGGTACGGTGTTAGGACAGGCCTCGCACGCTAATAACACGAGTTTTACTTCAAGTTCGCTGAAAAGTTGTATTTTCTTTTGGAAAATTGGAAAGGCAGGATGGTAAAAGTGTTCAGCCCCGGCTGGTGTGGCTCAATGGGTTGGAGCGTCATTTCACAAACCAAAAGTGTGTGGGTTCAATTCCCGGTCAAAGAACATGCCCAGGTTGCGGGTTCGGTCCCTGGTCAGGACACATATGAGAGGCAGCTGATCGGTGTTTCTCTCTCACATCAGTGTTTCTCTCCTCCCTCCCTTCCTCTCTCTCTGAAATCAATAAGCAGTCCTCGGGTGAGGATTTTTTTAAATGTTCAGTAAAACTAGAGTAAGATTTCCCCAAGCCTGTTAGGAAATGGTGCCTCCGGAACAACCCCACTGACTCTCCCCCGAGCGTCCGCTGCCTGTTCTGGTCGGCTCCTCCGCACCTGGCAGAGGCTGCTGCTAAATCTTTGTCACGTGTGTCTTTTCTCTGAGTGGCCCTCCGTCTGCCTCACCTTGCCAGGGAACTGTCCCTTCTAATACCCCCTTCCCTACCAAGCCCAGAGGTGTCCCCTCCCTCTCTCCAAAGACCCTCAACCGCGTTCCTGCTTCTCAAAGCTTCCCACTGCGCCTTCCACCCCAGCTGCATCTCACCCCCTTCCTGCCAGATTGTTCTCACAACAGCCAGACCTGTTATTTTTATGGTCTGTTTGTCAAAAGGCCACAGTAGCAACTGCTTAGTAGGGCTGTTGTGCAGAAGGGGGTCAGCACGTAGTAGGTGCTCAGTGAAGGAGGCCAGGGTTTCCCCACATCACACATGGACTTGGCTTTGGGACCATCAGTCTTGAGTTCTGGGACGTGGAAGCCAGTGGAAGGTAACAGGCCCCCTCCTTCAAGAGCACCAGAGACACCAGGAACGTGTCGCACTTCTCGGCGGCCTTTTATTTTTGCTCTGGTACCTCAAACGCAGGACCAAATCGCCCATGCCCTCTGAAGGCAGAGTCCCCATTTCAGATGCTTTCAAAGTCACCTCGTTGAAAGGTAAACTCGTCTGACTCACACGGGCACCGTCCTAGGGAACACTTATCATCTAATAGCGGATGTACTTGAAAAACCTTAAGGGAACTTGAGTCTTTTAAAAAGTGTGCTACATTTCCACAGTGAAATACCGCTCAGCAAATCTTACCTCTCTGAGATAACATGGGTGGCCCTGGAAGGTACTCTGCTGAGCGAAAGAAGTCAGTCAGAGAAAGGCAAATACTATATCCTCTTCCTTATATGTGGGATCTAAAGAACAAAATAAATGAACCAACGGAATAGAAACAGGCTCATCGATGCGGAGAACAGACTCGGGCCTGCCAGAGGGGAGGGGCTGACAGGCTGGGGGCCAAGGGGAAGGGACTGAGAAGGACAGACTGATAGTTGCAGAACAGTCGCAGAGCTGCTGGGTGTGACGTAGGGAACAGAGTCAATAATGTGGTGATAACGAAGTTCCTGGCCAGGGGGGCACTTGAAACATCAGAGGGACCATTCTGTAAAGTACATGATTTTCTAACCACTATTCTGTCCATCTGAAACTGATACAGAATAATGTCAACTGGAATTGGAAAACAAGTAAATAAATAAAAATAAAGCAGAATAAGGGGAAAGAAAAGAATGATCTCATAAGAGGATTAGTTTGAATGGAGTCAATCATCTTGGGCTTCCTGGAGGAGGTGCCTGGGCTACATCTCTCACACACACACACTCACACACACACAAAAGAGAAACAGAACTGGATATGAGGCCTATCTAGTGGCTATTTCAAATGTTACAATTAGTACCTCCCTCTGATTAAAGGGGCTCTTTCGTAAATTTACAAACGGCGTTTGGACAATAAAACTGATGGGCCGAGAGCCAAGTCATAGCACCGGCCAGGCTCCCGTGCAGGTGCAGATCCACGGCCTCCTGCCCTGTCCTGTTACCCTCCCTCCTGCCTCTCCCCATAATCATGCCTCGGATCCACGTTAGAACACCGAGAAGTCTTGGCTCATAGGCGTCCTGTATGACAACAGCATTCATTTTCTTTACTTAAAGCATGGCTTGCCCGGATGGTCTCCAGAGATGAGATAATGCAGCTTGTATTCCGCGGGGGCCAGGTACCACTGGAAGCACATTCATTCCCGTATCACTGCCGCAGAGCCAAGGCTGAATGCACTTCCTCAGACAGGAGGAATCAGAAAAATCTACAATGAGGGTGTGATGTTAATAGCTGCTAAAATAATAACCGATGGTTCTTTCGAACAAGCACATCAAATTGGCATCTCGATCCATGAGTCAACCGGCTTCCTTCGCCAGTGGTCGGGAGGGAGAAGGCTACACCCTGCCTTTCTTCCTGGTGCTCTTTGGGGTGACGAGCCCAGGCTCCGGTGTCCCCTCGGGTTCTGTTGCTTAAATAATTCATAGGGTCATGCAAAAAAAAAAAAAGCTCAAAACACACACACACACACACAAAGGGCAGTAAGAACTTACTTAGGGTGATTGGGTCTCTAAGTCCTTTCAGCAAACACTCACTGCCCACAAATGGTGTGCTGGAAACTAGCTCAGCTGCAGAGGGCGGAAAAGAATGAAAATAAAGCACCTCTCCCTGGTCTTTCCAGTGTGAGGAAGAAATAGCCAAGAGACCCTACGATACAAAGAGCTAAAATAAAATCAGTGGGAGGGCAGAGGCTCATGAAAAGGGCCAACGTGACCAAGATGAGGGCATGACGTGTTGGCCTTCTGGTGGGAGTAAGAGTTGGCTTGACTTCTGAAGCTTAACTAAGCGTTTGCAAAGCTAAGGAGAAGGCGGAGTGGAGGACAAACTTCCATGGAGGGAAAGAGAGGCTATCGCACAGTCTGAGGCTGCAGAGCCGTCTGTGATGGAGAAACACCCGAGGCAGCAGCCAGAAATGGGTTTGGACAGGTAGCCAGGGGGCCCGTTGGGAAGGGCTCCGTTAGCCCCACTCAGGGAACAGGACTTCACCTTGGGACCCTGGATTGACATTTTCTAAGACTCAGCAGGAATGACAAAAGTCAAGTTGGACAACACCACAGGACTTCTCAGAGCCTTGAGTACTTTACTCCACGTTGGAACTTCCGAGAGGGAGTACCACAGATGCCCCAGATCTCAGATGCTTTCATCCTCATGCCTGTTTTGTGTTCTTCTAAGAGAGGTTCCCATGGGAGCGGCATTCCAAAGACTACACATCGGGAAGTGCAGCGCAGAGCCATGGAGGGTCTTTTGAGTAGAACGACAGCACAAAGCCCTGGCTGCTGTGGCTCAGTAGATTGAGCGTCGGCCTGTGAGCCAGGTGTCGCTGGTTCGATTCCCAGTCAGAGCACATGACTAGGTTGCACGTCAGGTCCCCAGTTGGGGGCGCGAGTGAGAGGCAACCACACAGTGATGTTTCTCTCCCTGTCTTTCTCCTTTCCCCTCTCTCTAAAAATAAACCAACAAACAAATAAATCAATTATTTAAAATTTAAAAAAAAAAAAAGAACTACAGCATATGTCAATTTTTAGGATGGAAGTCTAGAAAAATCCTGACATGAGGGTGGGAGAGGACAGGAGTCTGTGACCAGCTGCACAGAAGGAGTGGGGATCCAATGATGCTGCGTGGTGCTAACGTTGCCCCTAAGAGGATGCCGCCGTCAACTGTGATAAGGGACCCAAGGGCAGGGGGACAGAGGGTGAGCGAGCATTTGGGACAAATTGAAGTCCTTGCCGACATTACTTAGAAGACGAGAGGCACCGTTATTTTAAACTCATTTTCTCCTGAAAAGTCAAGAGGAAGGCTCGGTTATTAATGGAATGCTATGAAATGCATTTTAATTATTGCCAAGACTTGAGTCTTTTAGTGAAATACATATTTATAAACCTCTGTGGAGCACAGATCATTTACCTAATAGAGCAAGACTGCTCCAAAGTCATCATCCTAATCTATCAGGTAAATATCCACTTATAATTGGTTACTTAATCCTTGCTCTTTTCCCCATAGGTCGGGATGGCCCGTAAGGCTGCTTCATTCCTTAGCAGAAGTCTGTTATCATCCATCATAATGTCAATAGATATATATACATTAAAGAAATTATGAGTTACTGCCTGGGACAAGAGCTAACATTTAGACTGATAGAAATGCAAAACGTAATAAAACAGCTGCCGTGGGTGACGAAGAGAGAATTGTTCTTTGTAATAGCCAATCAAATGCCAGTGCAGAAGGGGGAAAAGGCGGCAGTGGGCCGGACTGCATCTGACATGTTCCAACCCACCTGACCGGGCCCCTGCCTAGAATCTCCTCCCTTAGAACAAGAGAAAGGTGCGTATCCTCACTGAGGCCCCTCACTTTGTACCACCTGGACACACACACACAGACACACACACACGCACACTTCTTTAGCATGTATCTTAGGAATCTCAGAAGACCACTGACTTTAATTCAGCATCTATTATATGCTACATGGTTCTGTTCACTAGATCTCATTTATTTTTTAATAAATTTTTATTTCTGCTTTTATTTTTCAATTACCGTTGGCTTTCAATATTATTTTGTATTGGTTTCAGGTGTACAGCATAGTGGTTGGACAATCCTATACTTTACCCAGTATCCCCACCCCCGCCTCCGGTAGTCCCAGTACTCACCTAGCACCAAACAGTTATTACAACGTTACTATCTGCTGTACTTTACACCCCTGTGACTATTTTGTAACCAAATTGTAGTTTTTAATCCCTTCACCTCTTTCTCCCAGTCCCCCACCCTCCCTCCACTTGGGGTCACATTTAGAATCTCAGTCATCCCAGCCTCCCAGTAACTTCAGTGCTGCTGGCTAATGAGGAAATGGGACCTCGGAGAACTGCAGGGGCTGCCTCCCGTTCCATGGCCGACAGCAGCAGAGCTGGGATTTGAGCCCGGCTCCCACTCTTTCCCCCACGGTGTCCTCTCCCACTAGGACCGAGGTTGGTCGAGGCAGCACTTCAGCTTTGCTGGTTCGGAGGAGACCCTGGAGCCAAAGGATCCCACCCACCCGTCTCATGGCGTGGGCCCAGAGAGACCCCAGCGGGAGACAGCAGTCCCCTCCTGCCAACCTAACTGGTCTTAAAGCTAAGCTTTGCAAATACATGTGTGTGTGTTTCTGTGTGTGTGTCTCTGTGTTTACGTGTGTGTGTGTGTCTGTATGTGTTTCTATGTGTCTCTGTGTGTTTCTGTGAGTGTCCGTGTGTGCATTTTGCAGCACACATTTTGTCAAACTCTTATGTGCAATCCCCATAGAGAGGCACACCAGGTTGCAACAGATAAAGTGGGGGTCCTGGGTCCCTGGAACCTGCTCCCTGGCACTCCACAGGGACCCCCCCACCCTCTTCCATGCCCCCAGTGGCCCTGAGAGACTTCCATGAAAGCCTGGCAGAGACCAGGGGTGGCCGAAGCTGGAAGCCACCAAGTGAGGTCAGCATGCGTGAGCTTAGAGCCGGCTCTTCTCTAGAGGCCTTTGACTTGGGCATAAAAGCCATCTGTGGGAGGTCCAGGGGGGGTTCCCAATATTCTGTACGCCCAGCTGACCCTCACTACCTTCTGATACAAGTTATTTCAAAACGAACTCCCAGCTGTGAGCCGTGTGAGGTTCTCAGACCATCACAGAAAAGGATGTTCTGAAGCAAAAGCCCAGCCGCACAGAGCGAGGCGTTGCCCATCTGCGCGGGGAGCTGGGCTCTCGGCGCTGTCACCCGGCGGCGAGGAGGACGGAGACGGTCCGCGGACGCGACGCGATGCTGGCAGGCCGCGACAGCTCAGGACCCCGTCTGAACTCCACGGCAGAATATTGTTTGCTTAGGGTAACTGGGGAGACTGAGGCACAGGAACCGAAACCCCGCCCCCGAGGCCGCAGAGCTGCTGAGTGGGGGCCCCGGGACCCGTCTGTTTGCCGACAGGGCTCCTGCCCCTCGAGTCCCACCATCTAGAGAAAATACGGTAGCGTCTGCTTTCCCTGCGACCCTGAGAAAAATGAACTGTTTTACCCAGTCGATTGTCTAGGTAACTAAAACATACACCTTTGATCCCCAAATGTTTTAAGATTTTAATTATTTTAATGGAAACGTTTTCTCTGTTCTTAAAACAGCCTATTCTGTGTGATTAACCGTGTCTTGTTGGCCCGGGGCCGGCAGCACCGACGGGGCGCTGTACTGGATGTAACCCGGGAATAGATCATCCCGGCGTCTTCCGAGGCTGGGCAGCTGCTGCCGTCTCCCACCTGCTGGCGGAGGCCTGCACCGCCGGGCGTGCAGACCCGCCCTGCCCACCCCTTCAGGGACCTTCCTGCCATTCGGGGTCTTTCCCGTAGGCGCCGGTCAAGCTGTGCGTAATTAATCCCCAGACCTTCTGCTCTATGGCCTGCCTTGCGGCCTTAGCTCTCAGGCTGTTCCCTCCGCCTCCAAGAGCAGTTCTTCAAGGGTGGGCTGAGGATGCCTGGGATTCTTCAGAGCCTCTCAGGGGATCCCTGGGCCCGGCCTTTTCCTGCTTCTTCTGTGTGCAAGGCCAGATGTTCCCCATACACATCAGCCAAAGCGACACAGCACAGCCAATGGGATAAAAGCCACGGAGGAGGACCCAGCTGTCTTCCAATGAAGAAATTTACAGACATGTGAAACGGGGCCACTTTTTGTGGCCTGTGTTGGTTTGTTTTAGAATAATTTCTTACAAAAAATATATTATTTATGTCTGCATTTAAAGGGTTTATTATTGTTACTTTCAACAAACTGGTCATTTACCATTTACAGTTTCTCAGTTTTGATGCCTAATCCAGTAAATATCCCTATAAACTCACATAACAAAAGCTCTTGGGGTCTACAGGAATTTATAAGTGTGTAAAGGGGTCCTCGAAACAAGAAGTTGGAGCGCCGCTGGCCAGACCACCCATGCCTCCCTCCCCACCTGCCTCTCGTTCCTCCTTCTATGCCGGGCGCAGGACACACCCCCTCCTGGCTGGACCTCCAGACTGGACAGATGCCCACTCGTGTACACATGTGCGTTTGCCTCACCTCTTCCTTGTCCCCTGCGCAGGGCTAGGCTGCGTTTGTATGTGTCTGTACCGCTAAACTGTCATCTCCTGGGGGAAGGGAGAGACGGTGCCCTCCGCATCGTGGCATCCCGGCTGCAAGGTCATGAATGAATGAATGCGCGTTGGACTGAACTGCGCTGTAGCATCACCGCTCCAGGTTGACGGGCTCGCCCTTCTCATTTACCTGCCTCAGGTAAAGCTCTTAAGCTTTTTAATCCTCAGTCTCTTGGGGAATAAAAATAATACGAATATCCATGGGATTAGATGAGATCTGTGATCTCATTGAAGCTGTGTGTCGATCTGGAGGCAGACCACAGTGAGTGACTGCTGCCCTGCACTGTGCAGCCTTCAGGAGCTCCCCAGGGTGCAGCCACACCCGTGAGCTACGGAGGGGCTCTGGGCCAGCCAGGCAGCCGGTCATGCTGGCTCCTGGCACTTGTCTTCGATGCTGGGGGCCCCTCCCCATGCTGCTACTGCTCCTGTCCATCTGTGCTGGGGCCCCAGAGAGCCAGGATTTCTAGAATTAGGGTGTATTCTTCTCCTAGAGCCTCCATAACAAATTACCACAAACTTGGTGTCTTAAAACAGTGGGTACTTACTCTCTCACCATCTAGAAGCCAGGCACAGACTTCAGACAAGATGGAGGCGTAGACAGACACGCTGTGTCTCCCTCCACAACTAAGAAGGAACACAACTACCTCAAAACTAGAGACAAGCAGAAGTTCCAGAAAATCGAGCTGCATGGAAGTCCAGCAAACAAAGATATAAAAAAGAAATACTCACCCAGACAGGTAGGAGGGGCAGAGCCAGGGTGCAGAGGACACAGTGTGGTGGTGGCAGCAGTGGTAGCAGCGGCAAGCTGGTGGGAAGCACAGTCACATGTTTTAAAAAGTCGGGAGGGACACCTGGGGAGCATTCTCAGCTCCTCACCAGACCACGCAGCTCACAGTCCCAGCACCGGCGAAAATCAACACTCATTGCTTCTGACTGTGCAGACCAGTGGGGGTTGGGGCAGAGGCAGAAACTGCCGGTCTCTCAGCAGAATCTGCTTGTTTAAAGGGTCCCCATGGTCCTAGAACATCTGCAGACCCATCCACTCTGGGAACGACAGCCAGGGCAGCAGCTAGAGTGGCACCAGTCCCATACGGAAGTGGGAGAAGGGCCTGGAAAAGGGGTGAGTGCTGAGCAGGCGGCATTGTTCCTTCTCAAACCCCTCCCCCACATACAGCACCACAACATGGTGAAACAGGTCTCCCTGTACTGACGAATCCCTAAGGCTCTGCTCCTTACAACATAACAGGTGTGACAGCTCTACCTAAGACACAGAGGCAAAAAATACACCCAGGAGACTTCTGGCCAAGATGGAAGCCTAGACTGACACGCTCTGTCTCCCTCCACAACTAAGGAGGAATACAACTACCCCAAAACCAGAAATAACCAGAAGTTCCAGAAAATAAATGGAAGTCCAACATATGAAGTTATAAAGAAGTGGTGCTCATCCAGACAGGTAGGAGGGGCGAAGCCGGGGAGGAAAGGTCAAGCCGTGCTGGCGGCGGCAGCTGCAATGACAGTGGTAAGCACAGACACCCGTATTTAAGGGGAGGCGAGAAGCACCTGGGGAGCACCCATGGCTGCAGACCAGACCCGTCAGCTCAAGATTCCAATGCCGGGGAAGGCAGACCCCCATTGCCTTGGACTGTGAGGCCCGGAGGGGATGGGGATGGAGGAGGAGGCTCCCATTCTCTCAGTGAAGAGTGAACGGCAGGAATCCATCTAGGAACCCCACCCCCACAGAAGACGCCACAGCGTGGTGAGAAGGGTCTCCTGGTTGTGACAAGTGCACAGGTCTCTGCCCCCTATAGCGTAGGAGGTGTGACAGCCCCACCCAGGAAGCAAAGGTAAACACAAAACTATCAGGATGGCACAGATCATGATAGAGATCCCGGTGATGCAGCTGACCAGACAGCAAATATCTAATCTAATGAAGCAGCAGATAGGAAATCTTTCTCAGGCACAGTTTAGAGCCTTGGTTATGAGAATGCTTACAGACCTAACAGCAGATCTTAAACAAGATGGGGAAGGAATGAAAGCCAGTCCTGCTGATGTGAACAAAAACACATATGAAACTAGTGGTGAGGGAAAGAAAACCAGGGATCAAATCAACAGATCGGAACATAGGGAAGGAACAAACAGTCAACCAGTGCAGAAAGAGGAGACAAAAAGTGAGGAAAATGAGGAGAGGCTCAGAAAACTACGGGACAGCTATAAGTGGGCCAACATCTGAATCATAGGGTTGCCAGAAACTGAAGAAGAACTAGAAATTGAAAAATTATGTGAAAAAAAATAATGAAGCAGAACCCCCCTAACGTGGGGGAGGAAATAGACTTACAGGTCCAGGAAGCACAGAGAGTTCCTAAAAAGCTGGACCCAGGGAGAACCACACCAAGACACATTATAATCAAAATGTCAAAAATTAAGAATAAGGAGAGAATCTTAAAAGCAGCAAGAGAGAAGAAGAGAATTACATACAAAGGGGTCCCAATAAGACTATCAGCTGACTTCTCAAAAGAAACTCTACAAGCAAGAAGGGACTGGCAAGAAAAATTCAAAGTAATGAAAAGCAGAAACCTACAACCACAATTACTCTATCCAGCGAAGCGGTCATTCAGAATAGAAGGACAGAGAAAGTGCTTCCAGGACAAAGTAAAACTGAAGGAGTTCATCAGATCCAAACCACTGTGATATGAGATGTTAAAGGGACTTGTTTAGGAGAAAGAGGATCAAAACTATGACATTAAAATGAAAACAGTATCACAACAACCAACAACAGAAGCTGGGGACCAAAACAAAGGCAAACCAAGTAGGCAACGAGAGTGGGAAAAGAACTATAGGTATGGGGAACATTGTGGGGGGAGGTCATTGGGGAGGGGGAAGGGGGAAAGGGAGGGAGATGATGCAGGAATTAAGAAGCATAGTAGGAGGGAGTGGAGTAGACAGGAGGATGTTGAGAAGAACTATATGCACAACCAATGGGCAGGGACTAAGGGGACGGGGACAACTGGAGGGAGGGCGGTCACTGGGTGGAGAGGAACCAAGGGAAAGAAATTGGGACAACTGTAACAGCATAATCAATAAAGCATATTAAAAAAATATAATAAAAGCAGAACAAAAAAAAAAGGAAGAAAAAAAAGAAGCCAGGCACAGGCAAGCCAGGCTACTCCTGAAGACTCTAGGGAATAAACCTTGATTGGCCCCTTCCCAGCTCCCGGTGGCTCTGGGCAATGCTGGGCATCCCTCGGCTGTAGCTGTGCCACTCCAATCTCTGCCTCCGTCCTCACGTGGCCCTCTTCCCTGAGGTCTGTGTCCCTTCCTTTTCTTATAGGGACAGCCGTCATTGGACTTGAGCCCCACCCTCATCCAGTATGACTTCCTCTTACAAGACCTCAACTGCAAAGACCCTGTTGCCAAATTAGGCCCCGTTCTGAGGTGCTGGGGGTTAGGATTTGCACGTACTTTATTGGGTGGGGAGGGGGACATAGTCCAGCCCGCTCCACAGGATTGCAACAGAAGGCTCTAGAAGGACAAAGAGCGTGAGCAATGAAGAAAGGTGCATGGGCTTTGGAGCCCATCTTCACGACCCCTTTTCAGCTCTGGAGAAATCTTTGTCATTGCTTAGCTGGGTTCATGAGAGGAATTTCAGGAGTCTGTCCTGACGATAGGAAGGAGGGAGCAGGCTGCAAACAAAAGGAGGGAACCCCAGATGCAAACTGGAGCTCCACCCCTTACAATCTGCATGGTCTGGGTAAGGTGAGTTTCAGCTTCCTTACGTGAAATGGGGGTAATCGTACTTTCCTTTTAGCATTCTCCAATGATGAAAGAAATCGCAGAAAGTGTCTATGGTAGCCCTGGTACACAGCAAGCATTCGATAAATGGAAGCTTTATTATTAGTAGTATTACTATTATCTTAAAATTTTCTAATCCTATCAGTAAGCTTCACTCATTCGATATGATGAAATGCAAACATTCATCCAGAAGGTCATAGATTTCAGGGACTTTAAGGGCAGTGGAAGGGATGCAAAACCCAGTCCCTAGTGAACACTAACAAAGTGTTTCTTCTTCTCGCCCCGGGTATAGATTTCAAAACCCAATGACCTTTGTGGAAACAGAGCACATGTAAAAAGCAGGAAGAAATTTAAGTTCCTGTAACTTAATCACCCCAAATTAGAGGTTATTATCATTTTAGATGTATCTTTCCAATATTCTCTATGTGTGCGTATTGTTTTTGATGAAGTGAAGTTTTTCTGCTCGTAACAGGTTTTGCTGGATGGCCTGTTTTTCCATTGATCAACCACAGAACTTTTCGGGTGCCACTCCCGAGCCTTCAACCACTTCATTTTATGGGCGTCTACGGACGTAACGCAACTTATTAAAGCCTCCTCCTGCTGGATACTTAGAGTTCATTGTTGTTGTTTGTTGGTGCTGGTTTTCAGATTATGACACAGCCATAAAATCCTGGGAGATGAAACTGCACATACGTGTAGAAATAGAAGGGACTGAGCAAGGCCTGTGAACATCGCTAAGGTTCTTGAAATGTCCTCAGCCGAAGGTCTTCCCCAAAGGCTGGCCCAGCACTGCCCCGCGCTGTGTGTGGGAGTCTCCCTGCTGCACCCCAGCAACGCTGAATTTTATTGTTTTCTTTCCATCTTTGCTTCTTTGGGCTGATCCTTTTCACCAGATCCCACTTGACGCTGCGCAGACCAAAAAGAAGCTTCTTCGCAACGGTTCTCTCCTCCTGTGATGGCATCCGAGGGCCGGCACACTCGGGCTGGCAGGACCAGGGACTGCATCCGTGAGGCTCGGCAGCCCCTGCGCTCTGTGTTCTGACTGCTCAGCTGCTGCTGGGGCCCCAAAGCAGCCACAGACAATGTGCAGGTAAATGAGTGTGGCCGCGTGCCAATAAAACTTTATTTATGGACAGTGCAATTGGAATTCCGTGTCAGTTTCACGTATCATGAAATATTCTTCTTCTTTTGAATTTCTTTCCAGCCATTTACAAATGTTGAAACGCGGGGGCTATTCTTAGCTCACACGTTGTACAAAAGCAGGTGGCGAGCGCAGGGCATGTCTGGCCCACAGGCTTCATTCTGCAAACCCTCCTGTTTAACTGAAGGCCCCATCCACACAGGACCCTAATCCTCTTACACTTGTCTTTGACAGAAGCTTTCTCTCCTACACTTAATAGTTTTCAGCCCTGGCTACACATTATAATAACCTGGAAAGCTGTGTGTGTGTGTGTGTGTGTGTGTGTGTGTGTGTGTGTGTGTGTGTGTGTGTGTGTGTGTGTGTGTGTTTAAGGCCAATGCTCTCCCCACCCCCACAGAGGAACTCACTCCGTGGGGCTGTCCGGTGGATTTGCCTGGGCACAGAGCCTGAAAATCCCTCCAGGTGACCCCCAAGCTCAGCTCGCACTGCACTTCAATTAGTCACAGACAAACGCAGCTCCGTTCAGCTGCGCCACCTTTGCTTGGCATCCAGGGGCTGCCAAGAAGCTACCGGCCCCGGTGGGAGGAGGCGAAATGCAGCGTGTGACAGCGGAGGGTGCCCCGGTATTCTACAGACGAGCTGACAAAGGGCTCCAGCTCCTCGCTCCATCCGGAACTCACTGCCAGCCTCCCAAGAAGGACAGATAGTGAGGAGGATTTTTTTTTAAAAATTCTTCTGGCTACAGGGATCTATCCGCCCAGGCTCCATGGCATCGCAATACCGGACCCCAAGAGCCACGTGAGTCTGCAGGGGTCGGGGCTCTCCCGGGCGCTGCCCTTCCCCGCAGACCCAGCCTGGGGTCCCTGTCAAGGCCAGGCGGAAAGGGACGGTGAGTAGCAGCACTCAGTGCTGGCTCCTGCCCTGCCTTCTGCTGCGAACGACCATGGGCACCAAGCACACAGGAGGACACCTGCCCCTCTCCCTGGCATCTTCCCACTCTGCTTTTCTTTGCAGATCTCCAGGTGATGACAAAAGAGAGACTAGTCTTAGCATTTGTTAATACCCACTTGACCCACAAAAGAAAATTCACCAGCATCGCACGGCTTCTAATTTAAAAACCATTAGACCCTTCCGCTTGGCGGACCAGATCTAAATATTCTTAAAGAGGTGGTTTAATTTAATGATTACCTTAACAAGCCCCCTTTTAAAATGATGATCTGCCAAATGCGGGGGATTTGTTTTGGAATCTGATCCAATAAATGGCTTTGTACAAAGAGGAGCAGAACGGAATCTGATTTGGTTCAGAACCCGGTGAAAATCATGGAAATTGCTTTGCATATTTAATCACTGTGGAAACATGAGTACAAACTACTTTCTAGAGATTACCTTAGGAAAAAAAAAAAAAAAGCTTCAGGCTTTGCAGCCAGCATGCCAAGTACTCTGATTTACAGGGAATTATTTGGATTTTGTAGAACACTCAGTATTTCGAAGACTTCAACCTGCTCAGCCACTGGCAGAAAGACACATTTTACATAGTGGGGTAAAAGAGGGGACTTTGGAAACAGAAAGGACACGGGGCAGGGGGGACCCATTTTCGGGCCTGTAGGGTCCTTACTTTATGCAGCCAGAGGTAACTTGTGGCTGAGCAAGATCAGTTGGGAAGCACAGTTAAGGGTGTGTCACCCCAAGAAAAGCCCCCTGGGCCTGTCATCAGGAATTGAGGGCAGGTGGCGCATCCTAGGGAAGTGGGCACCTTCCTGCCCACCCCCAAAACTCAGAGTGAGCAGAGTGTGCTCCCTCAGCTCTCTGCACAGGGACCCTTGGAGGAGGTTGCTGCTGCAGCGGGAGTCAGGGCCTTGATCTGGGCCCAAGAGGTCATGTGACCTTGACTGGGTCACTTCACCTCCCCGAATGAATATTCCTTTTCTCATCTGCTCATCCCTTCCTCTGGGCTTCTCCTTAACTATCACTTTATTATCAGCAAGGCTTTTTCTGACTATCCCACCGAAAAGAAACCACACACACACTTCTTTTCCTCCCACTGGTCTTTGTTCTTCTTCTTTCCACACATTCTCATCTGCAGCGATCCGCACACACTTGGGCACACTCTGCCCTTGCCTGTTAGAATGAGGCTGGTACTTGATTTGTTCTGTTCATTGGCTATTTCCCCAAAACAGGGCGTGGCTCTGTAACTATTTGAATGACAGAATAAGGCCCGCCTCCCCACTACTTGTGTCAGGGTGAAATGTGATCATAGATGTGAGGGCTTAATGAAGCAAAAAGGAGTTGTACACACACATACACACACACACACACACACACACACACACACACACACACGGTAGTTCAGATTTTAGGGTGGAAGAGGCCTGTGTTGGACACTGGCTCTCTTCTCCTTCTGTGACCTTGGCCAAGTCCCGGAGCTGCCTCTCAGAGCCTCAATGCCCCCTCTGTAAAATGGGACAGCACATATTTCATAATCATTGCGAGGGTGCCAGAGAGGCAGGTAAAGGGCCAAGCCCAGGGCTGGGCACATGGGCCCTAGTCAAGAACGAGGAGTGCTAATGTGATCTCATGGCTGTGACAGTTAATTAGATGCGTCGACTTGCCTGGGCCTTGGGACGTCCAGATAGCTGGTTAAATATGTCTAGGTGTGTCGGGGACAGGAGTGGCAGTATGTGTGTGGGGGGGGGGGGGGGGCTCTGAAAAGATCAGCGTTTGAATGGAGGGACAGAATAAAGCGGATGGCCCTCCTCAGTGTGAGCTGGCACCATCCCATCCATTGAGGGCCTGAGCCCAACAGAAGGGGGAGAAAGGTGGAATCTGCCCCCTTGCCTCAGAGCTGGGACACTGCTCTCCTGTCCTCGGCTCTCTGGCTCTCTGCTCCTCTGCTGGTCTTTCCTGGGCCTCCAGCTTGCAGATGGCAGACGGTGGGACTTCTCAGCCCCGTGATCTCACGAGCCAACACCTTATGACAAATTTCTTTCTAGAGAGAGAGAGATATCTATCCTGTTCGTTCTGTTTCTCTGGAAAACTCAGACCAATACAACTATAACATGGAAGAACATCTGTCTACTCGTCACTGGGGACATTCACCATCTGAGGCTTCCTTCCTTCCTGACCAAGACCTCATCTCAGGGAAGTCTGTGCTGTATTCCATCGGAACTGGGAAATAGATGGGTACTTTGAAAAGCTCTCCAAAAAGCGCAACGTTTTGAGACAGGTCCCAAGTCCCAATTGCTGGCAGCCAGTTCCCATTGTAAAACACTGGCTGGTACGCGAGCATCTGTCTCATGAGAGGCGTGAACTTATGCAGGAGTTCCACGCTTTGCGATAGATGTGTGCGTGTGAGTGCGGGCGTGTGCTTGGTGTGTTTGGGTTTGTATGTTTCTGAAATGGATCGGAGACCAGATGTGTGTGCTGCCTGTGTGTGTAAACACAGAGAGTGATATGTACACAGCAGCACACATGTACCTGCTCCCCAGGCTCCTTCTCATGGATTCCTCAAAGCTTCCTTGTTCCTTGAAGCTCCACAAGCTTCAGAGCTCAACAGTATTAAGGTTAATGAATGCGCTTTCTTTCCCACATGCACTGAACACATCATTTTCTTTTATTCTTTATGATAAGTTGAAAAAGCGTTTGACTGACAGGACAATTTGTCAATCAGCTATAATGTAAAAGAGGAGTCTTTTCTGCATAATTTTACGCCCAGAATCAAAAGTGACCTCTGACTGGATGCTGAGCTGGGAAAGCAAAGGAGACCCACAAGTTCAATGGCACTTGTTAAAGCCACACCTCTTTCCAGCTTCCAGGTCCTCCTCCTTCCAACGTGTCCTCTGAACCTGCTAAAGAGGATTTGCCAAAAGGCCGGAGTGTTCATGGGGTCTCCCTCTGTAAAAGCCTTGAAAGCTACCCCTGCCTTTAGCCAGATGGCAAATGTTCTTTCTCGCCTGAACCTCTCCCATCTCCTTCACTCCTTCTGCCCTGGTGCCTCTCCCCAACCCGACTTGGCTACTGGCTATCCCTGCCACACCAGTCATCACGCTAGTCTTCCTCCTCCAAGGCTCGGCTTTCTCTGGGCTTGCCACCCAGAACTTACTCATTCAGCCAAACACATAGAGAAAGCCTGCTGTGAATCAGGCATGTGGCCAGCATGGAGGAAGGGGCAGGGGAGGAGAAGAAGACAGACACAGTCCCTGACCTCAGAGAACATGCGTCCTACGGGATGGTGGCCACTGCTGCCTCATCTCCTGCCCACCTGGAAAACCCTCACCACTCGAGAATGGGCTCAGCTGCCCACCCTCGACGGACCCCCAGGTGGAACCAGGTACTGCTTCCTTTCCACCTTCACGGTGTCATCGTCACGCTCATGCCACTGTCTTGCCCATATTCACCATCCATCTCCTTTTGCCCATTAGACTAAAACCCCGGTCCCTTGCACAGAGCACAGAGCACACCATACATTCTAAAAATGTCTGCAGACTAAATGAACCAGTGAACCAGCAGAGGGGAGACTGGAAGGAGGCAGGAGGGAGGGCATTCCACTAGCCAGTGGGACAGAGAAGGGGCGAGACGCTGGCATGACCTTTAGCGCATACATTCAAGCCCCACCTGATCTATAAATGGTACACCATGGTTATTGTTAACGAAGGAGAGCCGCCACTCTAACCCTCTATTTTGTTCCGGGTATTTATAAATAGTATTTCAGATTTTCCTTAAAAATTTACAAAGTAAGAATTATTATTATCCCCAAGGGGCAGAGGCGTTAGGCAACTCCCTCAAGGTCATACATCTGGTAAGAGACAGAACTGGGGTTCTGCCCTATGCCCCACCCCCCCACCCCACCCACTCCATGTGCCAATGCCCGTCTGACAGTCACCTTGGGTCTCTGTCCAAGAACCCCGGGCTGGCTGCCCTCCTGGCCAGTGAGAGAGGCCTTCCTTGAGGAGCACGGGCCATTCCAGGGGACGGCCTTGCTGAAACCTGAAGTATGGAAATCGGCTGTCCATTCCCCCGGGAGGCTGGGTAAAAGAATTATTGCAACAGTCACAGTGAAAAGAAAACTTTATTTCCACCACTTTTCAGTAAAAGCTAATTCAGAATAACTCCATTTAACAGTTATTTTATGCTGAAATACTGAATACCTTGGGGAGTCTTTTAGGGATTTTAAAGTCTCTTTATTTATAAATGATTCATGCTGCATTTTCAGAAAAACCTACAATTAGTGTGGGTAGCACAGAAGCTCCTTAGGGAAAGGTAAAAAAAAAAAAGGAAAAAGAAAATACACATGCATTCTCCGCACCCTTTTATCCATTGTTGTTTGGCAGTGGGCTAGAAAAAGAGAACTCAAGAGAAAAGGCGAGGAGATATTTTGTCTAACCTTTTAAATACATGCCTTGTTTGACAGTGTTTGTACGTTCGTGGTTCCTGTGCCCTGCTCAGCCCACAGCATTCTCTCAATGCGTGTTCCAGTCCGGCTCATACTCCCCGTCCCTGCAGACGCTTGAAGGAATCAGAGGCACCGTGGGAAGACCCCATCTCCACAGCATCTGAAATGAGCAGGCCCTGTGGTCTTGGGGAGGATATCGCCAAAAAGGAAACTCAATTTTTAATCTAAAGCCATCAGGAGAACCCTGTGCTAAATGTCTCCACGTTTACTGTCCTTGCCAGGCCCCCCCCTGTCGCCCTTCCAGTGGGGTGTCTGTCCTTCTCGTCTTGCAGAGTTTTGCCATTCGGTCATTCACTGAATGCCCCCTGTAGGGGGCCTGCTCTGTGCCATGGGCCCGACACTCTCTGGGTCCGGAGCCCACAACCTCGTGGCGAAGTTGGACAAAGAACAGTGGCGATGGTGGGGCAGAGGTGACCAGACACTCAGTTAGCTCAGAAGGACGCAGGGCCAGATGCAGGAGGAGTCAGGGAAGGCTTCATGGAGGCAGCGATGCCTGAGCAACACGTGAAGGATGAGGAGGCACATGGGGAATCAGATTAGGGGGCCGGAGGCAGCAGTGCGGACAGTGATCTGCGGACCAGAGGGAACGAAGCCGGTGCCAGATCTTGTTCGCAGCTCAGCCTGCTGGAGGAATTCCGCCTCAGCCACGGGAAGGTGATAATGATGAGCTTTAGAGGATCCGCGGGATGATTATTTCAATAAGAGGATTTTGTAAACTCTGGGGCTTTAAGGCCCTGCACGAAGTCAGTTATTATCCAACATTATTACCACTCTGGATAGAAGGAAGGAGTGGGGATCGAACGAGGGGATGGAACTCAATTTTTTTGATGTCACTGACAAAGGCTGTCAATATCCCCTTTTCCACGTGTTCTTACACAGTTCATTTATTCTGTGTGCAGACGGGCAGGGCTACCGCTTTCCTCCACGCATGCACTTGTATGTGAAATCAGATGTTTCATTTTCTTGTGACTAGTGTTTGGGGTTATTGGCACTAAATGGAGTAGAACTCAGAGTCATCGAAAACCACAAAGGAAGGAGAGGAAACAGTTTCCATCCTGAGAAACCTGCAGAATCGACACCCAGGATCCCGGCTCTCTCCTCCCTGTCATTCATCCCGGTGTCTCCTCGGATAATACACAGCCAGTGCTGGGGAAAGAACGTTTTATGTGCTTAGCTGAAGTAGTTTTCATTAAAAGAGTATTTTTCAAAACTCTACTATGTGCCAGGTAGTGTGGGAAAAGTAGCAAGAAGACAGAAATGAAAATGAGCCCGTTTCTGGCCCCCAAGACTCCCTTTTGTGCAGGAAGCTGTCACAGGAGGCCGGGGAAGGCGGGAGGGGTGCTGTCCCCAGGGGCAGCTTCCGAGTGGGTCAAGGGGGCCAGGTCAAAGCAGGGACATTGCCTCCAAGGGTGGGGGATTCTGAAGCCAGGCCGGAGTCAGCCACAGTGGGACACTTTCTAGCATTGTGACCTTGCTCTGGTGACTTAGCATCTCTGTGCCTCAGTTCCCTGATCTGTAAGGTGGGGATAGCAACCCTACTGCCCTGCTTTGTTCTGATAAACTGATTAGCACATACAAGGGGCGCCCAAGAGTATCTGGCATATAGTAAGTGCTCAAATGAGGTGATTAATCATATTACCATCATGGTCACTGCTGTCATCATTATTATAACAGATTCATCAGTAAACGATAAGGGAAGAGTTGAAGGCAAAAGCCAAGGTGCGGAGGCACTCCTGGGTGGGCACCCAAAGACATGGAAACATACGTCCACACAAAAACGTGTCCGGGAATGCTCAAGCAGCATTATCCAACATAGCCAAGAAAAGAAAAACAACCCAGATGATTGTTGACCAATGACCGGGTAAACAACGTGAGGTGCCCCGGCCACTGGAATACTATTCAGCCATGAAAAGAAAGGAGGTCCTCATATGGGCTCCCAGGCGGGTGAACTTGAAAACAATGATGCTGAATAAAAGAAGCCAGACAGAAAGCCCACGTGTTGTATGACTTCATTGATCTGACTAGGGAATGCTACGGCGGCAGAAAGTAGATCAGTGGTTACCTAGGACTGGGAGCATGCATTATTACTGGAGGCAGGGGGGATATTTGAGGTGACAGAAATGCCCTTAGCTTCAGTTACGGTGAGAGTCGCACAATCTGTAAGTTCACTAAAACCACAGAATCGCTCACTTCAGAACCATGAGTAGATGCAGTTACAGAGGGAAAATGGTCCTCCCAAGCGCCAGCAGGGATGTGGGGGAACCGGAACTCCCGGCCTTGCTGAGGGGAAGACAACCGCTTCTCATAAAGTCACACATGCACTTGCCATACAATAATTCGATGTCTAAGTATGTATCAGAGTGAAATGAAAACTTATGTCCACGTAAAAACCTGTAGGAACATGTTTATAGCAGCTTTCCTCGTAATCTCGCCAACACTTGGAAACGACCCCAAAGCCTCCCAACGGGGGCATGAATAAACAGGCCACACAAAGTCATTATGGGAATACCACTCATCAGTGAAAAAGGATCAAGCTGCTCATTCACACGAACACGTAGATGAACCTCAAAATCGTGATGCCGGGTAAAATCAGCCAGGCTCAAAAGACAAGACGCTGTATGATTCCATGTATACGACCTTCTTACAAAGGCAAGAACTAAGGGGACAGTGACAGGTCAGAGCTGACCAGGGCCAGGGAAGGAGGAGACAAAGGAACACAGGGGTACTCTCCACATGACAGAAACCTACATCCGTGTGGTGGGGGGACACAATGTCTACATTTGCCAAATCTCAGAGAACTACACACCAGAAAGAAGGACTTGTATGCATAAAATTATATTTTAATGTTAAGAGGGGGAATGAAGGCCTTATTAATTTTTTTCAAATCCATAGGAAGATGCAAAATTGTTCCTTCAGTGAGCGAGCCCCCCTCTGCCCACTTCATAAAAGGGCATCGGGCTATTCCTTGGACATAAGGAACTTCATTTTTAATATTAGAATTAATGTTGTGGAAAAACAATAATTTGTATTGAGACAAAACACACACACACACACACAAATGATGCTGAATTTTAACTTTTTATAAGAAAGAGAGGTCCAAATATTTCATGGGCACTCGCTCTATGCCTGCACCCTGCCTTCCACGTTGTGCCTTGGTTAATTGCAGGAGTGGAAATGAGGCCGTCACTTGGACTAACTTCTCCTTATTGTCTAAGTTTGGCTCCCAAAGTTTCCTTGTCAGAGAACAGTGCAAAGTGGAGTGTGCCTTCTGCGTCCCCCTCCCCCAAAACATTCACAGTTCAGCCAATCAAGCGGGCCACACAACAGCCAGCTCCAGGTTGACTGATACTATTTCCCCCTAAATTGACAGAATCAAATGGTTATTTATTTATTTACTCGCTAATAATTTATATCCTGTCTCCTTCCAAAAAGAATCTGAGTGCCTCGCTGCGATGTCTTGGCATCACCTCCAGAAAGTATAAGCAACTCAAGGAAGAAAATAAGCTCTGGAGAAGTGGTCCTCGGTTCCATTCCAGCGTCCCCAGAGTGGCACGATAATGCGTAATGAGCCCGTTACTGCAGAGTATGAATAATGGAGCGTCCAGGCCGACTGCGACGTGGGAGTGGGATCTTAGACACGAAACCACCCCCCCCCCACAAGCTGTGCGTACAGGTGAGGGAAGGAGATCTGGTTAATTGGAGCCCCAAGACTTGACACATTGAAGAAGCTGATGCATTCTTTCTGCGCAAGTCATTTAAGCTAAAAAGTAGTTTCCGGCCACTAAATGTCATCTACAGATCAGCACGTTACATGCAGAATTTCAGCACCCTGGCAAGGTTGGCCCTGGGACTGAATGGGAAAACAGAGGCTCAGAGAGGGTCGGTCGCTTGGCAGGATCACAAGGCTGGTGAGAGTTAAGCTGGATCTTGATTCCAGGTCTTTCTCAGTGTGTGCTCATACTTCCCCGCTCCTTTCCCAAGTTGCCTCTGGGCTCCTGAGCTTAACCTGCATGGCTGGCATTGGCCTTCTGTACTCAGCCAGTTTATCAAGTAACTCTGACATCCTTCGCTCTCCTTTGGACATTGCATCGAAGAATGTCCGATGAGGTCGTTATCCGTGAGCGTGACCTCAGCCACAAGCAACAGCAAGGTCAAGTTCAAACCGGCTTCCACAGTGAGGTGGTGGGTCACCCATCGGCAGCAGAGGTCCAGACCAGGCAGGTTCCAGCACCTTCTGCTGGGGGGTCTGCTTTGCTGCTCCAAGGCTCCTTCTGCTCACCCCTTTCCCAGCTGTGTGCTTCCTCCTTGGGCGGGTATGAACCAGGCTACACTGGCTCTAGAAATTTCTCCAAAGGAAGAAGAGGGTCCATCTCCTTAGGCGCAACAGAACCTGTCCTAAAAGGCCCAGCCGTCATCACCTCTGAACACACTGGCCAGAGCAAGGGCGCCTAACCGTTCTTAAGCCACCACTGGTCAGGGGGACAGGACAACGAGGGATACTGTACATAAGTCTGGTTGGTATTTTCTAAGCCACTTTGTCCCTCCGGACACCCAGGAGGACTGCATTCCTCAGCCGCTTTCACAGATCAGGTGGGGTCATTTGACTGGCTTCTACCAGTATAACGTGAGAAACGTGGGGCCACTTCCAGCCTGTCCATAAACGCTCTGTGTGGTCCTTTGTGCTCTCTTAGCACAGGCCCTGGGAGATGACGTCAGCACAGGATGCAAAGGTCTGGGCCCCCAAGTCACTGGGTGAGAGGCCACCCACCAGTCTGGACACCGCTCATGTGGCATTGCATTACCAACCCCCCCTGCCCCAAGGGTTTAGGGTTGTTTGTGACCAAAGCTAGCATGACTTCCCCGACTAACCCAAGTGGTTCTCATGAGCTCTCTGGGGTGGAGGAGAAGTTGGGGAGTCAGCCATAGCAACTATGCGTAGCTCAGGTCCCAAACTTCACACGTAGTGAAGAGGGGTGAGGTCCAGGGTCTCCCATGGCCAGGAGAACGGAGAGAAGACACAGTCAGTGGTTCTGAAGGCCACAGGCTGACCATTACAGGACAGCTGTGCAGACTCACATGAGTCTCTACCTGACCTTGGACAAGTCACTCTCCATACCTGAGCCTCAATTTCTCCAGAACATGGTGTCAAAGGTCCCTTCAGGCTCCCAGCGGGTCAAGGCCGCTCAGGGAGCTGATCTGCACTCACGTGGGGTTGGTGCTGCTGAGTGACCTGGGAAGAGGATCACTGTCAGAACCAGGGCCCCTGGCACCCACTTCTGCGATTCTACACCAAGGAGCGCCAGGCCGCCCCCCACCTTGGGGGCAGTGACATCTGCCTGTACGGACCCACAGAGCAGGTGCTTCTCTTATTGAAACAATTATTCCAGTGTATTTTATATAATACCCACAAAACAAGAGTTTCATAACTCTAATCACGGAGCCAATTAATGTAACTATTATTTATTGTGACTGCCTAGCTATAAAAACCTACAAATGAAACCATTTCCTCAAACCTACTTAGATCCCCACATTGCTAAGTCACATCCATTATACTGCTTTACAGTCACTTTTGTACTTTTTATTATTAATGCTCTCAATACAATATTTATTCACCATGAAATAGCCTTCCACTTAGGAGGGCAATGTCTTTATCTGCTCCTAATGAGCCCTTGCTACACACGCACACGGGCTGGTGCATTCATGACCAGACACAGACGATTTGAAGAAAAAGAACTGCCAGTTATTGAAGACCTACTGAGTGCCAGGCTATGCCTCCCACCCATGAGCTAGTTAATCTTTTTACAGCCCAGTCCCTTTGGACCGCATCTTACAGAAAAGGACACCGAGGCTCAGGAGAGACGAGTAACTTGCCAAACATCTCACAAGCAGTCGGCACGGAACGAGGTCTTCTGTTCAAGACTCTACTTTGACACATGGCCAAGTGCCTTCAGGTTTTGAAAAAAAAAAAAAAAAACAGCTAAAGTAAAGCAAGATGGATGCAGAGAGAAGCATCTTCTTAGCCCTGATTGTAACTGTTTTTACTTCCCCCCAGCTTCATCTAGTAATGGCCAACATGCCCATGTGACTCAGCCTCAAGGATGATGGTGAATGAACTCACGCTTTACATAGTCTGATGACCCTTCCATTCGTGACCTGAGGTCATGTTGGATGACACCAGCTTAGGGCACTGGACTGTGTTTTTCTCCCCACTGGGAGCAATAAAAGCAGTCTGTCCCATGTTGCTATGTGATTTCCCAAGAATTAGTCACAGGTGAACAGGAAATTTCTTGGCATCTTTCTATTTCCCCACCATTCACACCTCAACCCCTGCCCAAAACCAACCTGCCAGCCACACTCCACCTTCATGCAGGTCAAGCAGTGTTGGTGGTCCTAGAGGTAAGCAGGAAAGATATAAGCCAGTTAGAGGAGCTGCCATCCTCTTTCCATGGCGTTTTCCGTGGCATTTCCACCTCCAAATACCATCGCACGGGGGTTAGGGCTTCAGCATATGAATTGATGGGGTAAGGGGCACAGTGCAGCTCACAGCACCCGGTGAGCTTTGAATGTCACAAATGCATCAGATTTTTTTTTAGTAGGAATAGGCCCCCAACATGTACATCTGAAATGCAACTTATCCAGGCAGCCTGTATTTTTATTTGCTAAATCTGGCAACCATACGAACAATGCTAGAGAGGAAATTTCTACTGTCCTAATGCTGCTTCCTTCCCTTGTCCCCTCCCCAGAGCACCGCCAGGCCTCAGAAGAAGGGAAGTCTCAGATTCATTAAGTCAGACCCTGCGGCATCCCTGGTCCAGATCTTACCTGTGGGTCACTGTCCTGATCGCCACCACTCACACCCAGGTTTCCTCCCCTCCAGCATTGCTGGTGGTGGACCTGAGGTCGGCCTGCCTCCTTCTCCCCTGACCCCCTCCTTACCTGCATCTGGGTAGGGGGACAGGCAGTCCCTCCTCTGTGGGCACAGCTCTCTTAGACTCAGAAAGGGAAGTGGGGAGCAAAGGCTGTGCCCCGCAACACAGTGTCTAACTGTTGTGTCAGACAGGCACCCCAGAGGTGAAGCAGAACCTGTCACCTTGGTTATGGCTGGGTGTGCATCCCTCCCTCTGCCAAAATCCCTCGAGGAAGAGGCATAAGGAAGGAAGTAGGCTCTGAGCGCCGTGGGGTACCAGGTCTCCGCCATTACCTGAAGGGATGGGTCCCCACCCAGAAGCCTCAGCACACAGACCCAGAGGTGTCAGCTGCTTAGCCTCAGACAGACGGACACGAAGTGACCATCACAGGTCTATGGATCCCTCCTCCAGAGAGCAGGGCTTTGTGGGCAAGATTAAGGATCAGTGCTTCTCAGGGCCCAGAATTTGGCGATGCCGCCACAGCTCAATAACTCTGTGCGGTCTCCTCCTGAACCTTCCAGACCCACATGGCGCCTCTCCCACATGGGTGACCTTGGCATTCCTACAAGTGAGTCCATCAAAAGAGGGTCATTCCTTTAAGTAAAAGCATGTGTCCTTATTTTCAGTGAGGGACCACTGACCTTGACCTCAGACGGCCTGCGCTTGTGGGCCCGCATGCCACGGCACCTCTTCCCTGGCACCCCCACCGCCGGCTGTGGAGCACTGCTGAGGCAAACACCCCTCTCCTGGTGTTCTTCCCTTTTTAAAACAATGGCGCAGCCACTGTGGCAAAGGTCCGGAGGCCCTTAACGAATTAAAAGTGGAACTACCATATCATTCAACAGTCTGCCTGCGGGTGTTAATCCAGAAGAATTGAAATCAGGACCTCTGAGAGGGATCCGCCCTCCCGTGTTCACTGCAGCATTATTCATGGCAGCTGAGGCGTGGGCACCGCCCCCCGGTCTGGGAGGGCTGAGTGGACACAGAAAACGCGGGGCAGACGCACACTGTAATACCAGTCACCCTGCAACAGAGAAGAAGCCTGCCCTGCATAGCAGCATGGCTGACCCTGACTGAAAAGAGCCCCTCACAGAAGGACAGATACTGCAAGATTCCACTTCTAGGAGCTTTCCAAAAACAGTCAAGTTCATGGACACAAAGACTAGGGTAGGGGTAGCTAGGGGCAGAGGAGGGGGAGGCGGAGGTGCTGAGCCGCGGGTGTAGAGTTGCCGTTATGCCCAGCGGGTGGGTTCTGGAGATCCGCGGGAGGACAGCGTGTGTGTAGATAATAATATGTATTCTACAACTAAACGTCTGTTAAGGGCGCAGATTTCGTGTGAAGTGTTCCTACCACCATAAAATAAAATGTAAAAAGCTCATCAGCAGCCCAGGAAGAACAGAAGAAAGTCAAAATCACGCCTCTGCCTGGAGGACCCCAAAACATCAAAAACCCAAAGCTAAAATACATAGACTATAAGAAGGGGAGGAAATAATCAGCCTCCTGCGTTATTTTTAGATGCTCTGGTCCTCGCCACGAAATGCAGCTTCCGAGTACGGCGCCGTTGCTTCAAGGGGAGCGAGTCCCCCGGCCGCCCACTCCCTTAGAAAGATCTGCTGCTCACAGGTCACCGACCGTCCTAATTACTGACACAGACTCGCAGGGGCAGCTTTCTGACTGAAACCACAGCAGGGAACCGGCAAGGACAGGTACCGGAGGTGTGGGGCTGGGGGCTGGTATTCTGTTCTAATTCCCCAATTCCTGCCAGTAGCCTACGACGGCTTACAAATTCTGGGCTAATGAAACATGACGCGACCTAACCCAGTGCGAGGTGTCCACATGACATAAGCAAACACAGGAGGCGTCATTGTCACAGAGCGTGTCAGGAACGCACGCGGTGCTCCTCCTCCTCCTGCTCCAGGTCCCGGCGTGGGGAGACGCAAATCAGGATCATCAGGAAGTCTGGAAATGAAAAGAACAAACCTGCCTTTCTTGGGCACCATCCTTTTCCAGAGAGGACAAGACAGTCACACCCTGAGCACAGCGTCATTTACCTGCCCGGGACCACAGGTGGACACAGTGCCATCTATACTTGCCAGCTGTCACCACCCAAGGCCCCAAATCAGGTCTGTCTCTTGAGCTACAATTACAACACGTGGAATTTTTCTAAGGAAATTGTTTATTGAAGGTTGCAGGGACTCCCTGAGAGCATCGCCGTTTTGGGAGTGAATGGATAAGCCGTCCGTGGTGGGGGGGTGGGGGGAGCCCGTGAACACTCGCCACTGCTCCATAGTCGTCCGAAGTGCATTGCGCTCGTAAATAGTCCCTTTTGATCCTCACAAATCCCCTACGGCGTGAGGTTCAGCCCATCTTATCGATGGAGAAGAAGAGGCCTGGAGTGGGATGTGGCATGGCTAGGTCCTGTGCTGTGTGAGCAGCAGAGGCTGGGACAGGTGGACACCCTCTCACTTGTCCAGGGCTCAGTCTGTGGCCCCCAACTATACCTCCAAGTTGGCTGTCATCAATGGTGACAGCCCACACACCATCCGTCCCCCATCGGCAGTCCATCAAGCTTCTGAAGGATCACAGGATTTCTCTTCTTGATTTCAGGATCCCAGTGACGGTCATCAGAAACGGCCATGGGGGGGGGGGGGGGGGGACACAGAGCAGCGAATCCCTTCAGGGTTCAGTCCCCACCACAGAGAACCACCTTCCTCATTCCAGCAGGCCCCCGATTGCGGCACGCATCTGTCGTTGTTGTGAGGTGACCCACAGGCTTTGCTCTCAGGGGTCCCTGGCCACAGGCCACACGTGCCTGTCTGTCATTCTGATGTCACCAGGAGCCATCGGTGACCACCGAGGGGTCAAGACTGCTGACTTCTCGATTTTAGAGAGAAGCAATCTGGAGCTGTTGGCAGTGAGCAAAGCACTTCGAAGTCAACACACACCTGTTAATGGTCCGAGAAGGTTTCCCAACACCAGTGGCCTCCTCCAGCGATGCCTTTTCTGCTGTCGGACTCGGTGGAGGGCTTTGGGCAGAAAGAGGGCACGCTCTCCAAACAGGAGCACAGAGTTGGGCACCCGAAAAAGAGGGTGGGGGGTCACTTACATTTAAAGGGTAACAATAATACTAATTCTACGTAAACCTTGGCGTTCTATGACTTAGCTCCCCTAATTCAGTCTCCCCATTAACCTTGCATGCTCATTACAATTTTTACTCACATTTTTCAAATGACAAAAGGCTCAGAGACATGAAGGGTCACTCACCCCTAATGCCCCCCACGCGGTGCTGTCATGTGACTTCCCCATGGTTATCCTAAAGGGCTTTTTCATTTCTATGACTCCCAGGACCCCATATCTTTCTGATGTTCCCTTACTTTGTCACCAAGTACAATCTTTGCATTTAAACGTTGCTGGTCTGGAAAGAAAATGGAATATACTGACTGCTCGGCTCCAGAGGCTCCTGAGCAGAGCGACCCGGCTGGATGGGTGGCTGTGACCAGGCGCAGACAGGGACGTGTGTTCTGGGCTCTCCTCCTGCGTCCCAGCCGTGGGCATGACGGTCCCTGCTCAGTCCGTGCTCGGCTTTCTGCCACAGCTGCACGCAGAGGCCTTCCTGGGTCTGAGGCCTGTGCCATCGCCCTCCCGGGAGCTGCCCTGGCCAGCACTGCAATGGTGGGGTTGTGGCGAACAGCAGCCCTGTGAGTGACCACCGATGCACAGCTGAGGTCAACGCACGTCATGCTGGAGACCGGGAACTGCGGACCGACGGCGCGGGTGTTCCTGAGGGGCCCTCAGAAACCATTTACTGTGTGGCCTGCATCGGTGTCCCGGGGCCGCCGTAACAAAGAACCATGAACCAGGTGGCTTAAAACAACAGAAATGTATTCTCTCCCAGCTCTGGAGGCCAGACATTCAAAATCAAGGTGTCTATGGGACCCCACTCCCACTGAAATGTCCAAGGGAGGTTTCTTTCTGGCCTCTTCCAACTTCTGGTGGCCGCGGGTTTGTGGTCACATCACTCCGATCTCTGCCTCTGTCTTTCCCCAGCCGTCTTTCCTCTATGTGTCTCTCTGTGTCCTCTCCTGTTCTTATAAGGACACCATTCTTTGGACTTAGAGCCATGTAGCATCTAGGACAATCTCATCTGCTGGTCCTTCGCTAATTATATATGCAAAGACCCTATTTCCAAATAATAGCATATCCTGAGGTTCTGGGTCATCACGGATTTGTAGGGGAGCACTATCCAGCCCACGTGCACCCACCATATCCTTTTTTTGTAGAAGAGATTTAAGCGGGTGAGTGTAGTTTCACAGCTCAGAGGGGGGCCCTGACTAATGCCCAGAAAAACCCCACCATGTAGGTGGTGGCATTTACAGCTGAGACAAAGGGCAGGTACTCACCCTGGCCATTAGTCACCAAGGCAGCTGACAGGCCGAGGACCACGCACCCCATGGGGAATCAGAATGCCAGCCCACATGGGTGCAAATAGCCTCATGAAGCCAGTGGGCCTAGATTCCTCAGGGTGCGGCTGTGCTTGTCAAATGCCACCCAGAATTTTTCCATGGGACAGACTCTGCGAGGTATCAGACACGTTCTGACAACACATTCATCTTTAATCGGTGCGCTGTGCCTTTATTTTGCAAGGCATTTGCTTTGCATGGCATGATCATAGTTCTAATAGATTCTTAAAAATCTGCAGCTTCTGTCTAGATGGAGGAAAGAGCACAGGAGGCAGAGGGCTCAGGGATGGAGGCAGCGCATTAGCCCGAGTCCACGGAGTGCCACAGTGTCAGACGTGAGCCCCGAAGTCGCTCCTGGGGAGGGAGCCACGTGGGCCTGCACACGGGCATGATATTCAGGAGAAATGGGAGAACCACGCAGCTCCCTCGTTCCCTATGCCCGGAATTAATGCCTTGCATAGAAACACACCCCAAAATTGCTGCCCGTGCCCTCTTTCGCAAATGAGCATTTAATGTGGAAAGATGTAGCCCCAGCTGAAAACTGGGTAGAGTGCTCCTGGGTAGTTTAAATAAAATGCCTGCCTACTATTGTTATTAATTTCTTCCAGGGATGATACAGGTTATAAATCCAATATCCAGCTCCCAGATAAGCTCCGGGAGGAAAAACATCATACAGGGACATTAATGCCCAACTGACAAAAAGTTTGCAGAAGAATACACACACCTATATACAGATACACATATATATGCACACATGTGCATGTGTGTATACATATACACGTATATTGGGAGGGGGGATGCTCAAGCCTCCACCCCGTACGCCAATGTCACATTTTAATGTAATATCAGGCCCGATGCATATTCATGAAAGAGAATCTTGGCAGAGACACAAGGAAAGCGGGATGAAGTGTGTTTGGCGGAGTGCGTCACGTTTCCAGGCCAGTGGATTTTTTGATTAAAGTCCCTTATCCGTTTTATCATGCATATCCACTCTCTGATTAAAGTGATCTGGTGCTGACACTCACAATGACAGTGCGCACTGAGACCCTTGGCACACAACATGGTTGGAATTTATATCCTTAAAAAAAAAAAAGAAGACCCTGTACACCCAACAACAAAGCTGAAGCAGAGCAGCGTTCGCTGGACTATAAGTCAGCGCAGGTGGCTGTGCGGGACGCCCATGTCCTCGCCCCCAAAGACTTACTCCACAGCATTAATCAGCGCCCAGCTTCAGAGGCTAAACGTTCTTTCTTCTGATTTTTTTTTTAAATCAAAGTTAAGTTTCTTCTTTCTGATTTCTTGGGCTTTTTTCCTCAAATGTTTTCACTTGCGGAAAACGTACCCACAGAGGCCCCCCGGAGGAATGTAAGCGATGAGTTTCCCCCCGATGCCAGACTTTCCAACACGTCGGCCAGCACATCCCATTTTTCCTGAGGCCCCCTGGGAATCTGGCTTCTGGAGGGGGTCCCAACATGCTGTGGAGGGAGGAGGCACCAGGACCACGGCCCAGCTAGGGCTCTGTGGCTCCATCAGAGCCAAGGGACCCTTGGGTCACTGGCTGATCTTTTCTAAAGCTGATGATGTCATGGAGAGAAAACAGAAAGGGCAGCTGAACACACGGCCAGACCCAAGTCCAAGGGCTCAGGAGAGAATGGCCGCTTCGGCGAGCTGGAGGTCTGTCCGGGTCTCCTCACCTGTCCCAGCCTCCATGTCCTCTTACATGATGGAGATCATGATACTCACCTCAGGGGTTGGTTGTGCAGATGAGGCAGAACCAAGTCCAAGAAGGAGCTCCTTACAGGGACAGGCTGCTGTGACCCCCAGACAGGGTGCTTTCTCCAGATCAGCCCTGGGACCTGCTCTGAAAAGGACTCCAGTCCACCTGTGGTTCCCAGGAATCACACATTTGCTTTTTCTCTGGTGTTTAAATGCCTGGGACCCCGGGAATCTGCTCCTCCTATTAAGAGCCAGGTCTTCCCTATCAGTGGGCGCCCCCTGCCCCGACACCCCAGGCTAGGGTACATGGTTCTCCAGCGCTAGCTCCATGTGCTCCTGGGACACCGTGTATGCCCTGTCCCTGGAAGCTCTCCATGCTCACCCACACAGGGAGCAGATCGCCACTCATTTATCGGGGTCCCTACCAGGCTGAAAAGCCGCAGGCTGGAGCAGAGCACACTGTGGCAGGGCTGGTCCATGTAAGTGGCCTGTGGGCTTTGTCACGTGAGGGAACGCGTGTAGAGCCCAGCCCCGTTGCTTGGACACCGTTTGTGCACCAGGTCCTGTGCTGGTGCTCACCCGTCACCCCCCGCTCACTCTCCAGGCTTCACATGACCCTAGAGTCAGCCTGATCAAGTCTAGTGTACTAGGAGCCAAGGGAACACTGAGAGGGACAGCCCCCCGGCACATAGCACCCAGCTCGAAAGGGGTGGAGCCAGGATCAAAGGGCTCCTGAGCGGCCTCAGTGTGGCTCGGGGGTCCCTGGAAGGCACCGGGAGCTTCCCGTTCACAGAACTTCATTGCGGTACGTAGAACGGTGGTGTCCCAGACCTGCGGGTGTCACCAAGCAGGACATTTTCAGATGGAATTCAGAAGTATAGAGAGATGGATAATCGATAATCAGTAGGAAATTAAATGGGTATAGAAATGATAGATAGGAGAGAGGGAATGAGGGAGGGAGGGGGGTAGGGAGGAAGGCAGTAGGTAGGTGGCAGATTGATAGGTAGATTGATACATTGGTAGATAGATGGATAGATGGAGCATGCTTCTTCCCCGTATGTTAAAGCCGAGAGGAATCAAATGCTCACCAAACGAGGGTTTGGGCTGCCAGAGCAGGTCAGGAGGGTGTCCCGGTGTCCCGGGGGCCCTGTCCCTAAGCATCTGGGACAGAGCTGTCCAAACGCAGAAACAGAAGTGAAGAAGGAGACGGTGAAACTGAAGAGGAGGCCGCGTTCCGTCTTTTGTCCTTTCAAGACCACACTTAGTTTCAGGGTTTAGACACCGTACCGGTGTTTTCACCCTTCTCTGATTTGATCTCTTCTCCTTCCGGCACCCACTCGGAGCCACACTGAGACCTGCCTTTTTCTCTCCTCCAACTCACCTTGCTCTACACGCTGTCTTTCTGAAATCGGCGAGAGGGAGGGACAAAGAGGACAGAATGGAAGGAGGAAGGAGGGAGGGAAGGGGGAAGGAAGATAAAAGGGAATCGAGAAGGAGGGAGGGAGGGAGGAAGACAGACAGGGAGGCAAGAAGAGCTGTGCCAGCCACGCGCTGCTTCACAGGCCGGCCCTCCCACCCTCATCTAAGCCTCTGCGCGATTTCAGCCCCCTCCACCCTCTCTGCTCATGCACAGCCCCTGACCAATGCCCTCTGTACCAATGAACAAACCTGTCCCCGCATTTTCTCCTCTGGACCCGCACAAACGCCGTGTGCCCCCCACTCCTGTGACAGACTCTCTTCCTTCTCTGCCCACGGCAGCCCCCACCACCCACAGCTGATCTGGCCCTGCAGGGGGGAGGGCTGGCACCGTCCTGTGACCTCAGGGCCTCTGTGGTTGGTGCCGGCCCTCTGTCGCTGACCAGGCTCTCTGCTTGACCAGGCACGGCAGAGGCCACATGGCGGATGTTGTGACGCTTGCGGGCGCTACCACAGACAGTGACGGAGAGCAGACAGAGAGTGGTAGAAAGATGGACAAACGTACCCTAACGCTCGACATGAGGAAGCCAAACCCTCTCTCATAACATGCAAAGGAAGAAAGGGGGAGCTGACTCATGGTGGATTCTCCACGCAGCAGCCACAGGTCTCATCTTACAGAGGAAAACTGAAGCCCGGGGACTTGCTGAAGCCTATGGAACCAGCAAGCTTTATCACACACCCACCTGTGCCACGCATCACGAAAGGTGCAGGGTAAACAGAGATGAATAGAATTATGCCCACCATCAAAGAGTTCACAACACGGCACGGCCAGTGGCCTCTACACAAATAATTTGAATGCAACATGATAGACATGAGAAAAGAGAAAGAGGGGTAAGTCGGGGGGCTGGGGGACCACAGAACCTTGGGTTTGAAAGCAGGCAACTGTGAAAGCTTTGTGGCCTTGGACAAGTCAACCTCTGTGAGCCTCAGTCCCCCCATGTGTAAAATGGGGGAAAGGGGACACGCCTTGCAAGAATTTAGAGGAACTGTACGGGACAAACTAGGGAAGCTGCAAACCCTCAGGGACTCAGGAGAGGTTTCTCAAGGACGGTGACATCAGCTGGAGCTTGGAGGACGAGTGTGAACTGGTCCACCAGGCAGCGATGGAGCAGGGCACTGAAGGAAGCCCAAGGTCATGGGCAAGAACAGAGTAAACAGAACCAGCTGTGGACCAGGAGCATGGTGGGCTGGGATGGTCCAAGTACAGCAGCCGAGCGTAGGAGAGGATGGGGATTAAAATGATGGAGCAGACACTCTCTAAAGGCTCTCTGTGCAGTACATCCACTGATCGTCCAACCACCTCTGAGATAGGCACTATAATGAATCCTACTAGACAGATGTGGAAACCAAGGCACAGAGAGATTGAGTAACGTCCCCTACAGCTGGCCAGCTGGGAAGTGGCACCTCCGTTGGAGTGGCTGGGTCTGAAAGCCCTCAGGGACCGTTCTGCCTTTTGCAAATGAGATCAGGAAGCATCATTATTGGCTGCTGTACCTTCTTCGCAATTCCCAGGGAGCTTAATAATTTCATCACGGCCCAAAACGGGATTCACGTTGCAAGGCAGGGTATTGTCGCTATCTCCTGGGCTAGACTGTCTGCATGGAGTCTTGCTTTCACACCTCCTTTGACATTTGTGCTGCTTAACCAAGGAGACAACCAGCTGCCGCAGCAGGCTCCTTGTTTGTTCTGCAGCTGCAGGAGGGGCAGGAGAAGGTCCTTCAAAGGTCCCAATGGCGGCCAGATGGGCTCAGGGAGGGGTTCAAACCACCAGATTTGCTGCTGGGAGCCAGCTCCCCTTCCGGGGACTGTGCCTCGGGCAGCTGGACTCAACCAGCCAGAGGCTCCGTCACCAGGACGGGGGCCAGCCTGGGGCCACAGGGAGAGATGGGCCTTCGGTCCCACCAACCTGGTCTAAGAGCTGTGAACGGGGCCCATGAGTGTAGAGCTTGCTCGGTGCCACGCGCTGCATGCTCAGAAAGCCCCCGAGCAGGTGACCTCACTGAGCCACCCGCCAGCTCAAGGAGGTGGGTTCTACTGCTCTCAGCCGCCCTGAAGCGTGGAGAACCTGAAGCTCTGCAAGCGGGTCATTTCCCAGGATCCTCCGGCGAGCAAATGAGGAGCCAGGATTCCAGCCCGGAGGCCTGTCTCTGAGCCTCTTTGCTTACCCACCTCTCTGGCCTGGCCTTGCCTCATCCTGGCTACACGCCTGGGGGCAGGCCCCTGTGCCCATGCCCTGCCTCCGTTTCCTCCCCGCCCCTCCCTGCCTTGCCAGGCTGCTGGGACCGGCCACGAGATCTTTTCTGTAATGCATTTCGCCCAGTGCCTTGAACAAGGCCGGTTCTCCTTACACAGGAGCTGCACTTGCTGCTCCACAGGGTGTGTGCTCTGGCTGCCATAACAACGGGCCTCAACCTGGGATGCCTACACAGCAAAAATGTACCTATTTTCTCAGTCCTGGAGGCTGGGAGTGCAAGATCAAGGTGCCGGCAGGGCTGGTTTCTCCTGAGGCCTCTCTCCATGGCATGTAGACAGCCGCTTTCTCTCCGTGTTTTCTCATGGTCTTCCCCTCGGTGTGTCTGCATCCTGATCTCCTCTTCTTATAAGGACACCAGTCCCACCGGGTTAAAGTTCACCCTAGTGGCCTCACGTAACCTTATCACCCCTATAAAGACCCTTTCTCCAAATACAGTCAAATTCTGAGTTATGGGGGGTGGGGGGATTAGGACTTCAACATATGGAATTCAGAGGGACGCGGTTCAGCCCATCACACCAGGGAAGCCAGACAACATGTCCTTCCGTGTCTACTTCCCTTGTTCTCAGGAATTCTGCCACACGGGACGGGGACAGAACCCCTCTCTGTCCCTGCTCTGCAGAAGCTGGCAGGGCCTCCAGTGATAAGATGTGTACCGTGAATTACAGTCCACAGGTTACCTCTCCCGGCCTTTTTGGCCTTTCATTTTCTCAGCGCTCCTAAGAAGGGTCCAGCCGTGCGCAACTCTCTCAGCTGTAGAGACTGACACCCAAAGGCCAAGTGAACGGACCTAGACCACAGTGACCACGGGCGAAAGCTGAGTCTTGAATCCAAGAGCTCTGGTCCCTGTGCCGCAGCAGTCCCTGGTCTGGGAGGCTCTCTCTCCAGCCACACCTCTCAGCCATCTGGTCAACAAGAATTTACGGAGATCCTGCTTGTCCAGGCCTTACAGGAAAGCAGAGGAGAGCAGGGTACAGAGGAGGAGACAAACCAAAGAATTACAGCTTGTGACAACAAACGAGAGGTGTGATGGATGATAAGAGGGAAAACAACTTCAGATAACACTACCCGGGAAGGTGTCTCCGAGGAGGTGACATTTGGGTCAAGACCAAGAGGAAGCAAAGGAGACCGTGCAAAGGCCCTGAGGTATCCTGGCATAAGCTGATATTGAGAGTAGACAGCACCCGGCGCACACGTGGCCTGGTGAAATTTTATTCTAAATAGGATGGAAAGAAAAATAACCAGGACCTGAGCTAAGAGAATGAGAACTGTTTATTTGCGGATACGTGATAGTCTCTCTGATGCGCCCTTCAATTATTGTAGGAAAGGAGAGTGGAATCTTCTGGATTCAATGGGCGTTCAAACTTAGGCTTTCTGGATTCGCAGCTGTTCAGACACAAGGCTCATTTGGGTCAAACCAGACACTCTCCTCTTTGAGCAGCATCCAGGGAGGACCCATGGTGACCTTGGTTTGCCGCCACTCTCTGGAGTGCGGGTCAGCGTTTGGTGAGTGCCCTCTGGCTGTGGTCGGGGCTGGATGGAGCAGGACTCTGGACAGTGAAGAAGCAGGAACATGGGAACTGGGCGCCCTCCAGACAAGCATCCCTGGGAGACGCGTGACGGGAAATGGGTGTCACAATCGTGTCTTGCTGTGCCTGCTCTGACAATGCCAGGCACATCACGCCACTCCAATGGCAGGCCTGCGTCCTCCGTCCGAATGGCTGAACAGCTATGCCTTCATCTGCACAGCGCAGCTTCACGGATCTCTCCCTAGGCCACCCCGAAACGAAGGCTCCCCGGGGAACCAGGGGAAACAAAGTTTTGCCTTTGTGTGTGTGTAGCAGCAAGAGCAAAACTGTCATTAATAAGTGGAAAAGCGGGTAAATGAACAACCCAGCCATGTGGGTTTGGGGAACACTGGTGTCTTCCCTTTTTACTGGCCGTCTCATGGTCGCCTCCGCTCTGAACTTTAATATCACCCCTCGAAGAACCAAGTGGTGACTACAGCTGCTGAAACCGGCACCGCTATCACCTTCTCATTGTGCAGCCAGCAAGGGCTTCATTATTTCTTCCCCGCCACCCAAAGAACTAGGCCGATGAGGGACTATAATCTCCACTACACAGATGATAGGTCGTTACCCCTCGGATATTTGTTCCATGCCTCCTCCGCCCAGAAAAAGGACTGGGGGTACTGGAAACACCAAAATAGATGTGATTCCTGCCCTCGGGGGCAGTGGGAGGGGGCAATTAGAATCCAGTGCCCGGCTTGGCAAGCCATGGCCCAGCGGTCAAGTCCAGGCCTCCGCCGGCTGTTGTAGGGCCCAGGATGGTTTGCCCTGTTTACATGGTAGAAAATGCCGGAAGAACGTGATCCTGTGACTTGTGAAAAGCGTACGAAGTTTACAGTTCGGTGACCACGGTCAAGTTTCACTGGCACACAGCCTCGCCCACCGGCTTAGGTTTTGTCTAGGGAGGCTTTCACGCTGCCAGGGCAGAGGCCGCCGGGCTTGCAAAGCCTGAAATATTTACTCCCAGGCCCTTGACAGATAAAGTTGTCAACGCCTGGTCCAGTGGCAACGGTGATTCAGGAAGGGAAGTGGAACCTGACCGAATGTACCGAGTGTGCGGCATCTTACAAGCGCCGGGTGGTTTAGCTGTCACCCCTGGGCGGCGGGGTCGGGGCTACTGTGCCTACTTCATGAAGGAAGAGACCAAAAACTGAGAAAAGTTCGCCACTTGCTCCGACTTCTAGGGTTGTTAACCTCAGATCCCAGGATTCACGCCGCAGGATGTCAAGGAGAAGCGTGAACATGGGCCAAAGACCTGCAGCCCCTCCCGGGGAGAGGGGCCCTGGGGTTCCTATCGCCCACGCGACAGTGAGTTGTGTCAGGTGTGAGTGTGGCCTGGTTATCACCTTTATCTGGAGACACGTGAAGTTTAAGGAGATGCACATGGATGCCCAGCTGACACGAAGTGAGCGTGTGATGAGAAATTTTGTGTGTCAGCTTGGCTGGCACCCAGATATCTGGTCAAACGTTAGTCTGGGTAGTGCGGCGCAGGTGAGCTTTTAGAAGCTTTGGCATAGGACTCAGTGGGCTTTGAGTAGAGCAGATGACCCCCGGCCAACAAGGTGGGCGGGCCTCGTCTAATCCGTTGATGGTATCAGTAGAATAAAGACTGAATTCCCCTGAGCAGGAGGGGATTCTGCCAGCAGACAGCCTTTGAACTTGAGTCGCAACATGAAGTTTTCCTGGGGTCTCTGGCGCCCTGGACTGCTCTGCGTATTTTGGACTTATCAGCCCCTCAAAATCACATGCGTCAACTTTTAAAAATAAAATCAATCTTTTTTCAATCTCTAGCTAGATAGATAAATACACACACCCATCCTATTGGTTGTCCTTCTCTGGAGAGCTCTAACTCGCTCATCTTTCGGTGACTAGCGGCTGGGATTTGGAGGTGAGTCTATCAGCCAAGCCAGAGCCAGAAGAAGGGTTTCCTGTCTTCTGCTCCAGTGCCCCTCTAACCCAGGTCTGGCACCGGCTCAGATCTGCCATCTGTAAAACACAAGGTCAGTCATAAAAGCAGCGCCGTCCAGGCCATGTTGTGAGGATTTCCTGAGGTGACAGACACACAGCACTTAGATCACACAGCTTCATGGTCATTCACATCACTAACTTTGGGCCCAGACTCCCCCAATGGGCAAGAGCCAAGCCTCTGCATCTCCGGTGGCTGCTGGGGGCTCTTCTGGATGGCATCTCACTTTACCAAGTCCCAGGGCCCAAGGCAGCCGTGTGTCACCTGCGCGGGTCTGAGCCTGGAACACGCACACCCTACTGACGTCTGAACACCCACCTTCTCTGTGCAAAAGCACAAGAAACAGTTAAATATTCCCTATTGTCGGTGAACCAGTTCAGAGACTGCCGCCTCAATTCAATCAAAATTAGCGACAAGAGAGAAATGTTCCCATTCCGTTCGGCATGCAGAGCTTTTTGTTTTGCTCTGTTTTTATTGGAGGTGATTCATTGTATCTTTCCTAGAGGTAAGCCGAGGAGCTCCGGCAGGCAGCTTCGTGTCTCCTTTTGTCTAGATAAGTGTTATCCAGTAAAACGAACACAATAAGGCTATGTTTATCTTAATGCTGTTTAAAAATCACATCACAGTAAGAGATCAATAGCTCTCCGCAACAATTTACCAAAGACCCAACTGGGGAAGAGGAATTCAAATTGCATTGATTTTTTTTTTCGGCGCGTGTGCGCATGCAGCAATAACCGTCCATGAGCAAGAGTGTTGACAACATGGCACATGGGCGTTGAATCTAAAACACAAGGCAGAAGCAGCCCAGAGGAGGACCGCTGAACTGCTGTGGCCGAGACCCATGGCTCTGGGACCTGGCAGAAACTCAATAAAACGGGAGAGGAGGGTGATTTATTCACACACTTCCCGTTTTGCCACAGGTCATAGTCTTGGAGAACGAAGGTCTAGAAAGGACTGTAGAGATGACCCAGGGCCGCCTTCCTCGTGCATACAGGCAGGGGAGGGGGACACACAGCCAGCCATGGGGTTCCCGGAGTCCTTTGCATGGGAGAAAAGTTGGATCGCTGAAGGCAGAGGCTGCCTCTCGGTCACCTTGGCCTCTGGCACACAACAGGTACCCAGAAGATGTCTGTTTGGTGACTAGACTGAGCCAAAAGAGGAAAGAAGAGGGGGAAGAGGGGAGGGCAGGAGGGAGACAGGAAAAGGAAGGGAAGAGAGGAGAAGGGGAGCAACTGAGACATCAAATAGACCTGAGCGGAGCTCTGACCCGCATTTGCTCTTGAACGTGGGTACACCGCCCCACCTCTCTGAACCCCAGCAATGCCAGAGCCACGGACGTCCACAGAACTACGACACGTGCACCTGAGGGACGACAGAGCAGAGCTGGGACTGCGTCAGGCTCTTTCTGCCACAAGCGTCAGTCTGGCTTCCTCCGAGGGAAGGGTTTCCTTGACCTTGGCCCTGAGCAGAGCCCCTGAGATGCAGCGTGAGATGCAGGAGGTACCACTGCCTCCTGCTCCAACCACTTTGAAATATGCTTTGGAAAGAGAAGTGGGATTTTTTTTTTTAAAAAAAAAAAAAAGGAGAGAGGGAGGGGGCAAAGGGAAGGAATGTGAGTGGAGAAATTATTGGAGCCGGAGAGCGGCTTTAATGGCAACGCTGGCATCCTGCAATTTCACACATTAAAACATATTTTTAAAGCAGCGACTACGGCGCTGATTGTATATGGGGCAAAGCCTGCCACTCCTCAGACTATTAATAAGGACTTCCCATAGAGAAGACAAATACATGCTTGATGCATTTTTAATCCTTTGCCAATACATTTGACTAAAGCTGTTTGCTGTTTCGATGACAGGATTTAACTTGCCCTTCCGTATTCAGCATTCCCGATTATTAATGACATTTAGGAGACGCGAGCTACAAAGTTACATTCTGGTCGCACTGCGGCCTCCCCTCCGCGCACACGCACCTGAATGCGGGAAAGCCCTCTGCCACAGGAACCACCCCCCCGGCCCTCTGGGCCAGGGTAAAGGGGGCTCCCCCCTCGGTGCCACCTCCCCCCAAGCAGGAAGCCAGGTCAAAGCCAGCTCTGAGCAGACACACCCAAGTTTCCGGCTCCCTGGCAGTCACTTCCACGAGAACCAGTTCATGCCATTTGGATGATATTAATCCAGATTCACAGAGGATACGACCCCTTCTCAGGGGCCCCCTCATTCAAACACTAATAATGAAATCTTCCAGGAAGAAGAGGCAGCCAGGAACCTGAATAAATTCAAAGCGGGGGTGAAGGGTGGGGTTTGGGGGGCTTGGGGCAAGGAATCAAGAGAAAGCTCGTGGATCTTAGCAGAACACGAGCAGACGGAAAAACATCCTTTTGAACATCACTGATTTTTGTGTGTTTTTTTCTTTATTATTTAAGAGAGAAACTAATGTTTAGGTGAAAAGGAAATTACATACGCTGATCACCTCCAGGATGCCCCCTTTATTAGGCTGGGTGCTCGTATGTTAATAAAAGCCTTAACCAAGTGAACACATTACGCCGTGGTCAGGAGCTGGTGCCGTTGGAAATGTTTGCGGTCGGGGGACACTTGACTTTGGTTTTGAACTCTTCCTGTCCCGGGGGGGCAGGGGTTTCTCAGAGGTCCAGGGGGAAAGCAGGTCCGGGGGAGAGCAGACAGACATGCAAGTGGCACGTGGAATGGAAGGGAAATTGTGCATTGGGTTTCCAGGCAGCACCCAAAAGAAAGAACCCCCTTTTCCATCTGCAGAGTCATTCACACAAAGCCTCTCAGCCTCCCTGTATTGTAAGCTCAGCCCTGACCCCCTCCTATAATGAAAAGCAGATCCCCCTATGAATCACCGAAAATCAATACTGCATTTTACTAAGTTTGTGTTAATTTCACACTTTTCAGCCCCCGAATGGGAATTATTGCCAAAAACGTGAGAAAAGCTCTTCTTCCCCCACTCAGCAGTCATCTGGGTTTCAGGTTTGGAAAACCTTATCACTATTTAAAAAGAGAAAAAAAGACAACGATGAAGAAGAAGAAAGAAGAGGTGTCAAGGGGGGCTGCCGTTTGAGAGATTTTAATAGCTAATAATAGGGAAAGCGCATAAAAGCCCAGATCCAATTGAGCGCAAGAACCCCTCCGTAAGCACTGCTTGTCAGTCTTGGGGTGTACTGTATAGGGGCCAGCTCCCGAGCATGGCAGCCCAGAAATATAAAGTCCAGATTTAATTCTGATACAGAGAAATACAATTTCAGAACCGGACGGCTTATCATCGGCGTGTCCCACTGGAGAACTCATTTCCCTAGCAAAAGCCTGTCAATGCCATTATGTGGTACAAGGAAGCAATTTACCACTACAGCTAAACAGGGCTACCAGGACTGTGGGAACGTAAGCATTTGAAGTTATCGCTCAGAAAAAAAAAAAAAATAGCATTTCAAATGTCAGTGAAATGGGAAGGAATAATTGAAAAGTATCAATCAGAGAACTGAAGGGGTTTAAAAGGCTGAGACCGCAGCCCGACTCCTGGGCTTTGCTCTTTTTTCCTTTCATGGCGGCCCCTTCCCATACCTGTTCGTCTGGCAGACCAGCCCCTCATCATTCTTTCCCCCTAAACCCACATGAAAGTTCAAATTCAACTCAGGAAAAGGAGAGACCGGTCCCTGTTCTGTGGCCTGCGTGAAGGGCAACATGGAGACCCCAGTGGCTGAGATTTTGTGAGGAGATGTGCTCTCCCACCGGGGTCCCGAATTACCACTGGGCTCTAGGTAGACAGGAGGCATGACCTTCCACGTCCTGGGCAATCACTTGTGTTCACAAAACACCAAAAGGGCGGCCCTTATGGTGACTGAGAACGTTTCCATAAAGTATGGGGTATAGAGATTGCAGAATTGTGATTCTGCCTTGGACCCACCAGATTTTTTTTTTTTTTAATTTTAAAGAAAGAGGAAGAAAAAGAGAGAGAGAAACATTGATTTGTTATTCTGTTTATTCATGCATTCGTTGGTTGATTCCATGATGTGCCCTGACCAGGATTGAACCCGCAACCTTGGTGTATTAGGACAACGCTCTAATCAACTGTGCTATCCGGCCAGGGCAACCCACCCCTGGTTTGTCTTGATTCACCCTGATATCATAATCTCCCCCACTCAATACTTCAATATTCTTGTCAATAAAATGAGGATAATGGTATCTACTTGCAGGTTGAGGACAAGACATAATCCAGAGAGCAGCTAGAACTCCTGCCTTTCATGGGGCTAACGTTCTTAGGATCATTATTCCCCTACAAGTACAACGTTCAGGTGTCTTACCACCGAAAAGGTCCTGAAGGATCGGCTCACCTCCGGGAGCGCACCGCTAGGACGGCCTCCTGACTGCCGTGCGTCCCTCCAGCCCTCCAAGCCCATGACCGCTGAGGGCTTGGCGGCTGCTGCTCCCACCTTCTGGAACACGGCTCCCCTAAGTCTTCACACTGCTGGCTACTCATTCAGTCCTCAGCCCACATGTCATCCCCGTAAGACCTTCCCTGAACGCCTCCAGCCGCCAGGAGTTGCTTTTCTACCACTGGGCTTCCTTTTCTTCATGGCGCCTTGAAATCACTGTCCGTCTCTGCCACTAGATGACCAACCCCATGAGGACAGGCTCCTGTCTGTCACGTCCTCTACTGAGCATGTTTCCCTCGAACCAGCGGCCTGGTACAAAGCAGGTGTTTTATAAATGCCGCCATGTGTGGAAGGAAGGAACAGCCCACTTGAATGGAATCCAGCTGCCCGATCCAGAGCCCGGGAAATGGTAGGCGTTCGGGAAACATCAGCCGGCCCTCCAGCTGAGCAGCTGGGCGCAGCCAAGGGCACCCTGTGGACGCAACACCCAGCCTGCTGACAGCGGCCACAGGCACCGAGTTGCAGGCATCGGGTGCGAACTTCCAGTGGAGCCAAGTTCATACCGAACGTGCTTGGTGCTCCCTTGATTTGCCTTTTTCTCAGAATTTACAGCCTGGTGTCATCATTGATTGCGTGATCCAGGAATTTCCCCAGGGGCCTGTGAACTTGAGCTGAGGGACTTTGCCTCTTGACTATGTATCCTGTACCAGGCTTGCTGGCCAACTCATGCTCAGAATCATAATAAAAGAAGACTCCCTGCCTGCTGTGGCTCAGTGGATTGAGCGTCGGCCTGTGAGCCAAGTGTCACTGGTTCGATCCCCAGTCAGGGCACATGACTAGGTTGCACGTCAGGTCCCCAGTTGGGGGCGCGAGTGAGAGGCAACCACACAGTGATGTTTCTCTCCCTCTCTTTCTCCTTTCCCCTCTCTCTAAAAATAAATAAACAAATAAATATTTTTCTTAAAAAAAAAGAAGACTATAGCCCTGGCCAGGCAGCTCAGTTGGTTGGAGTGTTGTCCTATACACCAGAAGGTTTTGGGTTCAATTCCCGGTAAGGGTACTTACCTAGGTTGCAGGTCCGATCCCCAGTCCCATTGCATACAGGAGGCAACTAATTGATCTCTCTCTCTCTCTCTCTCTCTCTCTCTCTCTCTCTCTCTCTCTCTCTCTCTCAAAATCAATGAACATATCCGCAGGTGAGGATTAAAAAGAAGAAGACTGAAAGAGAAAATCCTCCAGCCAGGCCCTGCACTAAGTGCTCTGAGCTCTGCATCTCAGCCAAACCAGACAACCCAACTGTCTCTGTCCTCCGTTGCATTGTCCCTGCGGAGGACAGTGCAGAGTGCTAAAAACCCTCCCTTCAGGAGAGCCACATGTCTGGCATGTGTTTTTGGAGAATAGGTTTTGGACAATTTTTGTTATTATTACCCTGCACTACACCTTAATTGATGGTAGTTGTGTGTCTTGCTAAATCTTCCTACAACCCTCTGGGTTAAATTAATAAATTGATTTCACTGCGTTTTTTAAACATGTTTAATATTCTACTTTCTAGTGTCAGAATTAACAAATCCTCACCCCAGAACCCAGCCTGGTGACCCTGTTTCTGAGTCAACTCGACTAGATAAGGAAGGACGCAAATCAGTCAGCCTTGGGTGAGATGTGCCCCCCATTTGGAGACCCACGACAGATGGACAGCCTGTGTCAGGGGCTGTCAGCCTTCCCAGGGAAGGACACTTCCGGGCCATGGTGCCCATTCCGTGGGTGATGGCGTCGCGCGGACGGACCTCGGTCCCAGTGGGGCAAATGTGCCTGTGGCGCTTGCATCCTGGCTCTCGCAGCCTGCTGGCCACGTGAGCTCAGTCATGGTCCCCAGCGCAGCTCAGGCCTCTGCCGCTGACCCTCATATCCTCTCAGTTACCACCTCCTCCAAGACATCTCAGATCCATTTCCCTTAGTTGTTCCTCCTAGAAAGAGGGTAGAGTTTTCTTTCTTAAAAAGTCACACCAGCCTAGATATGCCTTGTCACTTCCCCTTTTAAAAATTGTATTAACTGACTTTTGGCCAAGAGGGAAGCCTAGACAGACATTCTGCATCCTCCTCCACAACCAAGAAGGAATACAGCTACCTCAAAACTAGAGACAACCAGAAGTTCCAGAAAATCAAACTGCAAGGAAATCCAACAAAGAAAGATATAAAGAAGAACTACTCATCCAGACAGGTAGGAGGGGCGGAGAGGACGTGGTGGTGGTGGCAGCAGCAGCGGTGGCAGTGGTAGGCAGGCAGAAAGCACAGTCACATGTTTTAAAAAGTCAGGAGGGACACCTGTGGAGCATTCCCAGCACCAGACCAGACCACGCAGCTCACAGTCCCAGCGCCGGGGAAAATCAAGCCTCATTGCTTCTGACTGTGCAGACCAGCGGGGGTTGGGGCGGAGGCAGAAACTGCCGGTCTCTCAGCAGAGTCCACTTGTTTAAAGGGCCCCATGATCCTAAAATGTTTGCAGACCCATCCACTCTGGGAACAATGGACATGGCAGCAGCTAGAGGGGCGCCAGTCCCATACGAAGTGGGAAAAGTGCCTGGAAAAGGGGCAAGTGCTGAGCAAGTAACATTGTTCCCTCTCAGACCCCTCCCCCACATACAGCGCCACAACGTGGTGAAATGGGTCACCCTCTACTGACTAAACTCTAAGGCTCCACCCCCTACAATGTAACAGGAGCCACAGTTCTACCTAAGATATAGAGGCAAAGAAACACAGGAGCCTGTCAAGATGAGGAGACAGAGAAGTATGGCCCAAAAGAGGAAACGGATCAAGGTTCCAGTGGGAGAACTAAGTGACGGGGAGATAGCCAACCTAATAGATGCAGAGTTTAAAACACTGGTGATAAAGATGCTCACAGGCTTGACAGTTATGCTTGAGTATGGCAAATGCATAAGGGAAGAAGTGAAGGCTATGTTAAATGAAAGGAAGGAAAATCCACATGAAACCAATGGTGAAGGGAAGGAAACCAGGGTTCAAATCAATGATTTAGAATGTAAGGAAGAAAAAAACAGTCGACCAGTACAGAATGAAGAAACAAGAATTGAAAAAAATGAGGAGAAGCTTAGGAACCTCTGGGACAACTTTAAACATGCCAACATTCAAATCATAGGGGTGCCAGAAGGAGAAGAGGAAGATCAATAAGTTGAAAGCTTATGTGAAAAAATAAAGAAGGAAAAGTTCCCAAATTTGGTGAAGAAAATAGATATACAAGTCCAGGAAGCACAGAGAGGCCCAAACAAGCTAGACCCAAGGAGGACCACACCAAGACACATCATCATTAAAATGCCAAAGGTTAAAGATAAAGAGAGAATCTTAAAAGTAGCAAGAGAAAAGCAGAGAGTTACCTACAAAGGGGTACTTATAAGACTATCAGCTGATTTCTCAGAGGACACTTTGCAGGCAAGAAGGGACTGGCAAGAAGTATTCAGTGTGATGAAAAGCAAGGACCTACAACCAAGATTCCTCTATCCAGCAAAGCTATCATTTAGAATGGAATAGCAGATAAAGTACTTCCCAGACAATGTAAAGCTAAAAGAGTTCATCATCACCAAGCCATTATTATATGAAATCTCAAAGGGACTTATTTAAGAAAAAGAAGACCAAAACTGTGAACACTAAAATGACAAAAAACTTACAACTATCAACAACTGAATCTAAAAAATAAAAACAAAATCCAAGTAAACAAACCAGAATAGGAACAGAATCACAGGTATGGGGATCATTGGGAGGGTTATCAGCTGGGAGCGGGAAAGGGGAGAAATGGGGAAATGGTGCAGGGACTAAGAAGCATAATTGGTTGGTACAAAACAGACAGGGGGAAGTTAAGAATAATATAGGAAAGGGTGAAGCCAAAGAACATATAGGCATGACCCATGGACATGAACTAAGGGCGGTGGGATTGCTGGAGGGAAGAGGGGTACTGGGAAGAGGGGAACAAAGGGAAAAAAATTGGGACTACTGTAACAATATAAGCAATCAAATATACTTTAAAAAATTGTATTAACTGCCACAAATCCCACTCTATGGAGCAGAGAGGGATACTTCACCCTCCTCTTGTTGTGGCTAATACAGAGCTATTGATCCATTTTAGATACCAGGTGCCACACTGGAAATGGAGACCCCTTAAGGTCAACTCAAAACCTCCTCCCTGTACATTAATTTGTACCTGAAATGCCCAATAAAATATTTCACCTGACCATGGCTATAAAGATATAGATTCTCAATGTAGGTGGCAAAAAACAAAGCCAGCAATAACTAGATGAACTTGGCTGAATGAGAAGGAAACGCTAACCATGTCAGCTGTCTGGGGGAGGGTGACGCTGGACTGGGGCAGGGCAGGGGCCAGCAGCACACGTCTTCAGTGAACGAAGTCCTGTAGGCTTTAGCCAGCCACGATGCTCACAACCACAACACACACCCACCCCCGGCCCAAAAGCAGCCTCCGACGATAAGCAAACACATGCCCACACCACACTTTCTATGGCCGCTGAAATGTGACTTTCATGTAATTTTCACGTGCCTTTTGGTTTGTTTGTTTGTTTTTTTCTTTCAACCATTTAAAAGCGTAAAACTCTGCCTAGTGTGAGGCTGTACAAAAATAGGTGGCAGGTCAGATTTGATCCACAGGTTGTAATTTGCAGACCCCACTGACACGCTGGCCGTGAGGTTCAAAAAGACAATCCTGGAAAAGAATCCAGATGACGTGAATCCTAGTCTCAGTTCATCCTCTCACTGGCTCAAAGCCAATTCCACCCAGAGCGCTGCCTCCTCCAAGGGTGAAGCAAAGGGTGGGAACACCTTGTTCTCACATGCCCGTCCTCCAGCCTAGGAAGATACTCAGATTTCTAAGGAAAAAATAATTGATCATAGAACTTTATCATGAGACACATTTACCTGACACTCTGGTGCCCTGAAGCCTACTCAAAAGGAGGTCATGGTGGGGGAGGGGACCGCCCTGGAAAAAGGAGACAGAATGAGAGATGGGATGCATTTCTGCAAGGGCTCACCGAAAGAAAAGTAAAAATGAAGGATATTGACAGCACACTCAGAAACACAGTGTCCCGCTTGTTGTTTCAAATAAAGGAAAAAGAAAACGCGTGCCTTTCTTCAAAGTGAACTGAAACCAGCAGGGTTAACTCTGATGCAGCAATGGGAAAAGCAAACAGACAGGCAGGGACAAGCCTGCATCCAGCCTCCCAAGCACATGTAAAGTTGGAGCTAAAATGTCACATGCATATGTAATTTATATGCAAAACTCTCCTGTCACCGGGTGAGGTTGCCAAGTCTCCCTCCCCGCTCCTCCCCTGCCGCTGAAACTCTATAATTTCCCACTATCAGTCACCCACCAAGGGCAAGTCTGTCTGAGAACAGTGAAACTTTCTTAAGGCCAGCAAACTAAATTCTCCTGGCACATGGCTTTCCCGGTAGCTCAGCAGGTTTCGGCAGGAAGACCTACGTCTGCTCCTGTGCGGGCTCTGTCCCTGGCTGTGAGTGACTGGCACAGACTGCAGGCAGCTCTGCCAAGAATCTGAGGCTCTGATGATGTGAGCCAACCTCAGACTAATAATTTTATATCTCAATGTAAGCAAAAGAGTTCCATAAAAATAGCCCGCTTTTAACAGGATGGTGTGCTGTGCGGAACACGGGCGCCACCAGAACATCTTTCTCCGCTCCGCGGTACCTAACTTTAGCACCCTCCATATGTCTATTTGTCTGATCGCTGAACTTGGAGGAAAATGTTGAATGAGATGTGACTCTTCAAACTCCAAGCCTGGGATCCCTCGGAGGTGAGATACCTATCAGTATGTGTACAACACTTCCTTCTTTCCAGCTCCCAGGAAAAGCAAAACAAACAAACCCCAGGCTCAGACTATCGGCGATCTTCATCAAATGCGTACGCAGATGAGACCATGTGGACATGTCTCCCCTTATTGATTAACAAGAACATTGATGCCATGAGAGGTGAGGTAGGAATAGCCTGGGGACTCTAACACATCTCTTCCAACGTTCAAAGAGGTGGGAGACGTGACCAGGTGTCTCAGATGGCCAGATCTCACCGCACAGAACAACACGGGTGGCTCCACCCTAGTAAGTGCTCCCAGGGGACAGTGGTCAAGCCCTTCTCCGGCTGGAGCTCCCAGACTGGCTGCCACCAAGGGAGAGGCAGAAACCAAGGAAAGGGTGATCTTCTCACTTGGTGGAAGAGGAAGTTCAAGAATCAGTGTTTTGAGAACAAACCAGCTGAACAGAACAGGAGGGTCAAGGGAAGCAGGCAATGTCTGTCAAGGCCTCATGTATCCATCAGGGCTCTGCAGAGAAGTGGAACCAATATAGCACATATAGAAGGGATGGACAGTATTTCAAGGATACAGCTCCTGGCCCTGTGGGAACACAGGCAAGGCTGAAAGCCACAGGGCAGGCTGGCAGGCTGGCAACTCATCTGAAGTTGACATTGGGGACAGGAGTTCAAGTCTGTAAGGCAGGCCAGGCCAGAAATCGGGGAGGAGTTGGTGCTACAGCTGTGGAGCAGAATTTCCTCTTCTTCTAGAAACCTCAGTGTTTGCTCTCACGGCCTTCAACTGCGGGGAGGAGACCCCCCTGCATCCGAGGGTCATCGTCGCCTTTCCTGACGGTAGATGTCCAGCACACGGGCAAAGGACTGTCACGGCAGCACCTCCGATTGTGTTTGATTAAACAAGCGGCCGAGCCAGGCTTGCAGAGACTCCTCACCCTCCCACCTCCGTGCAGAAAGGAAATGAGCTGAGGCTCAGAGAAAGGTCTGTTCACTCCGAAGGGAACGGGAGGGTGTGGACCCCCGAGGGTGTGAGGGCACCTGTGCTGAGGGTCCACCGGGCCGACCCGAGCTGCCTTCCTCCCGGGAGCCAAGCACCATGCTGGACACAGGGGAGTTAAAGATGGGGTTTCCAGTCCACGGAGGAGACGGACAAGCAGACCAACGCTGGCGGTCGCTGGATGAAGCAACGATTATAGTCATTCTATTCATTGTCAACAAGCAGTAACACCAGTAACGACCTCTCCCCTTTGCGGAACAAACACCCTATGGTTTTAAAGCCGTTTTACCGCCCCCGTCTCTCTGGATGCTCACATCCCTCTCGTGCCTCTAGGGTCTTGATATAGTGTCTTGAGGTTTAAAAGCATCTCATTGACATGGTGGAAAACCTCGAGTTCTGTCCCCTGGCAAATTGGCGGGGCCAGGGAGAAGGAACTAAGGCCGAGTGCAGACACGGGATTCTCAGCATCACCTGAATCTCTTCCTTGGGTTTTGTGTCTATGTCAGTGACGTGCCAAGGGGGGAAGCCGTGTTGTTTTGGTCTAGATAAGGCGCGGAAGGATGGGGGCGCATGTATTAGAAGTGGGGAGTGATGGCTATGTTTGGGTTCCGGGAAAGTGCTGGGCATCCAAATCTTTCTAGGAACACGAGCTCATACATCAAGGGCACCAGTAATATACAAAGATCCATAAATATTAGCATAAAATGCAAATGTGTTGTGTGATGAATTTGCATGAGAAGTTAAGTGGGGTGTTGTCGACACCACGTTCCAATCTTGAAGGCCTACAAACGAGGGGCCTAGGGACGAAGCAAAGGGCCAAGGGTGCCCGACGCTCATCTCCTCTCTTGCCCTCCCTGGGCGGAAGGCTGCAATCCTCAGATTTCATCATCTCCTTCGGACTTGGTTACACTTCAAAAATATACGTGAGGTGAAATGCGATCTTGACACTTTTCCTGAGACTTCTCCAAATTAGGATTGGACCCCCACCCAAAAAAAAAAAAAAAAAAAACATAAAACGATATAAGCAAGAGTGGCCTTTCCAATTTGATGGCAGAAAACCCATGGGCTAGGGAGAGACAAATAGGATTTAGAAACAGGAGATCCAGAACCAAGTTCCAGCCCTGCCAGTGATGGGCGGAGTCCCCTTGGGCAAGACATTCTGCCCCAAAGGCAGCGGGGCTGGTGGTTCAAACTTACAGCTCTGGGGTCAGCCTGCCTGGGCTCCAGTCCCAGCTCTGCCACTGCTCTATGACCTCAGGCACATTGCTCGCACTAGCTGACCCTCAGTTTCTTGCCTGTTAAATGGGGGGGGGGGGGGGAGAAGGGGACTATTTTACATCTTGAGTCATCAAGGACTGAGAGGGTCTGTATTAAGCTCTCAACACTCACCTGGCTGTGACTTAGTGACTTTCCTCCCTGCATCTTCAGTGGAAACAATGGTAACGGCACCTGCTGCACCTGTTTGCCAGACATACGGAAGACACCGCACGGAGGATGTGAGTCAAGGCTGGGGCAAGCCGGGCACCCGGCAGGCACGAGGCCGCCACGCCTCCGTGAACCGTGTCTGGCCACGCTGAGCTCTGAGACACCCGCGGACCGATGTCGCATGGTGGTGACTGTCCCCTCCCGCAGGCCTTGCTGGCCCTCTCTCTGCTCCTCTTCCCACTGCCTGCCAATGACCTAAGCATCTGTGCTGTCACCTCTAGTAGCGGAGACAAGAGGACGCCAGCGAGATCATCATGGTTCTGCCTCCCGACTCCTTTGTCTTTTGCTGCCTTCCCAGAAGCCTGCACAAAACACTGTCACCAGCCACTAACAAACCGTGAGTGGGGATCCTAAGAAACCGTGGCCCAGGAGCCTAGAAACCTGGTCCCATTACTGTCTCCCACCTCAGTGCCACATGGTCCTGAAGGAGCCTGTGCTGCTCATTTGTTGACTGACTGAATGATATTCTGTACATCATGATGTTCTTACATCTCAGCAAAAAAAAAAAAAGAAAGAAAGAAACCTTTGTGGCTGGGAGGAGACTGCTCCTCTGGGGCTAGCCAACTCTTAGGGGTGGCAAAGGACCCAGTGCAGAGCAGGCCTTTGATCCGGGGCCCTGCCTCGCCTTCCTGGTCTTACTTAACCCAGGAGGCCAAAGTCCTCTGCCTTCACCCTCTCAGGGCCAGGTGCCCACAGCTGGAGACCAGCCACACAGGGGAGTCAGCTGCAGGAATTCCTCGGGCTAGCCCGTCCTACACTGTCCCCCCGTCCTGCCTTACAGCACCCCCTCCTCCTGCCTTCTGTCTCCCGGCCGCCCTGATGTTTTCCCAGGTGGTCCTGCAGGCCGTGCCTCCCATCTCGGGGACCGTGAGCACAGTAAACCGTTTTTTCCTGAGCCTTTCCTGTGTCTCCTGACTGGCCATGCCATACAGGAACACAAAACAAAGCTACTTGGCCCAAGCAGGGCCTCTGTGCTTGTTTCTGCTCAATGAAGATTTAGTCTAGATACTGGTTCCCAACTTTTTATCTCACACGACTCCTGGTGGGCTGGGAGGAAAGCCCGGAGAGCAGAAAAAGGCCTTCAGACAGACCAGCCTGGCGCTCCAGCCCCAGCACTAACTAGGAAACTGTTTCCTCATCTGTCAAACGGAGATAATAATAGTGACCCAGCTCATGGGATTCTGTGCGTGAAGGTTAATGAGCCAGGATGCCCTTGGAACAGCATCTGTACCTAAGAACACATAGTGAATGCTGGCTACTGTACCTAATAACACTTAAAGTAGGTCGCATCATCTCATTGCATGCACTTAACATTCCCAACAAGCGTATGCCTGCGTTACTATTATTTTACAGACAGATAAAGTGAGGCACAGAGAGGCCCACAGATTTGCCCAAGGCTGTACAGCCAGTAAGTGATAAAACTAGGAACGGAACCAGACAACATGTCCCCAGAGTCCCTGCTCTTAAGCTCACACTCTGTTGCCTTTGGGTTCTTTGCCATAATTCTACTAATGTAGATAAGAATTATCCATGTACAGGGTTGAGTTTGGAGATGTTCCAACTGGCCACGGATCTACCGAGTAGAGTTTTCAAGGCTGGTGTTGTCCCCTTAGCCTGGCTTCCCTTGCCTCCTGGCATACTTCAAATGATCTTGGCTTCCTAGATTGCTCAATAGGTAACCACGCTGTCAACTGGTAGTAGTCATAGTCCCTGCCATGTTGGATTCTATGTACCAGGTAAATGGGTGATCCCAATGACTCTGAGTGTCTCCAGACAGAAGCCACATAAAATCTCTAGGACCCTACTTAATCTCTAGGATTTCTGGGTGGGCCAAGAGATTCCACCAGTATCACCCTTTTCCTGCCTGAGCTCCGCACACCTCCTCATGAGCTACACAGACAGGGAAAGGCAGACCTGACATGGTTGTGCAAGTTTGGGCTCCTAGGGGCCCTTAGAATGAGTAATAAATGGAAGCGAGATTAAAACAAAGTAAATACAGCCACAAGAATAATAATGACTTCTAACTCTAATGTGTATCGAGCTCCGACCCTCTTTCTGCACTTTACTGTATAAATGAAGCCTGGAGGAGCAAACCAGGGATCCAGATGCCCAAGAGAAAGGCAGGACAATGACATTGAATATAACCTTCCCATTTTTACTCGCAAATTCACTAATCAGCTAACACATTCTACCCACTTGAGAAGAGTAGGAGCGGAGCAAGAGGCCAAGAGTAATAGTCTAACAGGTGTTTCTCCAGTTTGAAGGCAGTATCAAGAGGAGGGACAAGCACTGACACCTATAACCCATTTCTGCTGCCACTTTCTTTGATGAAACCTCTCATCATTCCCACGGCAGGCCTCCCTAAGAATTCTTCTCGCCTCATCCCTGCCCTCCACCCTCTGCCTAAGCACAGCTAGGGAAAGGGCATCCCCCAAACCTGTTTAAAGGAAAGAATAATCGCCACTCACTTCTGAAAAAGAAAACTGGGCTTTCAGGTGGTTTACAACATTCAGGCGCCGTTAAGAGAAGATATGAAATAACCAATACTTGATTATCCCTCTCGTTGAAAACAACTATAAAACTGGATTATGTAATTAGGGATAATAGACATAATATTATAACACGTATTAATATGTGCTCTGGTCTATTACACAGAAACGATGGCAGAGAGAAGCAATTGTTTTCAGATATTACACAAGAGTCATCACAGGATTATGATCCCCAACAGGAAGGAGGCGCAGGAAGGAAGTGCTCCGATTTCTCTGGCTTTCTGCCTGGGGGTACGTGATGATCCGCAGTGCAGGAGGGGGACGCCCAAGAAGACATGGTGCTATTGTTGAACTGAGGAAGCAGAGTCGGAGTTGGGAACTATTATCGCACAGAAACTTGTGGGCCAAAGTGCCAGACAGGGGACAGCCGCACGAAGAAGGACACTCGGGTATCTGTATAAAGGTGCTTTTACGTCGTCAGCCATGTACTAAGCTGCGCATGTGCAGGAAAAGGCTACAGTGTGGCCTGGCAGGTAACAACTGCTGGAAAGCTGGAAGCTGGAGAGATTTTGAAGATCACCCCGTGCTGGTAGATATGGACAGGTCGAACTAGAGAAACCTCAATACAGTGTTCCCTCACCTATCACAGGTATTACATTCCAGATCCTCCCCCCCGTCCGCAAATTAGGAACCTTACATTTATTCTACACTCTTAAACTTACGTCACTTTAACAACATATGTGTACAGTACCCCAAAATCCCGCGATATAGCAAAAAATCTGCAATAAGTAATTAAATATAATATTTTTTAAAATCCCGCGATGCAGCAAGGCCGCGATATAGAGAGGGACCACTGTAAACCCTCCAGCTTTCAGCTGATTCTCCACAACAGCCATACTTTAGAATAGGGTTAAACTAGCCTTTAAATAAAATCTGCATGAGACTCACACTAACAAAATTTAGCAACAGTCCTCAAAGGGATGAAGCTAATCCACCAATAAATTCACAGATAGCCAAAGCAAAACCCAACAATCCACAAAGGGAGGCAACAAAAATCCATACTCTCTTCAGTATAACACCTACAATATTAAGCGTATAATCAAAATTTACCACACATGAGCAAAAGCAGAAAGATACAACCAATAACCAAGAGAAAAAAAGTTCATTGACACAGAGAGGGATATGAAAGAGATTTTGGAATTAGCAGAAAATAGTAAGAAACATAAATATATGTAAAGCTTGAAATGACAAAATAGACATAATAAGGAAATAGATGGAAAATCTCTGTAAAGAAGCAGTAACTATTTTAGAAATAAAGTGAAATTCTTAAAATGAAATTAAAAACATCTAAATTTTAAAAGTTGCTGGATGGTTTCATCAGTAAATCGGTCAATGCAGAAAGAAAATAGTAAAATTGAAGAAAGGACAATGGAAACTATTCACACTGATGCACAGAAAGGAAGAGGGTAAAACCATATTCATTGACCCCCCAGACACATAGTTGGAGTCCCCCAAAGAGAAGAGAAATTGCAGTATAAAAATATTTTAAAGTATAATGACTTAGATTTTTCAAATCTGATCAAATATACAACCCATATGCCAAGAAACTTAACAAACTCTAAACTATTAAAAAAAAAAAAAAAAACTGATAAATAAACACATCTCTTCCAGGCACATGGTAGTCACGTTGCTGAAAATTAAAAATACGATTGTAAAAGCAGCCAGAAGAAATAAACCCATCACACAAAGAAGAACAATGGTGAGGGTAACACCGGCTCTCATGAGAAATAATACAAACCAGAAAACAATAAAAAAAAAATCTGTAAAACACTGGGAGAGGTGGTGGGACATATTTAGAATACTATATCCAGAAAAGCTATCCTTCAAAACTCAAGTGAACTAAAAACATATTCAGATAAACAACCTCAGATAATCCATCGCTAGCCAACTTAAGACTCTAAGAAATGTTAACAGGAATTCTTCATGTTAAAGAAAAATAATACTAGATGGAAATTTGCATCTACTCAAAGGATAGAAGAGCCCCAGAAATTAAAAATATGTCGGTAAATTAAAAAAACAGTTTTCTTGTTTCTTAATTTTCTAAGAAGATAATTAATTGTTCAAAGCAAAATGAATCGCATATTGTTCATTTGTAATTTATAACCTGTGAGGAAGTACAGTCTGTGACAGTGACCATAATAACAAAGTATAAAAGAGTAAAGAAAAGTTTACTGTGGTAAAGTTCTAACCATATATGAGAAGTGATATAATATAAATTCATGACAGATTGTGGTAAGTTAAATATGCATATTACAATCCCTAGAGTAACAATTTTTAAAATTCTACAGAGAGGTACAGCTGAAGAATCAACATAGGAGAAAACATCAAAAACTAAAAATTACTAGGACCAAAAGAAGCTTTAAAAGAGAAGAAAAGAAGGACAGAAAGCAGATGGGACAAATGAAAAATGAATAGCAAGAAGGCAGACCTAAATCCAAGCGCAACAATAATTACATTAAATATAAATGGACTAAGTATTCCAATTAAGAGGCAGAGATTTTAAGACTGGAATAAAAAACATTAAGACCCAACAATATACTTTTTACAAGAGACACACCTGGAATTGAAAGGAAGAGTATGTCCTGAGTATAGGAGTTTCTGGGAGACTAGAGAGAATGCAGGGAACCCACTAAACACAGCCACCCCAAGGTAATCCAAGCATCCACGAGTCCCTGGAGATCTGATTCGGACAATGACAGCAGAACCTGAAAGCTTAGTGAAGACACATGGGAAGCTGAGGTACAGACAGCTCCCAAGGCCAGCTGATTCTCTGCAAGGTCTCAGCCAGTGTGGAAGGGAAAGAGGGCACAAGTCAGAGTGAGCGGGACCCAGACTCTGGGGGGAATATTTGGCAGGACTTTGTCATTGCAATGAAGTATGACCTGGCTGGATTCGTGATAGCGCCCCAAACCAGAAAGACTGGCTAGAAAGAGGAGGCAGAGGAGCTGGGCAGACATTAAAGTGAGGATCTGAAGGGGGTCTCTGGGTCAGAACCGTGAGCCACAGTGGAGTCAACTGTGCTGTGACCTAGATCCTTCCTGGCCCGCAACGTATGCCCCTAGTTTATCTTATTCTTAGCATGGCGTTTACTTAAGGTTTTATTTATTCATGTTCTATACTATTTCACAATGAATTTGGAGCAATGTATAAAAACGTATTCTACACTAAAGAAGAAATATGTTCTTGACGAAATCCAGCAGAGAAAAGAAAGGGAAGTGAAATCATAAAACCTGGGGTCTGCATACTGAATAGACTCACAGAATTTTTAGAAGCCAAAAAAGAAAAAAAAGCTTTTGAGGCTCCACAGAGCCAAGGCAAACAAAGAAAACACAGCGGGCCCCCCTGGGTGGTGGGCAGGGGACACAGCTGGACCAGCTTATAAGTCAAACAGAATGAAAACTATACAGGGGGCGTGCATCTATTAATGTATTTGTAAAACAATTCCCCCAGACAGAATCAGAGAAAAACACCAGGGGCTGATATTTTGCAAACTGTATGTATCCTTTGAAGAAGTTGTTTTGGAATCTATTCTAGGTGCACAGGAGAATTACGGTGAGTGATATGAGATCCCTGCCCTCGTGGGCATTAGAGCCTAGCAGAGGGCATGTGTTTATTTCTCCTTGCTGGGCGTCTAGATACTGTTAAGGAGGCTGAGCTACAACAATGAACAAATAATCCCATAAATAAAAGTCACAAGCATCATGAGGAAACAAAGAGGAAAAATCAGGCAGGGTCGTGCCGCTCCCATGACAGATTCAGGACTCGATCCCAAGAGCCATGGGAAGCTGCTGAAGGGTTTTCAGCCGGGCAAGGTGCTAAAATCAAATCCTGGCCACCGCGTGGGGCAGGAGCGGAGGCAGGGAGAACAAATGCAAGTTTCTTCCAGTGATCCAGGGCGGACACCAGGCAGCTTGAATGGGGGGACACATGGACACATGAAAGAGGTTGTCAGGACGCAGAAAAACAGGCTTTGACTCTGCAGTTAAAACTTCTCCTAAGGAATGCCCAGAGGGCTCCGTGGCCCCAAGGCAGTTCCCGGCACAGTGGAAGAGGCCGGCGTGGCGGTTAAAGGCATAGACTCTCGGTCAAGTTCAACACCTCGCCCTGTGCCTTGGTCTTCTCTGCGACACCTCCTCACAGCAGTTTTCTGAAGACTCTATAAGCCCATATGACCCTCCTGTCCTTTGGACACAAGCCCATGGCCACCTCTGGCCCTCTGTCCCTACTGTTCTGTCTGCTGTTCCCCCGACAGCCACGTGTCTCACCTCCTCACCTGCTTTGACAATCCTGTAGCAAAACGCAAACTACGTGGGACTACCCCACCTCCCAGCTTACCCTATCACCCTTCCCTCATGTATGTTCCTGCCATACTCATCACATTCTATAAAATTAATTATTTGTATATCCCCCATCAAAACAGAAGCCCCACAAACACAGAAGTTCTGCCTGCTCTGTTCGCTGTACCCGCAGCAGATGGCGCATAGTAGGCATTCGAAACAGAGTTCTTTTATGAGCAAATAAATCATGTTCAGAACTCACGTGGCCTGTATTCATGGCTCAAGAAATGAAAGCTATGAGCCTTTCAACATCCCCAATAACACCAATTTAAAATTGCATCACATAAATCCCTCCTCCGCCCCAGTTTTCTGTTTGGAACAATTTCGTTCATCACCACGACTACCCACTGGAGCATTTTTGAGGACAGATCTTTCTTGGTGGCCTACACTTGTTCCTTAAAATCATAACCTGGCTTTTCCAATTAGAAGGCAGAAGCCCCCAGCGTTCTCAGTGAACAGATGGGCCTCGGGCCGAGGCTCCCACTGCATTTGCCTGCCTCTCTTAGGAAGACACGCTCACAAAGGTACCCGCTCTCTGCCTAACTACCCCAAAGCCCACGTCGCTGCTGCCGGGTTTGTCTGGGCTTAGAAACTCAGAGGGGCATCTTTGTCGCTCACCAATACATTATCTATTTATCTGTGTCGCCATTATGTGGGAGGAGGTGGGATCGGAAAGAAGGTAAATAGGACATCTTGATTCTGGGTTACATTTTCCTGTAGCGCAATTGAAACACCATTCATTCCATTCTTACTGCATTGATCGGTAATTTTCATTTTCTAATTTCAAATAAAGCCTCTTGCCGCAGTCAAAGCGATACGCTCCCGAATGTAACTTCACAGTTCATTTTAGCTTCATAGCTTAAAGACGTTCTGTTACCATCAGTCTTAAGTGGCAATTCCACTTTTCCAATTAGATTGTGGGAACGAACCAGATAAATGGACTCTTATCCCCCAAGCCATAATCTCAGCCTAACCATCAAGGCTGATGCAGTGAACAACCCAGAAGCTCTTCCCTGTCATTTGGCTTCCGAGCCGAAGCCCGCCCCTTCCAGCCCCTTCGAAATGCACCACACTTTGGGGTGCAAGTTGCATGTTGAAAAGTCGACTCGAGTGATTTGAATTCATCTTGAAGAGTTATAATGGCCCCTCCCCAGGAGAAAAAACCTAGACCAAATAGGCCTGGGCCTGTTTTCCGCGTCCGCTAAAAGGTAGTGCTCCCCTGTTCGTCCTTCCATCCACGCATGCCCGCCTCATCAAAACCAGCTGCAAATATGGAGTCACCTGTGTTGTAGTAGAAACAGCAGTAGATTTCGTTTCAGGAGACATGAATTCAAGGCCCGAGTCCATCGCGGGACCTCGAACAAGTCACCTCCTCCTTCCGGGTGTCAGTTTCGATGTCCAGGAAGTGGACAGATACAAGCAAGGCCTGGCACACAGGGCTTCCGGGAGAGGGACATGAGGCGGTGTCTGCAGAGCACCGTGCACCCAAGGTTAGCAGCCTGGCGGGTGGCCGAAGCCTGGCCTGGAGAGTCTGATGGACGTGCAGATACGGTGTGTGCTTATGCCACGTCAGCATTTCTCCAGCCCCACTGAGGTCCCGTCTCTTAAATAACGAGGTGGAGATCGGCATTCCTGTCCTCTGTACCTTCACAGTCGGCTGTAAAGACAAAGTCACACTTTGTGGGGAGGAGAGCTTTAAGGACAAATGTCATGTGAATATATTATTGTTGTTGTCGTCAATATTATCATTTAATTGCATCGTTCAAGTATGTGCTTGGTGCATTCCTGGCATACAATGACATGCCAAGCATGCCTAGACAGAGCACAGAGTAGGGACCGGGATAAACACGTCCCCGAGAATGAGCAATACAAAACTCAGTCACCTGGTGGGGACAGACTGCAGGGGAGACAGACTCCCTTCTCCTTGGCATCTGGCTGGTTTCCCCCCTCGGACCCCCTCCAGCCCCTTTATCTGTGGGCTAGCATGTGACATCACATCTCCCTCTTTCACGCATGACCACAAACGATGTTCTCAGAGGTGCTCGGTTAGAGTTCCTTTCCTCCCGCTTTAGGAATCTGGTTATGCCAATTATTTCTTCAATGTATTGGCCTGATTTCTTGAAGGACCCTTCCCCTTGCCCCTGGATGGCTAATGTGAATTTTTCACACAACGGAAAGAGGGAAGAGTCAATGAAGGGGTGTCTTGGATAAAGTTGCTTCTCCGGGTGTCTGCCCCAAGGAGCCCCAGCTGACCCCAAGGGCCTCCGACCTCATGTTACAGAAAAGAAGGCTCCGGAGTCAGAGCATCCTCAACGTGAGTCCAGGCGCTGCCATTTACAGGCTGCGTGACCCTGAACTTGCTATGTCACCTGCTGGGCATCAGTTTCCTCCATGCCACCTGGGACTCACATCAGCCTCAGAAGCTTCTAGAGAGAAACCGATGAAATAAGGGATGCTACTTCCTTCTTACCCCTCTTCCTTGAAGCGGGGGAGGATAACTCTGGGGGGAGGGGGAGGTTGGGTATAAATGAGCAGAGGGGAAGCGAGAGGCCTAGAGGGGACAGATGGAGTTTGTTGACATGAACTTCAAGCCCTGCAAGAGGCACAATTGGACGCACGACTCAGCTGGAGTCCTGCCCACCTTCTGGGTTAGGAGCTGGGAGCGCTCCCCAGGTGTCCCTGCCAACTTTTAAAACGTGTGACTGCGCTTTCTGCTGGCCTGCCACTGCTGCCACCACCACACCGCGTCCTCTCCACCCCAGCTCCGCCCCTCCTACCTGTCTGGATGAGTATTTCTTATTCATATCTTTGTTTGCTGGACTTCCATGCAGCTTGATTCTCTGGAGCAACTGGTTGTCTCTAGTTTTGAGGTAGTTGTGTTCCTTCTTAGTTGTGGAGGAAGACGCAGCGTGTCTGTCTATGCCTCCATCTTGGACAGAAGTATCCCCTCACTTTTCAGGCCCCCTCACACCCTCTGTCTCCTCTTAATCCTGTTTATTGGTCTACATTCAGTTCAGTCCTCCTCCTTCAGGCAGCCCAGCCAGGGGTCAGCAGGGAGCCAGGTGTGCTGGCTGTCACTCTGGATGCCCAGGACACTGGCAGCGGGCTGCTCCCCTGCCCTGGCCAGCCAAGGGCTCCCAGGCCTCGTGATGTGGCCCACACCAAGCTGTATGGAAGGTGCTTTGCCCTTGACTCACCTGGTTTCAAGGTTAAACTCAAACACATCAAGAGAGACAAAAGCACTAACCAGTGAGCAGCCTGTCTCTGTCCTTTTCATCGAGATTGCAGGTGCGTGACCCTCCCCTGCACAAAAAGCTGTTGCTATGGGAACCACCTCAGATGCCAACTTGACAGCAAGTGACATTCAAACCAAGAGGGACATTGATATGACCCCGTTCTTACACACACACACACACACACACACACAGCCTTAAGTGCCGGGAAGGAGGCATAAAAGACTGTTTTTTTCCTTTACCTGAATCACTATTCATAGTCATTAAATGACAGTGACAAAGACATAACTTTCATTATGATTTTCTACCAGAGGCAGATAAATAAAATCAGAAAGGATAGGGGTGTCATTGTTTTAGGCCTCCTTCCCCCTCCATCCTGTCACAGTGCCGTCACCCCATTATTAGCCCTGGGGAAGCACAGGGACAGCTCCCTCAAAACGAATGGACAAAGGAAATGGCAAGTAGTTCTTTCTCCAAAGATGCGTCTAGAGATTTACCCCGGTGCCCAGTCCCGCCTGTCCCGGGCCTGGCCACAAAGACCTCCAAGGCCTAGAGATGCGCCCTGTTCTCTGTGTTCATGGGGCCCATGAGCCAAGGGTGCTATCTGCATGGGTGAAGAGAAATCAGAAGAAGAATTTTTGGTGACCCATGGAAATGACAGGCAACGTCTCTTCGCATGACCGTCAGGAAGGTTTCACTGGACACCGTGTGCCCCGCCTTCCTGCCCGGTTCTGCCGCCGTGGCTGCTTTTGCTCTTCAAAGGCAGAAGAGGCTGGTTGTAGCCGAGACCTTGCGGCCGGCAGAGCAGAGCATGGTGCCAGTGTTACCTTCAGGGGCCCACTGATGTGTCCTTATTTTATTTTAAAAAATAAGCCTACGAATGTAAGAATAATGAATCGAGCCTGGGCTATATTCATCTTATATCCACACAGTTATAAAATGTAACTTTTCATATTCTCTTATTGATAAGGAGACCCGGAAAGACCAAAGTGTCCAGGCCCACGAGGTCACCACACAGATCTGCAGCAAAGCCTGACGTTGCGGCTCTGGCCCTTTCCAGAGAAACCACACAGAGCCTGGGCTTAGCAGATCCCGTCCTCGGCTGGCACACGGGAAACCAAGGGGCTGGTCCATCTCTGGACCACTGGGTGACCTGGAACAATTAGCTCGTCCTCTTTGGACTTCTGGGATCCCTGGTTCACCGATGTCTGGGCGGCGTGACCGTCCACGTGGGACCTGATCTCTCCAGGCATTCTGGAAAACATGATGACGACAGCCCACCTCACAGGGTCGGTGTAAGGCTGGGTGAGGGTGACCCCCAGCACTCAGCCCGGGACTCGGCACCTACAGGTGACTTCCCGGTGCCCAAGAAGCTGTGTGGTCCCTGCTCTGGGCGGGACACAGTGCCCAGGCCCTCACCCGTTTGGAAAGCCTGCCGTGCAAAGGAAGCCGGGCTGCAAGTCTTTCCACATTAGGAAAGGCCCAGGACGTCCCCAATCGCTCCACAGGTCCAAGGAGGCCACTGGTGGGAAAATGGAGCGCCACACACCTCCCCACCCCCCGGCCCCCTGCCATGCCCACCCCTGTGGGGCTGCCGCCTGGATGCTAGGGCGTCTCTCTGCCCACCGCCTTGTAATCTCTACATAACCTTTGCAAGGCGCCTGCATATTTCACCTCCCAGGCGAGCACTCCCATTTTTTTTTGTCATTCCAATTTCATTTCCTGAGCTGTGTGGACTGCGGGCTCAGCAGTTGCTCCTGTCTGAAGTGACTCCTGGGACCTCCTCACTGTTCTATATGCAAATGGCCTTGCACCTGGGCAGCCGAGCGGGCGGGCAGACAGTTTAGTTATGCAAATCTGATTGATCGCGACCATATTGCAGGAGCGCGCGCGCGCAGGCCTGGGACACGGGCAGCTATATTTCACTGGCTAAATTCCCGAAGAAGGGGGGAAAAATTAAATGCCAGGCATTTTGATGCATATTTCCTTTCAGCCCCTGTAGAGCAATAGTGTTTATTTCTGAATGTGTTCACCACTCGGGTTAGACGTTGCTAATGCAATTTTTGCGTGCGGGGTGGGTTATTGCTGAATTAACAGAAGCCTTGTTTTCTGTGTAAAAAGCCAGTTGCTGCGATGTCACGAGCACAATAGGTCTGTCAGTTGATTTGAAATAATTACCCAGGCAAATGCAGTAAAGGCAATGTTAAAAAATAATTAGGTCCTTCGGCCTCGAAATGTGCACCCAAGTGGAGGGAGTAGCGTTAAGTTACTCCGACTTGAGTCTCCACTACGTCAAAAGGGAAAATAAACCACAGGAATGCTGATTACATATTGTCATCTTTTGTCATAAACGTTTGTCTATTTACCAAACTCGGCGTTGGCAGAGGAAGGATGGGGCGGCGGTGGCGGCTCACAGGAAATAAAAAAAAACCTTCTGACTCAAATCTACTTAAAATAATAAATTCCTCATCAGACGCGTTGCACTCATGCGTGTTGAAGTCTGCAGCTCTGGACGCTTGAGGAGCCTGCCTGGTCTTGCTTTCCTGCATCCTCCTTATTGATTTATAATCACGGATAAATCAGGCGCACCTACGGGGCTACTGTCGCTGCAGAAGCAGGGGAAACATATATTGTTGTGGACGTCTTCCCCTAGCACCCCCCCACCCCCCATAGACTGAAATTTAAAATAAATTCCTATTCCGTGGAGGAGGGGAAGGGGTGAGAGGGAAGTAGGAAGAGAGAGTAAATTTCACCCAGTGTCCTGATCATTATAAAAGGGGCAAAGCTGGTCTTGAAACCTGCAAATCGCTAAGAGAAGAGGCCGGGCGTGTGCAGCCGCATTCAGGAGCTAGAGCCATCGTGCAGAACGACATTAACGTCCAGGTTAGCAAGGGCACACCGCCACTCGCTCATCCACTGATGTCAGCCGCGTTACCCGCGACTGGCGGCCTCGGACGGTGTTAACGTGCGTGTGTGCGTCCTCGCCGAGCTATCCGCAAGTCCTCGTGTAGACGCATCCCGTGCACACGGATAGTCACACAAGAAGCCTGCGTCTGACTGCAAAGAGAAGGAAAGGAGACAGAAAGAAGTACCTGCGGCCAGGTTTTGTCCTTGGTGCGAAGACACAGGTTCTGTGTTTAACCTACTTCCTGCTTTCTCACTGCCTGTGTGCACACACTCATGTGCACACACATGCATGTGTACATGCATACACTTGCATGACACATATGCATGTACACAATGCATGCTCTCCGCACATGTGTGCACGTGTAGGCAAGTATGCGTGGGCATATACGCATGTACGCCTGTGTGTCTATTGACATACACAAACCTTTTTTTTTTTTTTTTTACAAATGGTCATCTGATGGCAAAGCCCAGCCAGGAGGTCAGAAATGAAGAGCCTGAGAAAGGTCAAGTTGAAGCTCTCCCCACTACAGCCCCGTGCACCCCTCCCACCGCTCACTCACAAAAGGGCCTCGGCCCTGTGACTGACAGAATTCTTAATTGTATCCACTCATTCATGACAATTTGATTAAAATATTACGCCAAAGTCTCACCCCCTGTTTGCTTCGATCCTCCAAATCTAATTTTGAATTTTCAGAAAGGAGATTACCTCCACAAGCATGACTGGGATGCTATTAACTTCTACTTAATCTTTATTACTGATGTGAATTTAACATATGTACGGCTTCTCTCTGCTCCTGTCGTGCGCCTCTCGAAAGTAACGTCTAGGCGATATACAAGCAGCGGGCGTCAATTTCCCCTTCGCTGTTCCGGCCAAGTCCAGCTCCTGCTCGTCGATGCAGGAGGCCAGGAGGCGCCAGCTCCATCTGTGGCCAGTTCTGACCAGGACACGGAGCTCCCCTCCCACCCCTCCCGAGACCCACCTTCCAGCAGCAGAAACCAGGCCCTGTTCAGAACCTGAGATTTTGCAAATTCAGAGGAGGCACGAGGCTGGCTGGCTGTCCTATCTGCCTAGATGGCAATTAGCAGACCCCAATAAGCATTGGAGGGGCTTTTGAGGGAGAGGCCCGAGGTCCAGAATTCTCCATACGGGGCGGCCCGCCCTGCCCCATGCTTCAGAGCCACCCTAGAGCAGAGCGGGCCCGGTCTCTCCAGCCACGAAGGAAAGGCAAATCAACAAAGAAACGAACTAAGAATAAAAACCATTGACAGTGAAGCTTTGTGTTTGAAAGGGTTTCTCTTTGTTTCCATTTGCGTCAGTTTATCTTCCTCCGGAATTGTTTTTCCTCATATGACGGAGGTCGTCGTCGTCGGCAGCCGTCCGTCTCAAGAGACGATGGTGTAGCTTCTTCAGAGTCTATCTGCACCGCCGAGAATGGCTGTGCAGTCCGACCCGGGAGTGACATGGTATCTGTCTCCTCCCGTGTTGAATCGACATCTTGCGATGACGCTGAAGCTACAGAGCCTGGGCAGGGTAATATGGAGGGTCTGCTGTTGCCCATGCAGCAGACCCCCCCTCTCTTCGCAGCTGAAGGGTCCAAGGGAAAGACGGAGTCGATACAGCTTGGGTTCAGGTGCGCCGCAGGAGTTGCCGGTGTTGACTACAACGTCAAACCGCCTTAGGGACTCCGGCTCCGGATTTTCTGTCGGGGTTTACTCCCTTAGCCTTTCCCCTGAAGAGGTATGCCGCAAGGCAGCGGAGGTTTTTTGGAGTCAGAGTTTTCCTTCTCTGATGTACCCTGACTGGAAGATCGAACCAGCGACACTTAGCTCGCAGGCCGACGCTCAATCCACTGAGCTAAACCAGCCAGATGACGGAGGTATGGGTGGGAATATAATCAAGGTTTGTACAAGTGGAGAGAAGTCTGGGACCCTAGCCTCCAAAGTATTAATAGCAGTTAATACTTTGCTTCACCCTGGGGCTGGTGAGCGGGAGACAGAGATCACACAGAAGTGAAGAAAGCGCCTTCTGTGACATTTCTTTCATCTGTCAGGGACTGAGCTGTGTCCCCCAGAAACTCATGTGTTGACGTCCTCACCCGCAGGACCTCGGAAGGCAACCTTATTTGAAAATCGGGTTGCTGCAGAGGTCACAAGTTGAGTCAGATCCATCAAACTGCAGCAGGGCGGCCCCTAATTCTACGTGACCAATGTCCTTACAAGAAGGGGAAATTGGGGCACAGACACACACACAGGGGGAACACCGTGTGACGGTGGAGGTGAGCTGTCACAAGCCGAGGAGCCACCAGCAGCTGGAAGAGAGTCCCTGAACAGATCCTGCCCTGGGGGCTTCAGGGGCAGCTTGACCCCCTGACACCTTGACCTCAGACTGCAGCCTCCAGATCCTTGAGACAATGAATGTCTGCTGTTTAAGCTACTCAGTTAGTGGTCCTTCATTGCGACAGCCCCGGAAAACTCAGGCACTACCCATTCTGAGATTGTCTGCCTCAGGTATTAGCATGTTGCTCTTGAATCTTTTACAGCTAAATGTATCATCTCTAGTTCCATCCGTGTCGTCACAAACTAGAGAGAATTATGCTTAGTGAAATAAGCCAGGCAGTGAAAGAAAAATACCATGTGATATCACCTAATACAGGAAACTAAAGAACAACACAAACGAACTAAATAGAACAAAGAGCAGAATAGCAGTCAGTAGGGGGGAGGGGAGAGGGAGAGAAGGGGGATAAGTAAGGGAAGGGTTTAGTCACAGAACGTGTATAAATGACTCAGGGACATGGACAACGGGGAGGGATATGATTGTGGGACAGGGGGTGGGCTGGGTGGGGGAGTGCAATGGGGAAAAAATGGGACAACTGTAATTGAAAAACCAAAAAATAAAAGAAAGAAAAATAAATAAATAAAAAATAAAAATAAATAAATGTATCTTCTCTGAGTCCCATTCATTACACCTGTCCTGCTGTCTATTGTGCCCGAAGCCGGAGGCCTCCACCGGGAGGGGCGGAGCAGGGGCGCAGCATTTGTTCCTGGGGCCTGAATCCAGGCCTCTGATCCCCCTCCAACCAGGAACTGCTGTCCCCTGAAAACAAGGATGGAAGCCCTGCCCTGCCTTCCTCAGGTGGCCGAGGTGGGTGGGGGTCAGCAGCGCCACACAGAGCCCTCTGTCCACCATGGTGTTGATAGTTCCTTCATTGCTTCCATGAAACTTCATTGAGCATTTGCAGGAGGCCAGGCCCTGCAGGCACGAGGGTCTCAGAAAAGTCCCAGACCCCCCTTTGGCCCATAAAACGCTCACAGGTCGGACTCAGCGTGAAGTCAGCACACAAGAGAGAACAAGAGCCCCCACGGGCATCAGCAGTTAGTGGGGGCTCCAAGGAGAGAAGGGGGCCCTTTCACCAGGAGAGTCAGGTGGCGTCGTGGAGGAGAGGGCACCTGAAGGACAGGCGTGGTCAGCGGAGAGTAGGGGTGTATCCAGTCAGAGGTGGGATGGTGGGGAGGGGAGGGGAGGCAGAGGGCACAGCACCTGGACACAGGGATGCTTGAGGTTGGGGGGCGGGGCTGTGGGACCCAGGAGGTGAGGCCTGGCCTGTCTCCATCTCTGTGAGGTCCTTGGTCCTAGAACAGGGCCTGGCATGTAGTCAGGCCCCACCCAACATTTGCAGGGTGAATGAGTGAATGAAGGAATGAGTGAGTGACATTGGGGAATCGGGATTTCAAGGGATGATGTTGGAAGGACAAATGGGGCTAAATCCCCCCGAGCCTTGCAGCTTTGGAAAGGAACCTGGACTATCCTGAGCCATTGGAAGGGTTTCGTATCCACTCTAGTCAAGGAAAAAAAACAGATCAGCACCTAAATCAACTAATTTGAAGATAATTTGATCAACAGGCTCCTTAGAAAATTATGGGCACAGAAGCCAACAGGGACTGTGGCAGAACTGGGCTTAGAGGTGGGGGAAAGTTCCAGAAGGGATTGACGCAATGGAGGGTGTGGCTTAAAAACATGAGACAGAGAGAGTGGCCAGAGAGACCACCTGTGAGCTGTGACCTTCCAAGGGCACAGCAAGCCTGCCACACCCAGGAGGGAGCCAGAGAAACCAAGCCCTCAGCTCCCTCCTACCTCCTCCAGGGCTCCCACGGACCAGACTCAGCCGGGGCCAGAGAGCAAGGGAAGCCCTTGATAAAGTGCAGAGTGAGGTCCATGCAGGTCAGTTCCTGGGGCTCTGATCAGGGGAGAATGGAAGACGGGAGTCTGGAGCGGCAAAGGGAAGACAGAGATTGAAACTTGGGAGTGACATTTGTCCATTTAGACAAACCACGTTGACTTGACACAGAAGTAAAAACCAGATTATTCTGTTACAGGATCCTGAGTGGGGCAAGGGGGAGATACAGGTACTGATGACCCAATCAAAAAGGTGTGAAGGAGACCAAATGGGGCAGGTGCCATCTATTTAAGGTGGGCTCTGACTTTCTGGCACCTACAGAAACCCATTAAATACTTTTTGATTAAAAAAGAAATATGTGTCCATTCCTATAAACAAAGTGGAATTTAATTGGTAGTATTCCAAAAGATGGTGAAGGGACTGCTTTAAGAAGATGAAGAAAGAGAGAGAGAGAGAGAGAGAGAGAGAGAGAGAGAGAGAAACACAGATACAAAGGAGGAAAATGGCAGTGAATAAGTACCTATCAATAATAACTTTAAATATAAATGGATTAAATGCTCCAGTCACAAGACATAGGGTAGGTGAATGGATAAGAAAACATGACCCACATATATGCTGTCTGCAAGAGACCCACCCAAGGACAAAAGATCTATGCAGGCTGAATGTGAAGGGAGGGGAAAAAATATTCCAAGCAAATGGACGTGAAAAAATAGCTGGGGTAGCAATACTTATATCAGACACAGTAAATTGCAAAGCAAAGGCTGTAAAAAGAGACAAAGAAGGACAATACATAATACTTAAAAGAATATATGCACCCAACATAGGAGTTCCCAAATATATAAGGAAAGTCGTGGAGGACTTTAAGAAAGATATTGACAGCAGCACACTCATTGTAGGGGACTTTAACACCCCATTGTCAACAGGGGATAGACCTTCCAAGCAAAGAATCAGCAAGGATAGTGTGGCATTGAACAACACTCTAGATTAAATGCACTTAATTGATATACACAGGAATTTTCACCCCAAAGAAAAAAATATGCATTCTTTTCAAATACAAATGGAACATTTTCAAAGCTAGACCACATGGTAGGACACAAAACAAGCCTCAACAAATTCAAGAACATTGAAATTATATCAAGCATCTTCTCAGATCACAGTGACTTGAACCTAGAAGCCAACCTCAAGGGAAAACATTCAAATTCATGGAGCCTGAATAACGTGCTATTACATAATGAATGGGTTAACAGTGACGTCAAGGAAGAAATCAAAAAGTTTCTGGAAACAAATGAAAATGTACACACAACAGCCAAAAACCTATGGGACACAGCAAAGGCAGTCCTGGGAGGGAAGATCATAGCAGTACAGGCCTAACTATAAAAGATAGAAGAATTTCCAATAAACAACCTAACCTTATTATCTACAAGAACTAGAGGAGGAACAACAAATAAAGCCCAACTCGAGTAGAAGGAAGGAAGTAATCAAGATCAGCGCAGAACTAAATGACATAGACATTAAAAGAACAATTCAAAGGATCAATATATCCAGTTGCTGATTCTTCAAAAAGATAAAATTAACAGGCTCATCAAGGGGAAAAAAGGGAAAGAACCCAAATAAATAAAATCAGATTCGAAAGAGGAGAAATTAGAACTGATACCACAGAAGCACAAAGGATTGTAAGAAATTACTATGAACAACTATATGCCAAAAAATTTGACAATGTGGGAGAAATGGATAAATTCCTAGAAACATGTGATCTTCCAAAACTGAATCAAGGAGAAGCAGAAAGCCTGAATAGACTGTTAACAACTAGTGAAATGGGAGCAGGAATCAAAAAACAGCACACAAAAGCCCTGGACTGGGTGGCTTCACAGGCAAATTTTATCAAACATTTAGGAAAGAACTCCTATCCCTATCAAACTATTCCGAAAAAATTCAAGAAAAGAGAAGACTTCCAGACTCTTTTTATGGGGCCAGAATTATCCTAATTCCAAAACCAGGTAAAGACACAAGAAAGAAAGAAAACTACAGGCCAATATCACTGATGAACACAGATGCTGAAATTCTCAACAAAATATTGGCAAACCCAATCTAGCAATACATTAAAAATATCATATATAATGACCAAGTGGGTTTCATCCCAGGGATGCAAGAATGGTATAATATTTGCAAATTAATAACATAATACATCACATAAACAAAATGAAAGACAAAAATCACATGATCATATCAATAGATGCTAAAAAGCATGTGATAAAGTGCAGCACCCATTTATGATGAAACACTCAGCAAAGTGGGGGTAGAGGGAGCATCCCTCAACATAATAAAGGCCATATACAAGAAACCTACAGCCAACATCATACTCAATGGGCAAAAGCAAATAGCTTTAGCCCTAAGATCAAGAACAAGACAAGGATGTCCACTTTCACCACTCTTATTCATCATAGTATTGGAAGTCCTAGCCACAGCAATCAGACAAGAAAAAGAAACAAAAGACATCCAAATCAGAAAGGAGGGAGTAAAACTGTCATTATTTGCAGATGATGTGAGAGTGTACATAGAAAATTCTATCGGCTCCAACAAAGAACTACTGGACTTAACAAACAAATTTGGCAAAATAGCAGGGTACAAAGTCAATATTCAGAAATTGAAGGCATTTTTGTACACCAACAATGAAATATCAGAAACTAGAAAAATTAAGTACCTAGGAGTAAACTTCAATGAGGTAAAAGACCTGTACTTGGAAAACTACAGAACACTGAAAAAAGAAATTCAGAAAGATGCAAATAAATGTAAGAATATACCATGTTCATGGACTGGAAGAATTAACATCATTAAAATGTCCATACTACACAAAGCCATCTATAGAGTCAACATAGTCCCTATTAAAATACCAATGACATATTTCAGAGGTTTAGAACAAATATTTCAAAAATTTATATGGAACCAAAAACTACCCCGAATAGCCTCAGCGATCTTGAGAAAGAAGAACAAAGTAGGAGAGATCCCAATACCTGATATCCCTGATATCAAACTCTATTACAAGGCCACTGTAATCAAAACAGCCTGGTGCTGGCATAAGAACAGACACATAGATCAATGAAAAAGAAGAGAGAGCCAAAAATAAACCCATGTCTCTAAGGTCAATTAATATTTGACAAAGGAGGCAGGACTGTAAAATGGAGTAGAAGTAACCTCTTCAACAAATGGTGTTGGGAGAACCGGAATGGCACGTGTCAAAAAATGAAACTAGTCCACCAACTTACAGAATACACGAGAATAAACTCAAAATGGATAACAAAAACTGAAACATAAGCCGTGACACCATAAAAGTCATGGAGGGAAACATAGGCAATAAAATTTCAGATATCCCACACAGCAATATTTTCACTGATATATCCTCTAGGTCAAGAGAAATAAAGGCAAGAATAAACAAATGGGACTAAGTCAAATTAAAAAGCTTTTGCTTGGCTAAAGAAAACATCATCAAAATGATATGGGAACCAACCCTATGAGAAAACATATTTGCAATAATACCTCAGACAAGGGATTGATCACCAAAATATATAAAGAGCTCATAGGACTCAACACCAGGAAGACAAACAATCCAATTAAAAATGGGCAAAGAACCTGAACAGACTCTTCTCCAAGGACATACAGAGGGCATATGAGAGGATGCTCACTATCACTAGCCATCAGAGAGATGCAGATTAAAACCACCATGAGATACCACCTCCCACGGGTCAGAACGACCGTCATCAACAAATCAGCAAACAACAAGCACTGGCAAGGATGTGGAGAAAAGGGAGCCCTAGTGCCCTGCTGGTGGGAGTGCAGACTGGTGCAGTCACAAAAAATAAAAATGAAACTGCCTTTTGATCCAGAGATTCCACCGCTGGGAATATACCCTAAGAATTCTGAAACACCAATTTCAAAAGAACCTGTACACCCTTATTTACAATAGCCAAGTGCTGGAAACAGCCTAAGTGCCCATCAGTGGACGAGTGGATCAAAAACTGTGGTGCATTTACACAATGGAGTGCTATGTAGCAGAAAGAAAAAAGTAACTTTTACCTTTTGTGACAGTATGAATGGAACCGAAGAGTATTATGCTTAGTGAAATAAGCCAGTCAGAGAAAGACAAACACCATATGACCTCACCTGTAAGAGGAACCTAATGAACAAAACAAACAAATGAGAAAAATAGAACCAGAGGCATGGAAACAGGGGACAGACTGACAGTGACCAGAGGGGAGAGGGAGGGGGATAATGGGGAAAAGAAGGGGAGGGTCCAGTTAAGGAACACGTATGAATGACCCATGGGCAGGGGCAACGCGGTGGGGACTGACTGTGGGAGACAAGTGGGGGCAGGGCAGGAGAGACCAACAGGGGGAGAGTGGGACAGCTGTAACAGAACAATAATTTTTTGAAGAGTTTAATTCCATTCCTGAGAAAATAAAAACTTCTCAAACCAAAAATTTCTACTGAAATGAGGAGTTATATGCACTACGTTGTTCATTTCAGAATTCACTATCACTGAGAATTGAGAAGACTCTACATCCTGCCAAAATTCAGAAATATTTGCCTAAATATGTCACTTCCTCCTCACAGAATACTAGACTGTCACTACTGATAATAGTTATCACGTTACCAAGTCGACCATAACGATTTCTAGAGTATAAGGTTGGGGCAAAGTTTATGATATAATGTTACAAGGAAAATAGAATACAACATTCCGCATAACAGACTAGGAGGCTACATTCAAAACTGAAAATGATCGGCAAGGATATAGAATTTTGAGTATGGATTTTGTCCTCAATTTTTATTCATTGACTCAGTAGACTGTTACTTAAATCCTCTCACGTGCCACACACCGCGGACGGCTGGGGCGCCCCGTAGTGCCTGCCCCCTTGGTCAGGGCCCCATTCCCCCCATACCAGGCCACACACCTTCCCTTCCTAGGTGATCTGGGGGTTCAGGGAATGCATCCATTTTTTACTGAGAGAGCTATCAACCATACCTGGCCAGAAAAGAGGTGTCTGATCAGGGGCAACACTCCTCAAAGAATGGAAACCAGACATGCGCACACCCATTCACCGCCTCACCCCACCACCCCACGAAGCCCAGTGCTCGCGAAAGGACGTGTGTGAGTGTCAAGACTCAGCCTTCAAAGCAAGGTGGCGATTTTGTTTGGTCAGTTGAGTGATGAGCCAACATAGATTTCAAGCCACTGGCCTCCACCTGCATTGTCTGCGGCCTGGGCGTGGGGAGTGGAGGCCCGGCCACCTTCTGTGTGCAGAAGAGAAAATAGGGCCCCCCATAAACATCCCCCAGCGCTGGTCCCGAGATGGGCCCACCCGGGTGACAGCCATTGTGATTCCGCCCGTGCACGGTTCCACCATCAGACCCCGTAGCAGGCACACAGACCAGGGAAAGCCCCGCCGTGCTCCGTGGGCAAGCAGCGGGCAAGGATGGCGCCCAGCCCACCCAGCGATATTCTCCACGACACACAGCCTCTTCCCACACGGTCCCCAGAAGCTGCTTTCTGCGTGGTCTTGGAGACAGAAGATGATGCCTTGGGAAGGATGAAAATGAGATGCTGGCTGCGCTCGTGCTTCCTGTGATTCGTTTGATTTTTTTTTTTTGCAAAGCATATTGAGACCCAACGTGTTTCTGAACCTCCGAATAGGTTTGAAGAAGATGGGACGGTCCCTTTGCGTCGTGTTCCTGGGGTGCAGATCCCGACACTGGCTCTCTCTTTCCCTCCCTCGATCCTTCCCCAGCGTTTCCTGAGCAGCTGCTAAGTTTGCTACACGTGGTACTGGGGTCTATGGGTGGCAACAGAGGGTGGAGGAGGCCTTCTAGAAAGAAGGGAAGTCCTGGGTGTGCCCAGAGATGGCAACAACTCCAGAGCTGATGGGAGGAGACGAGATGGTAAAATCAGCCAGGAGCTGGCCCTGGGGTCACCCGCTCCTCCTGCTGCATCGCAGTCAAAGTCACCAATGACTGCAAACGCAGGCCAGGCAGCTTCACGGACGCCGCGCAGGCTGGCGCTGTGACTTCCCTTCTATCCCTGTTAGCCAGCAGCACTGCAGGGCAGGAACCAGATGCTCAGTAAAACCCCAGTGGGATTTACACCGGCATCAGACACACCGCATGGGAACCCCTTCTTAGTCTTCGAGAGGAGCGCGTGTGTGCAGAAGCGTGGGTTTGAGACCGTGGGGCAAGCCCAAACCACGCTCAGAACCTGGGGAGTAGGCGGCTGGAGCTCCTGGGTTTGAAGCATCGTTCAGTTCCGTGCACTTGAGGCCCTCTGGTCCCTCAGTTCACTCCTCACATCCCTGTAAACAAAATGTCACCCCATGTTCTCTGTCCCCCATATTCAGCATCTGGCGTCCTCAGGCTGGGCAAGCTGGTGAGCCAGTGGAGGAAGGCAAACGCCCCCTTCAGGACCACGTCTGGGAATTTCTCGTCTTTGGGGACTTCACCTCGACGCTAAGGAGGGAACCGTGCAGAGAAAAAACTCCAGGCACGAATCCAAGAGCTGAAGAAACACCAGAAGGAAGACTAGAAGTTTCCAGTATTGCTCCACTGAACCAAACACATTGAAGAGTCCTAACAGGTTCAACTGGGGCTCAGAGTGAAGGCAAACTCTGTCCCATTCAGAGCCATTTGCAGGAGAAATGGCCTGCGTCCTGCGGGATGGCATTCCCCAGAGAAGGAAAGGAGTCTGCGAGCAGAAGCTGGCTGGCTCCCTGGCACGGTGCTCACTCATCCTGCGGTCATGACTGGGCATCCATGTGCCACACGGTGGCAGGGGCTCAAGCCCGCCACCGAGGTCCCTGCTTCAGTGCATCTTCCGTGCCAGGGGCTGAGGCAGGCAGCCTGTCAGTCAATGGAGAAATGCTGCAGAAGTCTCCACACGAAGAGGTGCTTGTCTTCCTTCCTTGCTTCCTCCCTCCTTCCTTCTTTCCTTCTTTCCTTCCTTCCCCCTCCCTCCCTCCCTTCCTCCCTTCATTTTATTTTGATCTGCCTATTTAGAAGCACGGGGCAGGCACTGGACAACTACAAATCAGTTCTTACAGGTATAATTTGGCTTCCCTTGGCCGATGGCTCAGGCTTTCCGATTCCTGGCCTCCTCTCCTCCAAATCACACCTGGGGACATGAAGAGGAGCTGGGGCTGGTCCTTGGCAGGTGCAGCCCCAGTGATCATCCATCTGGTTTCATCTCTGGACCTTCTGCTGCCACCACTGGTCACAGTCGGGGCTGATAAGACTCATGGTCTTCCTTGGCTGTGTCAGAACCTGGTGTTCACATTCTCCTGCCTCAGCGTCCCCTTATTTTCCAGACTTTTCGTTTGTTTGTTTGTTTTTAGTTACACACAGGAGGCTTGGGGGGCCATGTTCTTCTTCACTCCTACAGCCGTCATGCCATAGCAGGAGGCAGAGGAGCATCTGAAAGACTAAGGGAGTCCGGGGCGGGGGCGGGGTGGGGGGGAGCTGTGAGATCAGCAGACAGAAGAGAGGTGCAGCGGGAGGTGGTACGGGTGGAAGAGGGGGTCTGGGCCCCTCCACAGCTCACCCAGCAAGGCAGCGTCACCCAGCGGTCAGCCGTGGGGACACTGGGTTCCAACCCCAGCTCCGGCGCTAGCCAGGAGCCTGGCTCCCTTATCCCACCAAGTTGCTGGGAGGCAAAAACACATGAAGGGGAGGGGACAGTGTCCAGCCCTAGGAAAGCGGCTGATTAGACGTGGGACGAGGGAGTAAGGGGGCCCCTACACAAGCTCCTGCCCGGGGTGTCTGAGTGGACTTCGGAGCCACCCAAGACCTGCGGGAGGGATGTGCTCCTGATCTTGGAGAGCTATTTGGGATCCATCTGCACCTTCGGGGAAGGGAGGGCTTGCCCTCTGTGTCTGCTCACACTCACCCCTTGAAGCCCACCCACATGACCACCCCCTTGCCCAGCGGCTTCAGGCGGGACTTGCCAACAGGAGGCGTGGGCAGGCTGCAGTCAGCATGACCGTCTTCTGCCCACGGCCTGGAGGGCCAGCTCTCTCCCTCAGTTCCAGTCATCACCCCTCCTTGTCCCTTCAGGCTTGTGAGGGGGAAGGGTCTCCCCATCCTACACTTCCCTTCACTTCGATAAACAGTCCCTTTGTCAGTCTCCCCTTGGTGGCCGCACGTGATCGCAGCATCTTGTCCTGCCATGACCCGACCCCCACCCCAATGCATCCCTGTCCCCTCCTGGAGCAACCTGCTGTTCAGCAGGACCCTAGCAGGGACTCCAAATCCAAGAAGTGAGTGAGTGCAAAGGAGCATGGGAAAGGAGCAGGAGAAAGAGAGTAGCCGTGGCCCCAGGCCCAGGGACCCCGGCAGCAGCGCTGCAGGAGGGGGACCCCGAGGCTGAGAGAGGAGCGGGAACAGTCCCTCCTGGGGCTGCCTGGGGCTGGGGGCCACCATGGCAGTGAGGTCGGGCTGGGAGGGGGTCCCCGAGGCTTGCAGGGAATCTGAGGCAGAAGGGCCTTGGGGTAGGTGACAGGGACAGGATTTAGGGAACATTGATGCTTAACTTAGAGTGAGAAGCAGGAAGGGCTCTCTGGGATTCACACGCAGGGTAGTGGTCCCCGAGGATGGAGAACTCGCCATTGGAAGGAGACAGATGTCCTCCTCGGAGCAGGACAGACACTCGATAAGTTACTGAGCAGCACTTCTAAGGCCCAAGGGAGGTGTCTTGAGAGGATGACGTACCCTTGGGAAAGGTGTCCTGGAGTCGGGAAAGGGGACCATGACCTTGGCATAAGCTCCGGCCCTGGGCTGGTCTTCAGTCACCTGCCCCCTCAACACCACACGGGGCGGAGCTTCCTGCCCTGGGCACTGCCTCCCGCCCCTCCCCGTTCAGCCCCCCACGCGCCTGTGTAACCTCCTCCCCTCCGCACTGCCTTCCAGTCCCCCATCCCAGTTTCCACTCTCAACTGAGCAGTGCGTGGCCTTGACCTCTCTCTCTGGGAGTCTCCTCTTCCACCTCCGCAGTCTCCCCAGGAGCCCCTCCCACCAAGCCGCCCCCAGGCCCCCAAACAAAGGCCAGGCAAACCAGCCCCAGCCCTTCGGCAAACACCACCCATAAGCCTGCACGCGCTCAGCTACCCGCACAGAGCGACTCCTCGGCAGCCCTGTCCCGGGAAGGATCAGCCCATTACATTTAATAGACTTTGATACTTCTCGCTGGAGTACATAAAGGTTATTATTAAAATAAAAGGTTGTTACAGTTAAGTATCCTTGGTACTTCTTTTTCTAAGCTAACCAGAGCAATCAGTACCAGGACTCCTCATAAGTTCTTCTGATTATCTATTGACATCGTCTCGTGAGAGGTCGTTTTAAAGATGCTATTGAGCTCATTTATTCCCTGGGCTGGGAAGGGGCGCAAGACCACAAGCCTGAGCTGCAGGCGGGGGAGTGGGGGGGGGCTTCCCCCACTGAGTGATTAGATAGTGTCCCTATAAGCATATTTATGAAATCGGGGCAAGGACTCGCGCCCGGCAGCTTGGGATCTACCACGGCGCTGTATCTACCTTATTTGCGGGATTAGAAGCCATTAATTCCTAGAATTGTCCTCTGGAGCGTAAGTGACAACAGCTGCAGCTATCTGCCCCTGTCTTTCCACACGGGCTCCCCTGCACGAGGAATGCATGAACACACACAGCCAAAGGCGGCCGCCCCTTCCGTGCGGGCTGCAGCCCACGGACAGACAGGCGGGCCGTGCCCCGACCGTCACCTGGGGGCTCCTCCTGCTTCCCGCCTCTCCAGCCTGCTTCTTGGGCAGGCACGGGTCAGGAGAGGGCACGGCCCCCGTGTGTGACCACGCAGAGACCCCTGCCTCCTACCGCTCCGGCCTCGCAAAGGGCCCAGCACCCCGCAGCTGGCACCTAACCTCTCCCACCTGAAACAAGGGACCACGCACATCCTCCCACGGGGTCTGTCAGGCCCTTAAAGCATGAAGCAAACTCAGGAGCAAACAAAACGGCCTCGGTCGGCAGAACCCAGCTTTGCCAACACGCAGAGTGCCGACTTGTCAGAGAAGAATGATGAACTTCTGCTAAAACAGATTCTAAATGACTGCCGTGTTTAAAGGACATCGACTAGCGTTTGATTAGATAAATTAAAAGACTAGAACAAACATGGCTTATAATCCCAATATCCAGATAACCCTCGTTAGATAGAGGTATAGGGATGGATGGGTGGACTGACAGACAGATGGACAGGAAATAAGGTGTACATGTCTTAAATTTTTCAAATAGTACAAAAAGGAACTAAGTAAAATGCAAAAATCTCTCACTCCTTTCCTGCCCCAACCTGACTCTTCATCTCCCCCTAAAGCTACACTTTGCTAACAGTTGCATGTGTATCTCACCAGGAAAACAACATTTCTACACTGATACCAGCATCTATACTAACATATGCTTACTCAAAAGGGAAACATAATATATTTGGCTTTCTGCAAAATGGTTTAAACATACAGAAAATAATATAACAGACATCCATGTATGTACCATCCAGATATAAGATACGTTTGCTTTGCAATTTTATTTGCTTCAGATCCAAAAAAAGAAAGGAAAAAGTAAAGAAGGGGATGAGGGAGAGAGCGGGGAGAGGGAGGAAGGGATAAAAGGAGGGAAAAGTGAACATCAAAGACATAGGTAAAAGCCTCAAGTTCCATCCTGTCCCCTCTACAGAAGTAGCCACTATCCTGACATTTGGTATGTGTGACTCTCATGCACATTTCTATAATTTTACTACATAGTTTTATGTCCATAAAAATACACTGTGGTTTTATGTGTATATATTGAATATCACATGAATAGAATCATACTGAATATATCTTCCTAGAATTTTGCTCTTCTTAATCAATATATTGATAATCATTCAATATATGTTGATTCAGATAAATCGAGGAAATTCATTTGCTTCTTCGTGGTATTCCATCGTGTGACTAAACCGTGGTTAGTTAGTTCATTCATTCTTCCACTGATACCGACAGACAGGATGTTTCTCACTGTGTTTTTTTTTTTTTTTAATTTCTTTTACAGTCACAAGCAAAGTAATTGTTAGAAGTCTTTCCTGCAGTCATCTACATCTACCTTATTTTTTCATCGTCTGGAGAGAATTGTCCCCAGGGATTAACTGCATCCATGTCTTGGTGTGCTTCTGAGATTTTGTCTTTAGGGAAAACGTCTAACAAACACAGAGTTGAGTCGATGAACCTGGACATTCCAAATTTCGATAAATCTAACAAAATTAGCCCCGAAAAAGTTTGCAGCCCGTTGTATCCACACCAACAACGGTACGTGAGGGATTGTTATCCCACAGCCTCACCAAGGTCAGGTAATCCTGTCAACCTGGTGGGTGCAAAGGCACCCCAGGGAACTTCCACGTCACGTCTGGCCTCTGACCGTCACTCCTCACTGGTCGGCTGGCGCTGAGCCGTGGGAGGAAGCGGCTCCCTCCGGCATGTGTGGCTGCTATTTTACAGCAGCTGGCCAAGCAACCACCCAGGCTGGGGGTGAGTTTCTCAGCCCTCCCAAAATGCAGCCCTCAGAAAGGCGCGCCCCTGAAGTGGCTGACCCCCATGGTCACCATGGCCCCCGAGACATGGGTGTGTGGAGGAGGAGGGACGGAGGATAACACACGAGTCACTGAATGAGCAACATGGCTTTTCTGGGTAACGAGGCCCGCAGTGCTGCCTCGGAGGCCCCGCCCTTGAACCTGGAGCCTTCCCAAGTCAGCCCCTCAACATCCCGGACCCAGGGCACTGGCAGATTTGTTCGTGACGGTCTCTAAAGGACCTCCAGTCCCCAAAGGGCAGCCGCCAGGGAGCGACAAGCTGCCTGAGGGTTCGCCGTGGTCCAGGAAGGCGAGGCCCAGCGTGCCCTTCCGGGAGGTGGAGGCCAACACTTAGACAGTGGGACAGCCCTGAAGCTGCAGCCATGTGGCGCGGGTGGCAAAGAAGTTCACCCACAGCATCTGCCGGCTCTGCGCGGACATGGTAAAATGTTGTCTTATCGACTGTTTGCAGAGCAAGGTTCCAACGCCCTCCACTTGCTGTGTTTTCATAGAAAGCTCATCCTCGCGGCTCCTCCCCGGCTGGGCTCCTGATGGGTCACCTTTCCAAGGCAGACACCGCGAGACACGGGTGCCACATTCTCACCTCTCCGCGGAGAACACACCTCAGCAAAGTCACACCCGCAGGCCTCACCACGGAGGAGGCAACCGAATCCCGGCCCCACCTTTGTTTGAGACACTTGGCCCCATTCGGGTTTCCAGGGGACAGGTCACTGGAAAAGCACTAAAAATATCAGATCATTTCCTCCACTTGGATTAGTGAGACCTGTTTTGGTCACAGCTGCCAGAGCCTCAGTTTGGAGTAACTTAAGGAAGAATAAATCAGCTGATTCATAATGCGGACGTCCCCAGATCTGATGGGGTCTAAAACTCAGAAGACGTCCCTGTTCCTTCATGCTGACTCTGGCTTCTTCTGTTTCTCCAACCACCCCCAGCCCCGCCCACCCCCGTCCCACCCTTCCCATGCCGGTCTTATTCTTTCTTCCTGGAAAGACAGCTGTTTGGATTCCTTTGGATTCAGCAGAAAAGGGCTGCAAAGGGTTCTGACTTGCCTGTCACCATGTCTCTGGGGACCAGACACCTTGATTAACCCTTCAAGGATCAGGTTCCTTTCTTGTAGAGAGAGGGGGGTGGGAGCCCAGGATTATCAGACTTAGTAAGTCTGTAATCCTCCGGAAAGTCACCCCCTTCAGAAAGTTTCCGTTCCACTGGTGACAGCAGATGCACAAACATGCCTGATTTGACACCCTAACTGCTGTAAAGAAGTAATTCACAGTGAGGAAATCAGGGTTGGGGGAGGCTGTTCTCTTCCTCAGAGCAACCTTGAAATGTCTCTGAGAAGGTGACTTAACAGCAGAGACGTGGGTGAGCCGAGGGGACTCCAGCCGGGCACGTACCTGGGCAAGAGCATTCCAGGCAGAGGGCACAGCCAGTGCAAAGGTCCTGAGGCTGGCGGGTTTACAGACCAGCACGCGCCAGGCAGGTGTGATGAATGAGAAGGCAAAGACAAGGTGACAGGGTGGGGACGTTGTGGCCCATGGTGAGAACACTGGATTGAATTCCAGGCGCGATGGGACGCCTTCGAGGGTTCCACAGGGACCCGATCCCCATGAGAGTGCTGCCTCCTCCGCCCCATGGCCCCAGGACAACAGTGTCTGGCCCATTAAAAGATGGAGTGAAGTAATCCATGAATGCAGCCCCCACCCCGCAATACGTACCAGATCAATGTTACCATTACAACTGGAACATTCGAATTGCATTCCGACTTAGCAGACAAACCCTCCTTTTCTTGCGGCGCATTCAGCTAACATCTAAGAGACCAATGACTTCTCAGGTCACAAGCAGCAGAGAAAGGGACCCCTTTGCTCATTGTACCAGGTCAGAGTCTTCGTGCACAAGGAGACAACAGGGTGGGCACTTGCTGTCCCCTAAAGGGATGAAAGCAAACTCAAGTTTTAAAAAGCAGCTGGCGGGCCCCCGTTTGGCAGTCCTCAAAAACTCCCTTCCGCTCACTTAGCATGGGAAAAATCGGCACCCTTAGTTCCACACAGACCCCTCAGTTCCTTAAAGATGGTCACCCCCACCAAAGGACCTCGCACCAGGCGCGGGAAGGGCGGATTATCCAGAGGTTTCCGACTTTAGATCCCATGAGTGTCATCCCCACTGTTGGTACCCGAATGCCCCTGAGCTGAACAGGATCGGTCAGGGCCTCTGCTGAGGAAGCCTTGCATCCCCACCAGCGCTGTACATGTGGCACTTACCCAGGCGTTTTAAAACAGAAGCAGAGGGGGAAAAAAAAAAATGGCTACACAACGACATTTTTCCAACCAATCAAAATCAAATTATACCTGAGCAACATAATTGGAGTTTAATGAGTAGTTTTATGTTTTGCTAATCAAATCACCATATTGATGGGGTTTATCAGCAGAAATACAATGTTAATTACTAAGGAATGATAAAAACTTAATGCAACTCCGAATGCTACGTTCCGCACGACGTACGGAACGGACCCCGTGGACGGTCAGGAGCTGGCCGTTTTTCCTGCTAATGAGCCGGTAGCTGCCGGGCATAGGCACTCTGGCGGGGCGACGTTTATTTGCCATTTTCAATTAAATGTGGCTCAAAGGCTGGGTGTCGTCCACGGGCACTGGCGTGAAGCCCCTGAAGAGAGCGGACTCCCTCCCTGGCCTTTCATGGCGGGAAGGAAAGCGGCACGTTTTTCAAACCTCACCAAGCCCCTTCTCTTTGTTATGCGGGGTGTTAGGGGGCCTGCCAGCTGACGGAGTGAGCCCAGATCCAAAAACAGAAATTAAATAAACTCGGGTGTTAAAGGTCAGCTAGATGCACACTCGGTCATTCACAAGAGATCTAAAAAAATGATCTGTTGTTCAAAAGATCTGATCGATGAGGAATGACTACATTGATCTGATCAGTAAAGAAATGACTCAACTGGGAGCCTGGGGTCCCTCGCAGCGTTTTGAAGAGACTGGTTCAGTTCAATGATTCACACATGGGACCAACTAAGAAAATAACCAAGCACTCCTCCTCCCCCTCCTCTTCCTCCGGCAGTGAAAACAGCCTCCCTGACATAGAGACGTCCCTCAAGAGAAGTGCTCAAGGACCTCACCTCCGGGCCCCTGTGCTGTCCTCTGCCAAGCCACACGTATTATTTCCTCTTCTGAGGTTTGACGGAGGGAACCTCATCATTAACGGTAAGAAGGAAAGTTGGTTAAATGCACAAATAAAATAAAGTTCATTGGCACTTCTGAGATGTTTTTCTCTAAACACTTCGCCACATTCTTTTCTGGTTTTCTGCAAAATACTCGATGGTGTCACGAACGACATGGGACAACGATGGAGTAGAGTCAAGCTCCCGTGCCGTCACCTGGACCTGGAGTCACTCCCAACCCGGACACACCCTCCCTCTCTTTCTGCACAGGGGATCCCAGGGCCAGAAGGGACCTCGGTGAGCACCGGGTCCACCTTCCCTCAAAGTGACAGGGATGCTTCTCGCGTGTCCCCACAGGGCTTTGCATCACTAACCTAGGCCCCATCCGCTGTCCCTGTCAACCTCACAACAACCCCATGAGGTGAGGAGTGTCATCCCCATCTTAGTGTTAGAGAAACTGAGGCTCAGAAAGTCAGGTGGCTCCCCTGGCAAGCCACCAGGTGACACACCTGGAGAGCAACATACGTGGAGCCTCCACCACAGCCGTGAGCTCCGGTGCAGAGGAAGTGTTCCCCCATATGCGGTTCTAGGGTTCGGGGTGACATCTAACAGCTCACAAAGTGAAGCCTACTGAGCCCCCACAGTGGAGACCCCCCACCCCGAGGCCGACCAGTGGCCCTGGCCCTCCGTCCCACTGCCCATCCTGACAAAGCTGGGACTTCAACCTGCGCTTACCTGCCGCGAAGCTTTACGTTCTGCTGTTGGCTGGTTTATCTTCTGCTTTGTCACGCTGCCTCCTCTGGGGGCGGGATGCGTGGCAGGAATGGGCTTTGGCTGGGCCGCCCACAGACCCGGGCGCCGTCACCTCTCGTCTCTGGGTTCTCCCTTCCTGTCCCTGTCCAGTCTATCCCATCGCCTCCCACTAGCCAAATCTATCTGGAATCCAGAGGACAAATGACCCTGGGAAACGTCATGTCCTGCAACGGGGGATGCTTCCAAGAAAAAACGGACCCGGGCGTTTATTTATTTTTCATCTCTATTGAGTACATCCATGTGCTATATGTTTCTGTGACTGCTAGAAATGATGCATTTTATATATTCAATGTATTGTAAATTTTTTGAGGTGGAAATCATACATAACCTATCTACAGCTGACCGCAGTGAACCCCACCTTCTGGCGTTCACCCCCTTGGGCAATCCCCAGCACTGGAGTGTGGATAGAACCTATCTGTAAATTTCTTCCAACCGACAGACTATGGCAAAGTGGTGGCAGGCCGTCATTCCTGTGCTTACCTTCCATTCGTTAAGGCTCTCACAGGTTCATGCTGCTGATCGTTTTTGCTGGCTTGAGAAAGCAAGCAGTTATGTTGAAGAAGTCCACATTTCAAGGGACTGGAGGAAGCTTCTAGAAGCTGAGCACAGCCTTTTGGAGCTGAGGAAGTCTCCAGCTGACAGCTGAAGAGAAGCCAGGGTCCTCAGCAAGGAGATGGATCCTGCCTTAGTCACCACATGAGAACACAGTGCGGCCAACACCTTGACGACTGCCCGTGGCACCTGGAGCGAGCCGGTCCTGGACTCCTGCCCCACAGACAGCACGCGATACTAACTCCGGGTTAGCTGAAGTTGTCCCTTTGCAAGGCCTTGCTGCACAGTAATAGAGCACTAACACAAGTCATTGGGTAAAGGCAGGGAGGGCCGTGAACACGGCTGAATGGAGATCCTGCTATGGAACCATGAGGTCCCATTTTTTTCCTTCCTGGGTGGATCACTGAGCAGCAAGACTCAGGTTTCCTTGTTACAGGTGTGGCCAGGTGCCTGAAATCCAGCCAAAGCTAGGTAAGTAGAGGCCAACACAGGGCCTGCGGTCCCCTGTAATTCTCCACCCACCCCCCTTCTCCATCCTCTGGCTGAGTGGGAGGATGCTGATCCCCTAGAGACGGCAGAGCTGAGGTGGAAGAAGCCTGAATCCAACTCACTGCAAGAAAGGCTGCCTGACATGGACGCCTTAAGGCTTCACCTGAGTCAGGAATGGACTCCCACTGTGTCGAGCCACCAAGATTTTGGAGTTTATCTGTTTTAGCTGCTATTGCGGCCCCAGCTAATACAAACAGGAAGGTCAGTCATCTGCACTGAGCACTCGCTAGGCACTAGGCACCCAGTAGACACCACAGCTATTATCTCACGCAGCCATCTGGTCAACCTTATCATGCAGGTTTCATTCTTCCATTGAAGCTCTGGGAGGGTCAGTTATCTGCCACTCGTGGGACTAATAGGTAGCAGAGGCAGAATTAAAAGCAGGACTGTCTGACTCCAAAGCTAAATGAATCTTTAAAAAATGAACCTAACAGGGTGCCAAGGATGAGACAGAGAAAAGGTACCTTGGGACATCCAAGTCAAAACAAATCACATTTGATCAAAAAGATCCACAAATGCTCCAGGAGGAGGGCGCCTTTGAGATGGTCTTGGAGAGATGAACAGAATTGAACGAATTAAAGTGACCAGTACATTCCCGGCAGAGGAAACAGCCTGAGCACGTGGACAGAATTTGAAACAGGTGGGACCCCAATGGAGGAGAGACAGGTGAGCGTCCAGAGTGTTGGGTGCAACAGGAGATACGGACGTGCAGGTCTAAAGGCGGAGTTTGGGTTTAAATGATGGAGGATCTTGGACACCAAAAATAAATAAAGGAAGGCATTTATACTTACAATAGTAAAGGCCTTTGAGTAGAGGGATTATATATAATCATAGCCATACATCGGAAGCCTAATTTAACATGATCTTAGGTAAACACAAATACTCTCTTCCACACAGAGGAATTCGTGTCATTATATGATAGTCCCATTGCCCCATGATTTTTAGTAGCAGAGCCACATGTGTGAGCCTACATGAGCATGTGTATCTGTATGTGCAACAGGGATACAAGTACAGACGTGGCCCGTGCTTTGTCCTCGGCCAGGGCGGCCACCAGCACACACAGGAAAGATGGTGACAACATGCCTCCCGAATTACCGGCTGTCTCTTTTACATTTCACATGAGGGGCAAGAGTCTCCTTTGCATTTCAAGCCCCTGTCATTTCTTCAGACACGTGGAAGATTTTCTTTTCATAAACAGGAGCCCTGTTAGGCCACCCATGACCACAAGGGAGTCCACAATTTCAGGCCTGAGGAGCGATGAGGCCGGGAACCGAGAGGAGCCAGGAAGGGGCTGTCAGAGGGTTGTGGCTGGCTGAGCTCTGTTCACTTCCACAGATGCAGGCGGGCCTGCCGTGGCTCTTTGGGGGTGCGGAGGTGACCCTGACAGCCCCCGACCTAGGCAGTCTGGAGGAGCGGCTGAGCACACCCGCGGACAGTTGCAATAGGCATGACCCTGCTCAGGACCCTGCAGGGGCCACACCAGAGCTTCACGGGACATCTCCAAGACGGCCACAAATTCCTGTGACCCAGCCTCTCGGTCCTCCGCCCTCCCGGCTCCTCTACTCAAGTCCAGCCCCTGAGCGGGGAGACAGGATTGGAGCTGGGCTTGTGAAGGCAATGACAACAAGCTTTGGACCCAGGTGCCTGGGTTCGAATCCCGGTTAGGCTGCTCCACAGACACGGCAGGGGAACAGGGAAATAATGGCTGTTATTCGCCGGAGTTCCTTTCCTTAGTGAAAACTGCGTGTTCAGACAGCGTTGCTGAGAGAGTTGGGTTTGGTCAAGGCTTTCAGGGGGCCAGGAGCTTCTGGGAAGTATGTGATTTGTCTTGATCATCTGCACACAGACCAAGAATCAAGTCCAGAATCGACAACCAATAACATCAGCATTTCCTCCCTGCTTTGTACCCCCTGCAAACATGATAAGAGGCCTCCAAGGAGGCCCTCACCGGAATGGCCAAGGAAAGCAGTCAGCCGGCTCAGCTTGAGACTGGGCCCTGGGGGCATGACCTGGAAACCGCCCTCGACCTCAGTCTGGTCCCCGTGGCCACAGTTGCTAACAAAAACCCCTAACACCTCCTCGAATGCTGTCCCCACAGCCTCATCTTGTCTGCCAGGACATCCTGAGAGACTTGGTTAAGTTTCTTGAGGACTCCCACATGGGACCTGCCTGTGACTTTCCTCCAGGAAACAGGCCACTGGACCCCAAGAGAGGAAGATGGGTCCTCGCTCAGCAGGGGCCCGTGCAGCGTCACAGAGATTCGAATCCTGACTCCACCCTTTGTCACATGGAATGACCTTGGGGATGTTCCTGAAGCTTTCTAAGCCCCCACGTTCCTCTCGAGGAAAATGGGAACAAGCCCCATCTGTGGGCTAGCAGAGGAGGGGAAGGGGATGGAGCAGGACTCCCAACCGCCCCAGGTCTGGCCCTGGTCTAAGAGGAGTTCCTTTGTTCCACGCACGAGTCTCAGGGCCGAGAACCTGGGGCGGGGGACGCGAGGCTTCTGCCCTTCTAAGCCAGGTGCTCCAGCCTCCTGGCTCCAGCGGATCTCGGAAGGTGAGCAAAAACGTGCTAGTCCTAGAGACTTCGCAACCCGTCACTCACCTACCGCCTTTTCTTTTTGGCAAAACACTCTCGCTTTCTCTCTTTAGGGTGGCATTTGCAAAATCAGGATAGTACCTTTGAGTACATCCAAGAGCTGGATGATGCCGGCCAGGGGCAGCATCCCGAGTCCTCCCCAGAGGTTCCTTTCCGAGGTAACAAAGAGGAGCCGGAGCTTCATTTGAATATTCCAGCCATTAATCCCGGGCACAAGCTGCAGGGTGGGCCAGCCCTTTGGGTGTTTTGAATACATTTTAAGGATCATTGCAAATTTGATTGCCATCAATAAAATTGCAAACGATATAATTATATTTGTTTGCTTATGTCTAAATAGGTGCACATATGAAATGTGAGTATGCAAACACCACACGTGTACATATCTGTGCTTTTGGATCTATAGAGATTCATACCTGCACGGCACACAAATGCACCGATATAACTTGCAAAAATAATCTACTTCTTCTGTGCTATACCAGAAAAAAAAAAAAATCAAATCTAAGCACGAAGGAACTGAAAAAAAACTACATGTATCATTCACCTGATTTCAATTGTGCCTCCCTTTGAACCTCAGCCAAATCATTTTGTACATTAAAAATTGGTCAGGGATGATAAGATTCCATTTTCATGGTTGGTAATGCAGAACCAGGGAAAGAATACAATTACAGACCCCTGAGTAAACTCTGCGAATGTCAACTTGATGTAAATGATCAAGTGTCGACAAAGAGGCCAGAGGAGGGAGGGCTCTGAGCAGGAGAGAGCTGAACTCCAGCGGAGAGCAGAGACAGACGGATGGAAAGAGCAGGACAGACAGAAAGAGAGAGCAAGAGCGAGAGTCGCACCCTGGTCAGCCCTGCGTGGAGCTGAGTCAGGGAGCAACTAGAGTCCCGGCAGTTTTAGAGCCCTCACCTCGGGCCAGTCTTGAGTGTGCAGCTGCCACCCATTTTATCCGCAGGGATACGTTCACAGACCCCCAACGGATGCTTGAAACTGAGGACAGTATAGGAAACCCTATCTCTGCTACATTTTCTCCTACGCACACACCACTTTTCACTTACAGGAAGCACTTGACGGGTCCCTTTGGCGTATCGCAATTGCCAGCATCTCTATTCCTACGATTTGGGTCCATTATTAAGTGACATAGGGGGACTTGAACACACGCACAGGGATACTGTGACGGTCAATCTGATAACACAGACGACTACGAAGTGACCAACAGGCAGGGAACATGGCACAGCATGGAGACGCTGGACAAAGGGATGACTCAGTCCCCAGCAGGACAGGGCAGGACGGGGCAGGGGGAGATTTCATCACCCTACTCAGAACAGTGCACAACGCCAAATGTAGGAGTTGCTTATTTCTGGAATTTCCCATTTAATATTCTCAGATGAGGGCTGACCGCGGGTAACTGAGACCTCAGAAAGTGAAGGCACAGATAAGGAAGCGGGGGGCCGTGTACTCATTCCCCAAACATTTACTAAGTATCCACTGGGGACCTAACTGCCAAACAATGGGATGGCGTAGTTTTGACCACAGGCAGCTCAGATCAGTCCTGGAGGATTGCCCATGGGGACAGAAACGGGAGAAGCCCAGGCAGACACTCCACCGGCACCTGAGGCTTTGGTGCAGGTGGGCGCACACACAAAGGTTCTTCCCAAGAGAGGGAAACACAGTCAGCTCCTCAACCCCTCCTCCTGCCACCTGGATCAAAGGAATGACAGGTGTCATACAAGGGAAGGGACAGGATAGCCCCCATCGGCTCTGCAGCTGTCCTTAGTCGGACATTGTTCTTCAGGGCAAACGGGAGAGAGCCTGGAGAGGAAGGGTCCCAGGATCACTACACAGGGTCTGCAGGAAGAACGGGGGCTGTTTCCCCTGAGAATCCAAGCCTCAGGGGCCTGGCATCTCCTATCAAAAACCTGAAGGGCTGCGGAGAGTTGGGGCCGGGTCAGTTCAGCTCCTAGAGGGTGCTGGACATCACATTCAGGGCTGGCGGATGAAGTGACCAGCGCAGGTGTCTGTGCATCATAACAGAGGGGTGTTCGACACGAAACTGAGCTGTTTGGTGTGGCCGTCAGCACCCTGTCCTGTAGATGCGGCCGACGGCGGCTCGGGCACTTGTTTAGAACCTGGGAGGGAGCCCTTCAGCTTTGGAACAGGAGAGAGACGGCTGGATGATAGCGAGAGGAGCTTAGAAGGAAAGGCCATGAGTTAGAATCCAGGTAAGTGTCAGGTTGGGAGAAGGAGAGACTCTCCAACCCAAAGCCTCCATTCTCCGGCATTGGTCTTCCCGGCCACAATCGCTCACGTCCCGTGCCATCCTACCTGTATGACCAAGGGCCACACAGCAAAGCCTGGATGGCCTCTTGTCTTAGAATCTTTCTCTCCCACGTCCCGCACCTTGGCATGTGCCATCATTCTCTGACTCCACAATACCAGCTCCCTAAGCGGCAGGCACTCACCTAGGCTCTGAAGAGGCGAAGGAGCACAAAGCACTTGAAGTCTCTGGTGTTTGCGTGATCTGTTGATGTTGGACAAGAAGTCCTCATGCACGCGCCAAGTGTTGGCTGCAAGGTCAAGGTGGCAGGTGTGCTCCCATCCATCCACCTGCAGACTCACCAGCACGCACGCGGGATTTCATATGGCAGGTGGTACCTGACACACAGCACAGATACACTTCACTAGACGGAAGGCAAGGACCAGGCCTTCCTCCCACCTTGCTTGTCACGGGTGCTGGCTGTTACGGTGACGAGAGGAGGGTGGCGGAAGGAGGTAGCGAGGGACCGAAGTGCCAACAAAACAATGAGGTTTCACCTGATGAAAGGCAGTGGCCACATGTGTCATGTTGAGCCAAGCCCGGGATGTCACGTCGCTGCTCCTGGGGTGTTAGATCCTCAATCCAAGGCTCTGAGCTTCTGGGCACCATATTGGTTTCTGTCGTCTTGCCATTACAATGGGAATTCAGGGAATTGGAGGCGTTTTCCCACTTTAGATTCTAGGACTCTGGTGGTGCCTTGGATTTTCCTTTTTTGCTTTTCTGCCTTCTTCACAAGAAAGCCAACTCTTTCTCCTCTGACTCCAGAAATGCAGAGAAGTTCCCATCAGGGGACTTGAATTATTTGTGGTTGTCTTCCCACCAACAGCACATCCAGAAACATTCTCCTTGGCCTTCCTCCTTCCCTCGGACACTGGAGCATGGTTGGAAGAAATGTCTGCTCAGCCAGTGGCCTGGTATGTGAAGAGTAGGGAGGAGAGCAAGAGGTGGGAAAATGAGGGCCCTACATTATATATCAGGGGACCTACAGGCTCCGGTTTAGAGAACAAGGTGTGGTGACAAAGTCACGTTTGAGGTCCCATCTCACTAAAAGGCCCCTCGACTCACATCCACCACCATCTTTATTCTTCTATTTCTCTAAAGTCTCCTGTAACACCTGAGCAGTTGACTTGCCAGGTGAACGTGTTTGCAAATAGGATTCTGTGTCTTTCTGCTGTTGCCCCGGGGCCAGCCTCTCAGCGCTGACTTGGGGGGTGGGGTGGCAACCTGCAGAACAGACACCCTAACTCACCCCCCCCCGCATCTGGCCACCTCGCCCACAGAGGAGCCCCAAGTTGTCCCATAGAAAGCACGCTCGGCGAAGCAGGTGTGGGGGCCAGACCTGCAAACGGTACTGGAGTCGTGAAGATGGGGATGAGCAGGGAAGGGAACCTCAGGGGCTGAGGGCTGTGTCCTTGGAGGCACCAGAAAGAACAAGCATTTTCCAGCAGAGAGAACACACATCTCTCCACCGTGCCATCATCATTCAAAAGCCGAGAGCAAGACTGATTTTTCCAATTTACTGTAGAATTATCAGCCGAGCCGATTAAAGCAGTGATCAACTTCAGTTGTTCTTTACGGGGGCACCCTCATTCCGCGTCTCCGACGTCTTTTCGCGTGCAGCCTGCATAAATTATGGAAACGTTATTTTATTTATCCATCCCCCTGTGACAGAAATAGGTTTTCGGAAAGCGGGTCTTTCCCTGATCGGCGAGTTTGAGGCTGACAGATGTAGCACAGGCCTGCTTTCTTAGGGTGAGCTGAGCCATGGGGGAAGGGAAAGAGAGCTGTCCAGGTGCCAGAGTCCCCGTACACACACTCCTGGCGCCTGGGCCATCAGAGACTTCTGAAATGCGTCCACATCACGCGCAAGACAGAGAGAGAAGGATGACGTGCCACGAATCGTATCCTTGACTTGACCGGGGTTCAGGGCTGGTGGGCTTTCCTTTACTTATTCATCCCCTGGGCTAAAGACCTCCATCAAACGTCCAGATAGTGGGTCGTGCCCGGTGGGAGGCCGGGAAGGAGCCAGGTCTCAATGTGACCATGGACGGCTTGGCTGTGAGTTTCTATCTTCAGTGAAACTGACCTAGAGTTCCCCACCAAGGCCCATCCCAACTCTTCCTGGGCAACCGCCTGAGAAGGGCCCCTTTGACAGCGAGGCACATGGGGAGCGCAGGGTCTGCTGCATCTTCCCAGGAGTGTGGATTCAACTGAGGGTGTTTGGTTGATGAAGAGCACTGTGCTTCCCAAGGGAGGAAACTCAAAGATTAAAAGCCACGTGTACTCAAGGCTATCCGAGGTCAAGTTTCCTTTAAGGCAGAGTCCATGACCAGGACCCCAACCCCAGTCACAGAGAGCTTTTCGGGAAAGATCCCTAGTGGGGGGAGGCCGCAGGACAGAGGAGGGAAGGAGCTCACAAGCTGGCCACCCTCCTACCCTCCAGGGCAAGGCCTGGCCCTGATCTGCAGGCTCCATGGGTGGGCGGGGCCTCTGGAATAGAAACCCACCCATAGTGTTGTGCCCACCTTGAAATAGGAGTGTGGCTTTGTCACCCCTGGATCAGCCATTCATCAGCTACCCACTGCCCACGGGCCAAGGGTGTTCTCCAGAAAAGAGGGGCAGCTGGGAGCCGTCAGCCGCTGGGGACACGGGGCAGGGCCATCTGCGCGGAGCACCGGCTCACACACTCCAGGCCCTCTCCAAGGCATCTTATAGATGGTGGATTGTGATAGTGACGGTCATTTACTGAGTATCTGCAGAGTCACATTCTGTTTGCTGTCCCTCACAGCAATCCCAGGCAGAAAACAGAAACATCAGCTGAGGCTCGAAGAGATTACGGGGCTGGTTCTCAGGTGAACAGCTGGTGAAGTACGGGCCCAGCTAACAGCTCAGTGTGCATTGGAACCTCAGTTTATCAGACATTTGAGTCGCTCTTTTCACTGTATTGCTGGCCCCATTCCATTAGGGCAACTGCCACACCCCCTTATGTTTGTTTGTACATCCCTGTCCCCACTCCCTGGGACCCCGTTACGAATAAAGACTTCCTCTCCCTTCCCCTTCCTCCTTTCTTGTACTCTTCTACGTTTCTTCCGTTGTCACCAATTCCTGGGCGCACCCTGAGCTCAGCCCTTGCTAGGCCCTAGTGGCCGACGACATTACCTGTCCCACTTTCCCTGTAAGAGGTGATTTGTAGACACTCCCTGCCCTCAGACTCCCACCCCCACTGGCGTCAGGCTCGGCCACACAGCCTGCTTTGGCCAATGGAATGTGAGTGGTGTGATGGGTGCTCAGGGCCAAAAGGCGAACAATAAGGGTGAACCAGGAAGACCTGGCCAGTCCCGGCATCGGAAGGTACCAGAGAGGCCAAAATGTGAAGGCTTCAGGGGCGCTGTGCTGAAGCCCGATGTCCTCAAAAACGTCCGACAAGGCCAGTGTGCAGCTGGAGGCCACATGTGACCGAGTCCCAGACCACAGAGACCTGCGGGCCATCTTAAGGATTTGGGTCTTGCTTTTAAAGCAATACCGTGTGATTTCACTTACATGCAGAATCTAATGAACAAAATAAACTGATGAACAAAATAGAAACAGAGGCGTGGCCACTTTGCAACAGACTGACAGGTGACTGTATGAAACACGTGAAGGGATCAGCCAAAGAACATACCTGTATGCATAACCCCTGGGCACAGACAGCAGTGTCAAGACGGCCAGAGGGAAGCTGGGGTCAGGGGTGGGTGGAGGGGGACAAAGGGGAGAAAAATGGGGGCATCTGTAATAGTGTCAGCAATAAAACTGAAGTTAAAAAAGAAGAGAAAAGAAAGTGAAATAAAATAAAGCAACAGGGACACATGGAAGGGTTTGCTTCTGGATTCTTCCATGAACAGTTGGGTGGCTTAGGCAGGTCCATTGATTTCTCCAAGCTTCTCTCTTGTTTGTGCAATAACAATGCAGGATGAAGGGACTTTCCCCCTTTCCAAGGTCCCCTTTGTCCGGCTCTGCTGGGACTCTAGACCCGGGCAGAGAACGCCCCTAGCGAGATGCAGGTTCCCGGCCCCCCGAGTCTCACTGCTGACAGGGTCTGCCTGAAGTGGGGGTGATGTTCACATTCCCCAGCACTCACTTCACATCCTATTTCCAACACCGTCAATAAATAAATAAGCCATCAATTTGGTTAATCTTCTTCAAACAAAAGAAGAACCCAGAAATCGCTTAATAAAAAGAAAATAGGCCTGTTTATAATCAGCCCCAGAAAACTGCACATAATGGGCTTTGTGCCTCGAAACTAATTTCTTTAAAATTTTTAATTTGAAGCACAGAAAAAGAACTATTTTTAAAAATATGCAATTGCACAACTAATTCCATATTAATATAACTCAACATCTGGGGCTTTTCACATCTGATAGAGTTAAACGATTACCAAATTAAAGGATGGAATTAATTTGTTGTGACTTATTAATACTGGTGAGCCATTAAAGTTTATTTTTCCCCATGTTGTGATTTTTTGGGTCATTAAGTAGCTCCGCACTGTCCTGCAATGATTAGAGAATTCCAGCAATCGCCGCCAGCACCTCGCCACTCGCGCGAGGTACCGTTATTTGTAAATACGCGCTCTGCTCCTTTTTAGCTGAACAAAGCCAATGGTCATAAAACATCACCACCATTTTTTCATTCAACTCAGGTCCCAGCAGCTTCACCTCTGAATTTCCTTTCACTTAGACTATTTGATGTCAACATGAAATCGGAGCCTTCGACAACACAAACATGTGTCCCTCTCTGTTACAAACATGTTGCTTTTCTTCCTTGAGTTCCCTACCTGTGTGACATTCAAGACCATTTGTGAATCTTTCTCCCCAGCCGTCCATGCCTCTGGTCACTGTCACCTCCACCACCATTGATCAATTAGTTTTACTATCAATAAACCAGCGTGTATGCAGCCACTCTCATGCATGAAGGTCACACGAGGTGGGGGGTGTTCCAGCCTCGGAAGGGGATGTCATAGGCGTCCACCCCTCGTGCCGTACTTCTGGAGTTCGCTGTCCAGGACAGATCATGATCAGAACCCTCGAGATTCTAGACTGAAGTGGAAGGAAGTATATGGCCCCCATACTTGGTGTTCATTGACACATCACTTTTCACAATCGGGGAGCACGAAAGCATAGGGGTAGAGCACTCGTCATCCTGAGTCTACTCTTCATCTCTCTGATCCTCAGTCTCCCCAGCTGTCAGCCTTGCATGACGGTCGTCTCTACCTCACAGGGCCATCTGCAAGTAGGACTAAGGATTGCATCGTTGAGTAGCCAAATGAGTGTGTGCATTTCAAGTGCTAATGTAGTAAGCTTACTGTAGGTATTTTTCGGATGGATAAATCCATGTTTTCAAATACTTCCTTGCTAGGATGAGTTTGTAGAGAAAATTTTATTCAGTCTTCTATATCAAGGACGCTCACATGATGCCGAAAGGATTGGTAATTTTATCAAATTATTACTCATCAAAAATTTCACAGTGTACTTCCACATGGCTAAAACAGCCACAAGTAGTCTGCATGGTAACCATATTGCTAATGAATTCTGCCATGATGTCCCAACATGAGGTAACACATATAAATACCCTTTATAAACTGTGATGTGCTATCCTAGGCTTAGGTGAATCTGGTTACATCCTCTAAGTTTGTGGATAAGACTTCTTTTACTTCTTGGACCTTATAACTTTTGGTTAAAAAATATGATTTCCCATGAACACAAAAATTCCCTCCTGATTTCTAGAACACATCATGGCCAAAGATATTATTTTCTTTGTCTAAAGTTTGCTTAAAATTTAGTTACCTTGCCTTGCTTTAAAAAAAAAACAAACAAACCAGTTTTGTGGAAAATTCAGTGCTCGTATCTATGGGGGACTCCTAACTGGCATTTCCATAACCCAGCCGTCTGGCTACCTAATGCAAACCTAGAATAAATAAATAAACTAACAAATGACAAAGCAAACAGTCGAGTTCTGTGGTATTTACAGAAAGAGAAGACAATGCCGACCAGAAATAAACTCTCCCATGAATAAGTTCACTGAAAATGGCTGGACTAAAAGCCTTCTAGTATTTTAAAGATTAAAGTGACTTTTACCAACTCAAAGCCACAGCATGTGAGGAGAGACACAAGATCTCTCCAGTACTATTATTTTAGAAAAGTCCTTTTTCTTTTCTTTTTTTTTTTTCGCTGTAATTTAGGAAATATTCCATGATTCAGAATTTTCCAGATTCCTTCCTTTTTTTTTTTTTTTTTTTCCTTTTTCTGGATACTCTGTAGTGGGCTGCCATGGGCTTGGCATGAAAAGGGCATTTTATAAGCGCAATTAGTAAGGAATAAAAGCGGGCTTCGGTGTGCCGCTTAATTCTGCACCGCTGGCAGCGCCTGCTGATAAATATTCAAAGTCTATTTTCCCTTCCCTCCTCACTAACAAAACCCCTGTATTTTGGCAGGTAGCGATTTTCCAACTTACAAAGCACAAAAGAGAAAAAAAAAGCACAGCTCCCGTTTTCCCTTGCAATGACGTGGCCCATGGCATACAGGTGGAAAATGTTAGGTGGGGTTTTCTGGAACATTCTATAAAGGGAGCTTACTGAGCTGGGAGGTATATCCTTTAAGTCTTGCTCCTGGAGACATTGACCCAAGAGCTGGAGCTGCAGCAGCCATCTTGGCACCATGAAGACCAAACCTGTAAACACCTGGACTCTGGCCTCCTTCAGCTGCTGACCCTGTGCTGGTAGCTGCCTCCTGCTCAACTTTCTCACTGAATGGTTTAAACCCCCATGATCTGGCCTCCGTTGTTTGGAATTCCTAACGGCATAGGGTCCTTAGTTTCTAACTTTCCTCTTCTCCATGGGAGACTGTAGATTTCCAAATAAGGTGAAGCCAGAAAATTACAAGACAAAGATCAATAAGTATTTAACTATGATTTAAAAAAAAAAAAATAAGTGTGCTGCTTCTGTGCCTGAGATTCACTGAATTTCAGCCAGACACTTCTTTCTCACCCTTCTGCCCAACGAACTGCTCCCCATCCTGCACATCACCTCCTCTGGGGATCCCTCACTTCCCCACCAGCCCATGGGGGCCAAGCTGGTGACGGTACCCCCCTCCAGCCCCCATCTCCGAGACAGGACAGAGTGGGTGCTCTTCCCACGGGCACGTTCTGCATCATGACAAGTGAAGAGTGATTGACAGACACGTTTCTTCTTCACTTCCTCTGATCGTTACGGGTTTTCCCTTTTTCTGTTTTCCTCTTCCTCTGACCTATGATTTTATTGGTTATGTCACTACAGTTGTCCCAGTTCTGCCCCCCTCTGCCCCCCTCAGTCCAGCCCCCACATCCATAGTCAATTCCTACACCATTGCCCATGTCCATGGATCCTTCTGATATGTTCCAGAACCTATTATATTCACTACTCCAGAGATAAGGACAGACATTTAAACTCTGATAGCATGATCAGGAATCTAACTATAGCTTTTGTGGGGAAGGGAATTCAGTGACCTCTAACTGAACTATAATTTCAAAACTAGTTTGACCCCCAAATTCCTCTTCTTAAATGATATCCTGAGAAATATTAAGATATATGTTTCTAGGAGCATTTATAAAGATGTGCACCTTAGAATTATTTATAATAAATAAATCTGGGACCCACATAAGTGTCCTCTAATACAGGGCAACTTAATGATTTGAGTCATATTTATGCCGTGAAATATTAGGCAGTGGTTATAAAGAATGAGGTGGATATAATGTCTTGTTATGGAAAGACTCCTTGAACATATTAATGAGAACATTTGGGTTGTGTTATGTATAATGGATTTTAGTCTTTGCAAAGAATGCTGTAAACATGAGTGTGTAAGTGAATACAAACAGGTCTGAAGGAGACATCATTAGCAGTAATTGACTCTGAGCCAGGATGAGCCAGGATGAGCCTACAGGAAGAGGAGGTAAAGAGGGATTTTAATTTTTTTACATATATATTTCTGACTGTTTGAATCTTATGTATTTTTGGGTAGTACCTGCTATTTTACCACGAAATAGTTAACTTTTAATTTAAAAAAAGATACTAAGGGATGAATGAGTCAGAGTGCCATAAAGCAAATGGTCACAGATTCAAAGAATGAAAAGAGGCGAAAGTAACCAGGGTGCTTTTTTCCTTTTTCACTCTCTTTTCTACTCCTAAAGATGCCGGCATAAATAGTCCTATGAAGTTAGAAGGACGGGCTTCACCACTTTCATTAAAACCCGAGGGAAAACTAAAAGAAGCTCGCAGAAGTGTATGACCACCCACAACCCCGCACTGGCGGGTCATAGGGCTTCACTCAGCAAAGAGTCACTGAACCCTCAACACGTTCCTTAAATTCTCTGAGACTTTATACGATGGAAAAACTCGCACATACAGGTAGTTCAGAAATGAATGAAATAAAAACAAATATGAGAATCTCTCCGCACAGCATTTTGCCCATAAAAGCTCTTGTAACTGTCCAAAACGAACGGAACCAACTCTGTCTCTTTACTGGTTTCTGTTTATCTTCCCCATTCTGTAATTTCACTATGATGTGTCTAAATTCAAACTTTTTACACTGCTTGGACTTTTCAATCTACTCCCCATGACTCCACATCTCTCTAATGTTAGCTCTTTCTAATCCTCTAAGGCCACACTCAGGGGTTGGGCGGGGTGGTTTACTCACTTGCAGATTCCAGTTTACTAATTCTCCAACTCTTCCTAATTTCCTGTTTACTCATACAACTTTTTTTAAATCTATCTTTTAATTCCTATATTTTCTATAGATTATTTATTGTACTTCACAAGCTATTCTGTATTTTAAGGATGATATTTTGACATTAATCTAGTTGAGAATTATAAACATAGTTATTTAAATCCTTTCAGATTTCCCTACAGCAGCATAAGTAATATATCAGCTGAGCATGAGTGATCCAAAGCCAGGTTCTAGATCAATTCCAGCTCTGTTACTTACTCGTTATGTAATCTTGGGTTAACTTGACTATACCCCTCGTTCCTTTTGCTTAGTAATGATGATAATTATAATGCATACTCTATAGAGTTTATGTGGAGTTTAAATGAGTTGATGCATAAAAATCATTTGGAACAGTGCCTAATATATACATTACTCAACCTTCAATACACACTAGTTATTATCATTACTTTTATTTCCTCAGGTTGAATTCTTCCATGTGATAGGTATACTGGCTGTCTTTTTTTGCATTGAATTTCTTCATGTGCTTTTTAACTTCTGTTGAAGGGTTCAAATTGCACAGAACTTTTTCCATGAGGCCCTTTCTGTCCATTGGCGTTATAGATGTAACAGCCCAGACCTCCAATTGCCCAACCTTAACCCAGGTCTCTGGTAATGACCTTTTGACCAGGTTCTTCTGATTCACAAGCACCAGCTTGCAGGGGACAGGAAAAAAGTTCCCCAAGGGCAGGACCAGGCCTGTTCTCCTCACCCACCAAGGCACACAGAGCCCATACACAGTTCAAGTCTGGTTAATATTATTGACTAAACATTGAAAGACCATCTTGGACTTCCAGCCAAGATGGAGGCCTAGACAAACACACTGCATCTCCCTCCACAACTAAGAAGGAACACAACTACCTCAAAACTAGAAACAACCAGAAATTCCAGAAAATCAAACTGCATGGAAGTCCAGCAAACAAAAATATCAAGAAGAAATACTCACCCAGACAGGTAGGAGGGGCAAGGCCGGGGCAGAGAGGACACAGTGTGGTGGTGGCAACATCAGCGGCAGCAGTAAGCTGGTGGAAAACGCAGTCACATGTTTTAAAAAGTCCAGAGGGACACCTGGGGAGCGCTCCCTGCATCAGACCAGACTGAGCAGCTCATGGTCCCAGTGCCGGGGAAAATCAAGCCTCATTGCTTCTGACTGTGCAGATCAGTGGGGGTTGGGGCAGAGACAGAAACTGCCAGTCTCTCAGCAGAGTCCACTTGTTTAAAGGGTCGCCACGGTCCTAGAATGTCCACAGACCCACCCACTCTAGGAATGATGACCAGGGCAACAGCTAGAGAGATGCCAGTTTCATACAGAAGTGGGAGAAGTACCTGGAAAAGGGGTGAGTGCTGAGCAAGCAGGATTGTTCCCTCTCAGACCCCTCCCCCACATACAGCGCCACAATGTGGTGAAACGAGTCGCCCTGTACTGACGAATCCCTAAGGCGCCGCCCCTTACAACATAACAGGTGCAACAGATATACATAAGACACAGAGGCAAACAAACACAGGAATCTGTCAAGTTGAGGAGACAGAGAAGTATGGCCCAAAAGAGGGAACAGATCAAGTTTCCAGTGGGAGAACTAAGTAACAAGGAGATAGCCAACCTAACAGATGAGGAGATAGACAACCTAACAGATGAGGAGGTAGCCAGCCTAACAGACTCAGAGTTCAAAACACTGGTGATAAAGATGTTCACAGACTTGGCAGATATGCTTAAGTACGGCAAACACATAAGAGAAGTGAAGGCTATGCTAAATGAAAGGAAGGAAAATCCACACAAAACCAATGGTGAAGGGAAGAAAAATGGGATTAAAATCAATGATTTGGGACATAAGGAAGAAAAAAGCAGTCAACCAGTACAGAATGAGGAAACTAGAATTGAAAAAAATGAGGAGAGACTTAGGAACCTCTGGGACAACTTTAAACATGCCAACATCCGAATCATAGGGGTGCCAGAAGGAGAAGAGGAAGAGCAAGAAATTAAAAGCTTATGTGAAAATATAATGATGAAAAACTCCCTAAATTTGGTGAAGGAAATATACATACAAGTCCAGGAAGCACAGAGTCCCAAACAAGCTAGACCCAAAGAGGACCACACCAAGACACATCAAAATTAAAATCCCAAAGATGAAAGATAAAGAGACTCTTAAAAGCAGAAAGAGAAAAGCAGAGAGTTTCCTACAAAGGGGTGTCTATAATAAGACTATCAACTGATTTCTCAAAAGAAACTTTGCAGGCAAGAAGGGGCTGGCAAGAAGTATTCAAGGTGATGAAAAGCAAGGATCTACAGCCAAAATTACTCTATCCAGAAAAACTATCATTTAGAATAGAAGGGAAGATAAAGTCCCTCCCAGACAAGGTAAAGCTAAAGGAGTTAATCATCATCAAGCCATTATTATATGAAATGTCAAGAGACTTACTTAAGAAAAAGAAGATCAAAATTATGAACACTAAAATGACAACAAACTCACAACTATCAACAACTGAATCTAAAAAATAAAAACAAAATCCAACTAAGCAAACCAGAACGGGAAACAGAATCATAGGTATGGTGATCATCTGGAGGGTTATCAGCTGGGAGCGGGAAGGGGGAGAAATGGGAAAATGGTGCAGGGACTAAGAAGCATAATCGGTTGGTACAAACTAGACAGGGGGAAGTTAAGAATAATATAGGAAAGGGTGAAGCCAAAGCACTTATATGCACGACCCATGGACATGAACTAAGTGGGGTGGGATTGCTGGAGGGGAGGAGGGTACTGGGCAGAGGGGAGAAAAGAAAAAAAAAATGTGACTACTGTAACAACATAATCAATAAAATATACTTTAAAAAACAAACAAACAAAGACCATCTTGATAATTTAAAATAGGCCAAAATATATGAAGACTGTCGCTAGTGTCTGGCCTAATGGTAGAATTTGCCAATAACTATGTACCAAAGACAGTGTTTAGGTCTTAATCAGCCTGCAGATGCTAAAAAGACAAGTCCTATAACCCTCCAAAATCAAGAGAGGACAGCACAAAAAGTCCTGATTCATCCTGTCCTACCAGAGCCTTTAGAAATGAGACTGTTTGGTTTGGAGCTAATCCGGCCCCACTCCATGCGGTTGCAACCTGATACTCCGCATTCCCACTGTCTTGTCCTGTTGACTTTTATAAAGAATTCACAAGTTCATAAGTAGCAGCCAGCAATCGTTGTTTCGGTGTCTACTGAGAAGTTAGCCCTGCCCAAGGCATGGGTACTTCAGAGGCGTTAAGCCAGTCTGTGACCTCAAGGGCCACAGGGTCTGGCTGAAAAGAGAAGTACTAGAAAGCTCCAGAAAACAAAGCATAACACTGAAAGAGGAAGACAGGGCCAATGGGGAGACATTATCAGGGGACGTGTGTGAAAGGGACTCCGAACGGTAGAACTATCTCACGGCAGAGTGGCTTGCACAGGGAAGCAGCGAGTCCCCCATCCCTGGAGGAAGGCAAGGGAAGTCTGGGCGTTCCTTCGTGGCCGTGTGATACAGAGGAATCCGACCGGCACTCAACCAGCTGGCCGCCGTGGTTCCTGCTAACCCAGAGGCCCCAGGAGTCTGCACCTGGTATGAGCCGTTAACGTATCAGACGTGATGGAACTGAGTTGCACCCTCCAATGTGGGGTCATCGTTGCTGCCCAAGGATCAGGTTTGCATCCGAGACATGATAACATGCTTGGCAGCCGCGGCAGGACTCCTCAGCAGGGGCTGGGCTCCAGCTCATGAGAACCGCACTTCCTGTGTCCGCTGTGGGGCAAGGGGGGAGCAGAGGTGTTCGTGACAAGAGAAAGGTCCAGGTGTCTCTCCCCGCGCTCCAGCTACGCCACCCGTGCTAAGGGGCGCTCTGGGCAAAGCTGTGTGCAAACCCCACCGCCTGCAGGAGTTGTTTTACATCCGAATAACAAGACAGTACAAAGCTTCGCGGTATTTTTTTTTCTTTGCACCATTAGAAGATGTTATGTGCGTTGCACCAGAACCATCTGGAAAGCAGAAAGGCCTGCTGCCTGGATCCTGGTGTGGGAAATGGAACGCTACAGCCCTCACCGTGGCCGCAGTTGGTTCCGAAGCCTGCGCACCGCTCCAACTGCACTGTGGACACCAAGCCATCCGCTTCTGCGCGCTCCAGCCCCCTCTCCGGCCTTCTCCCAACTTTGTCAGCAAGAGACACGTCGCCCAGGCAGCTTTCAGCACGGTTGTTTACTTGCTTTTGTTTCTGTTCCGTTGTATTTGATTGTTTTTAGTAAGGAAGAAGCTTGAAGAGATTTGGTGCTTAATCTGTGGGTTGGAGGAACTTGAAAGGCTAGCATATATCTTAACCCTTTCTTCCTTCAGACACGCGCTATCAGCCGCCACCCTACGCCCCACCACCCCCAGTCACCCACAAGTCGCTGCCACCCAAAAGGAACAGAAACCGGTTGGGAGGACCGGATGCCTCTGCTGGCCAGGCAGGCCGAGGGGTGGCCAACCAAAAGCCTGCGTGCCATCTGGAGATGTCCCGAGTCCCCTTTGATGCGGAGAAAGTCACCGTCCTCTGGAAAGGCTGCAAATGCCAGCCCTGGTGAGGTTTGCCTTCTTTTAAGGGAAAAAAATACATATGCCTTGTCTGTGAACAGCAAAGAAAACGAGACAAAATACCTGGAAAACATATATTTAAAAAAAAAAAAAAAGATCCTGGTGATTCTTTTTAATTGGGTTGGAAGGGGTTACTTTCATTATGCAGCAAATTAGAAAATTCATAATTTATCATTGCACCCAGTCGAAATGCCACCCAGCTGAGTCGCACCCCTGTGAAAACCATCACATAGTAGCAAACTGTCAAGCCTGCTGCAGCCGACGGGCAAAATTAATATGCAAATGTATGCAAGAAATTAAAAAGCAGAATTACCCAGGCAAATGAGGTAGCTATACTTGAATTGTTAGAATTATGAATAATTACTGCGAATTTTCTGCTCCTAATATAACTTGTTTTTTGATAAACAAAGACTTAATTATCGAGATGCGCTGGAGAATTTCCGTGGCACTCATTAATCTTGCAAAAAAAACAGGTCCCTGGTGCCCAAGCCGTAATGAAGAGCGCGTGCCCTGAATCTCCAGAAAGATCACAAGCACCAGGGTGCCAGGGCTGGAGAAAAAAATGACAGTGCCAATGTCCCCTCCTGTACCCTGGAGTGTCATAACGCCTTCCACTAACTATCAAAGGGACTTATTTATGCCAGCAGCTGAGCTATAAGTCCAATTTACGACGCCTTGAGCAGTGGCGAAATGATCTGTTGATGTGTGGTGGAAATGCCATCTTGCAGTGGCGCGCGCGGGTCCCAATGATACCAACGTGACGAGGACCCTGCGCTCTGGCGCTAATGGATGCCGCGTGACAGACCATCATCCACAAGAGGGACCATCTTTTAGGGCCGGTCTCGCTGGTCCTCCATTAATCTTGGTTGTGCAGTTCACTGGTGTCCATGGGAACAGGGGCATTATCATAATAAACACGGGCTTTAAATTTCCCCGTGAAGAGCGGCAACTCCGAGAAACAGGGCGCACGTGCAGCGGCCGGCCCCGGGAAGTGATCCCTTCCTCGGGGCCGGACCAGGCAGAGGCCGAGGGGGTCAGGAAGGAGCCGCGGGGCCTTTTTTCCAAAGCACGCAGCAGTCGTGGGGCGCGCGGGGAGCTGAGCTCATTTACCAGAAGCTGCAGAGGGGCCGCAGGGCCCAGGTCCTCCCAGCGCTCAGCCGAGGGGCCCACCGCGCGCCTGTTATTACTTAAAACCTGGCATCTAAATGGGAATGACTGAGCTTCCCGTCATCATTAGGCCGATTAGCGCCATGATAAACCCTCACAGATCATAAGGCAAAATTACAAAACATCACTTCTGGAGCTCTGAGGCGGCCGACGGAGCTCCGGGCAGCCTGCATTTTCAAGCACCTCCTTTCTGAATTCAGGTCCCCGAGTACCCTGATGTCTTGACAGAACCATTTCACTGTGTAGGCAAATTGTCACCTTTTACACCAGAGCATCTGTCATTTTGATACCCAAGGCCGCCTCTCCCTCCTTCCCACCTCCTCCCTCTCTCTCCCTCTCTGACTCTCTCTCTCATTCTCTGCCTTGGTTTCCTGCAGGCCCCCGGGGAGCCCAGCACCCCATCCAGGAACAGGCTCGTATATCTCCTGCATTATACTCACACAGAAAGAAAAAGCCTTCTGCGTGTCGGATAGAAATGATGCATCTCCGAGATCATCCATCCCCAGGTTTTATTTTTATGTGGAGCCCGGAGCAGCTTGTCTTGCGTTCTCTCACCTTCTCTGAGATCAATTCTCACCACGGGCCTGCGATCGGCTCGCCAGGGTGCGAAAGCATCCGCGCTCACCATCCAAGACATAAAGCCCACTCGGCAGCTGCGTCGTCAGCCGCCCACCGGCTCCTGAGGGACGCTCCTGCCATCGCCACCCTTCCCAGAGGGGCGGGAGGCCTTGGTCTTCTCAATTGGACCGGGAACCCGTGAGTGACACTGAGCAGTTCCTCAGTGCCCAGCGCTGGAGGGACACAGCTGGACAGGAGGGGCCAGAGAGACGCACCCCCGCTTCCTCTCACACTTGACCACCCGCAGAGCTGTGTGGCCTTGAGAAAATTGCTTTCTGTCTCTGAGCTCAATACCCTCAACTGCAGAACGAAGAAAGGTTGTAGCAAGAATTCAACGACAGGAGTCCAGAAACCTCACGTGGTGCCACACATGATAGGTAATTTGTATTTTTATTATCAGGCTCGAACAACAAAAGAGGCATAATCACACCCTACCCTAGGGGAAGGTAGAGCCCAGCTCGGGTGGGACAGGGGCCAATCCCCCAAAATGTGATATGTCAAGTTGTTAGTAACAGATTAGGAGCCACGCTGGGTAACCATGGCCTTGGCGGTCGGTGGGGGTCAGAGTCACCAGGGAGGGCTGACAGATATCAAGCTATCATCTCTCCCTCCAGCCCTACCTTGTCCTCTCTGCTCTGTGCGGTGAAGCCAGAAGCCTGGTAACCACCAGTCAGCTCTGCCCGTTGCTCACTGCCCTGTCTGCTTCCTAGTCCTCGGAGTGTCACCCCCCATTTATCCCCTCCCCAGCAGCAGTATCTTCCTTTAGCAGCAGCTGAACGCAGTCTGTGCTTTGTAACAGCTCCCTGTGCTCCGGGCTAAGGAGACCAAGTTTGAGCTCGGGATGGACTGCATCCCAGGACCCCCTCCGTCTGGGCAGACCGGGGTGGTACCACCTCAGAGGGGCCAGCAGCCGACAACACTTGCTCCTCTGCCTTCTGGGTGCGAGCAACCCCACGATTCCCTGTGCTCCCCGGTCCTGGGGAGCTGCCTCCTGATTTCATGGTTCCTCAGTGAGCTCTGTCCAAGGACCCGGGAAACACCCTCCTAGCTGGTGAACAGCTCTTTATTTGTAATTGTGCTAAAATACACATAACATAAAATTTACCTGCTTAAGCATGTTCAAGTGTACAGTTCAGTGACACACTGTGTGTGTTCACACTGCTGTGCAGCCGTCACTGCCATCAAGCGCCAGAACATTTTCATTTTGCAAAGCCAAAGCTTTGTCCCCATGAAACACTAACCCACCTCTTCCCCCTCCCCCTCCCCCCCGGTGACCCCCATTCTACTTTCTGCCTCCATGAATTTGACTACTCTAGGGACCTAATATAGGTGGAATCATGCAGTATGTGTCCTTTTGTGGCTGCTAATGTCACTGAGCATAACGTCCTCCAGGTTCATCACGCTGTAGCCTGTGTCAGAATTTCCTTCCTTTTCAAGGCTGAGTAGTATTCCACTGTGCAAACACACCACATTTTGTTTGTTCACTCCTCCATCGACGGACACTCGGCTTGCGTCCACTTTTGCCTGTTTGTGAGTTGTGCTGTTATGAATATGGGTGTTCACACACCGGTTGGAGTCCCTGCTTTCTTTAGGGTGTACACCCAGAAGTGAGATTGCTAGACCACATGACAGTTCTGTTTAAGTTTTTGAGGAACTTTGGTATCATTCTCCACGGCTTCGTGTTACAGTCCCACCAGCAATGCACGAGGGGCCCGGTTTCTCCACACCCTCGCCAGCTCGTGTCTTCTGTCGGGCCGATACGCCACGCTAATCGGTGGTGCTGTGGAAACGTCTTCACACCGAGCCTGCTCCACGGGAATGACTGGTGCGGCTGCACCTCGTGGTGGAACCCTGGCTGACACAGGTTTGCTGGGCAGGTGGAATCTGACCATGGCCTTGGCGGCTGAGTGAGGCCTGCAGAGGGGAAGGCTGCTGGGCAGGGGCCCCCAGGCAGGAGGAAGAAGGCAGGAGGGGTGTGACAGGACCCTTGCTGGGGTGGGAAGAGGAGTGGGCTGGGCGGGGCTGGCCTCTTCTCCCAGACTCCTGTCCCCATCGCTGGAGCGGGTGTCTTCCTCCTGCAAGTCCAGCAGTCTGCTCCCAGACCAGCTGCTCTCTGGGTGCCCAAGGAGTCCCCCCCCCTGAGAAACTGGGAAAGGGAGCAAACTGCCCACGGAGCAGAGGGGCAGGGACTCAGGCTGAGACCTCAGCCCTCCTGGATCTCCCGGCAGAACTGGCCTCAGCCAGACCTGCTCCGGCACAGCATCCAGTCCCAGTGACAGTAATAGCAAGGAGCTCTGACCAAGCGCTCAGAGGGACCAAGCCGTCATGTACACCCTGCCACTGACTCTCCTGCATGCCGCCCGGGTCAGCTCCTACACCGCTCCCACCGCACGGATGAGGAACCAAGGCGGAACAAGCTTGGATGGCTTCCCTGAGCTCGCAGGGGGGTGGGGCCAGGGTCCGAAACCGGCTGGGCTGACACAGAAGCCCACGGGCTGTAGCTGGCCCAGCCCTGCGCTCTGCGTTTCTCCCCGGAGAGATCGAGTGCCCCAGCTGCTTGTGCCGTGGAGAGCTGAGAGCTGGGTGCTGAGAACATCCCAGAATGAGTTGCTGGCAGTTGACTCGTGCTTCTATGGCAACGTGCGGAAGGCAGAGGCCGTAATTGGGAGCGACAGAGTGAGCCCAGAGCGGGCAGAGCAGGCCTGTCACAAGTCCTGAACGAGGCAAGTGTCTTCTATATTATGTTTTCTGCCTGTGTTTATTATTTATTTAGGGATGTGTTTTTCCCCTGAGCTCTCTCCGTGGCCATGGTGAGGTGGGCCCGCAGCATGGACCTGTGGCAACCTGCACTCACCTGCAGAGTCTCAGAGCATCTGCCTCCCCCACGCTCGGCCTGGAGGCCCCAGGGGCCCCGATTCTGGACCGTGGCTCAGTCGGGCCCAATCAGCCAGCTGTCCAGCATCCGGTGACAGTGCCAAGGCACACAGGCCCGGCTCCCCCCTAACACCAAGGCCACCAGGATTCCCCACCGGTCCCCTCTCAGCCTCAGGGCCTCTCCGGCTTTCTAGAGGAGGGTCTGCCTGTGGATCCAATGAAAGCTTCAGACCCTCTGCTCAAAAAAAGTACTTCCTTACAGGTCTGTGGGGTTGGGAGGCTCCAGAAGGGCACTGTGGAAATCTTGGGGTCCACAGACCCCAGGTGAGGCACCTCTAGGCTTGACTCCAAGCTTCTTAGCGACATGGCAAAGGACTGTCACATCACAGATCCTTCCGTGGGCTGGTGAAATGATGAAGCGGACCCCAGGCAAAGTGGGCGAGCGGTCCGTCCAATGCCACGGTCCAGAGCCCAGGCCGCATCCTCTCTGCCCGAGGCGCTAGCATCCCCTGAGAGCTTAGGGGGCAAGCACGTCACGGCATGGTCTCTCGTTCAATTCCTATCACTGCAGTCACAGGTCCTAGCACTGCACCCCTTTTATAGCTGAAGAAACTGAGGCCCGGAGGGGTTCGGCAGCTCACCCAAGGCTCTCTCAACAGGTGAGTGGCAGGCTGGGATTCACCCCAGGCTGGCTGCTTGCGGGGCCCATGGGCTACCCCGCCTCCCCCGGGGATTTGGCTTAGGTCTTGGAAGGTGGTCCCAGACCTCCCGTCCTGTGGAAAGGGCAATAGTACACGCGGCATCTTCTGAGCAGCACGTGGCTCTGGGTGGGCGTCGGTAGGTGCTGGCTGTTAGCATGGCTATTGGGACCTGGTCTGCCTCCATCGGAAATGCCTGCTAAAGTCAGGTCAGTGCATTTGCCCGGCCCCAGGCAGAGGAAAATCGGACACGGGCTCCGAATCAAGTTCACGGCTCCATGCGGACCAAAGCTGACCCCACTGGGTTCTTATCTAAAGAGTGACTGAGCTGAGCCCCGGTGGGAGACACAGGAAGTGACTGTGCTTACGCCTGGCCTGGAGGGTGTCAGGAACTGCAGCAGGACTTCAAAGAAGGGGGACAAAACAGCAGGGAGAGGGCTCCCCGGGCAGAAGGAGCTGCGCAGGCAAAGGCCTGGAGGCTGGGTGTCCGCGGACCACTCCCAGCACACGGAATGCCTCCGAGTAATGTCAGATGCGGGGGTCCTCAGTCTCAGGGGTTCAGATGCCTTGGTGGCTGGCCTTGGGCTGGAGGCCATGCTCCACTCACCCCTCAGCTGGGAGCCCCGGCCCTGTGGACAGCCTGCCTGGCCCTCTGGGGCCCCCTCGCTGTGGAGGAAAATAAAGAAGTGTTTGATGCTTCTGGAGTGTGAAGCCCAGGCAGAGACGGGAACAAGGAGAAGTCAGGTTGGGAAGATCAGGCGAGCTTTCCTGTGGAGCAGGAGAGCCGACTGGGTTTCCCCGGGGGGTGTCTCCAGGCTGTCCGCCAGGATTGTCTGCCTCGAGGATGTGGCGTGCAGACAGCCAGAGAGATGTTGCATCAGAAAGAGCTGAGATCGGTTATGGAGGCCTGCTGTGGGCACAGGAAGGGAGGGACCCGCAGCGACACCAGGCCTATGTGCTTGTCTTAGAAGGAAGCTCGTTTCATGCTGGGGCTGCTGCCCCAAGAATTTACCCACAGAAGGTTTCCATGGCACAGAGACGGGCCGCAGCTAAATGAGCCCCGTTCCGCTGGACACTTCATTGTCTCTCAAATAAGCAAAGCGACAGTGAAGACAGAGGACCCCACCCCCCTCCGCCCCACCACGGCAACACGGTGACCAGCCGCAGCCTCGCTGACGCATGCCTGCCCCCGCGCGTGCAGACAGGGCCTTGGGCACAGACACTTGCCCCCGAGGAGCCTGGGAGACGGGCGCAGTTCTAAAAATTAATTTTTAATTGGCTCACCGTCGCCACGGGAAGGAAGAAGGAAGGGAAGGAGCTGGTGGGAAGCAGGCCCCCCTGGCCCCCGAGATTGTTCTGTGACCTCTAAGCTGCTCTGTCCGCCCCGGTAGCCACAGGCCACAGGAGGCCACTGAGCACCTCAAAGATGGCCAGTCCGGTTCCAGATGTGAGTGTGAACGACTCCCCATAGTTTGAAGGCTGTCGTACAAAAGAAAAAATATAAAATAGCCCATTAATATTTCTATATTAATTACCCATCGGAGGGATAATATTTTGGACCCCTGGGTTAATGAAAACATATTACAAAAATTTCTTTCTCTTTACTTAATGCGGCAACTGGGAAGTTCAGTTCCAGGTCAGGCTTGCTGGGTGCTTCTGCAGGACGGTGCTGCCCTGGGCTCCCTGCAGGGGACTCTGGCCGGTGCTGGGGCCGGGCCCAGGGTTTGGGGCACTGGCCACAAACGCGCTGAGGAGCCCCTCCTTCGTGGGCCCCGGTCCTGCCTCGACAGCTCAAAAACTCCAACCTGAAACCCCAGCGAGGGGTCCCCTGTCTCATTACCTGAGATTCGTATTATTCCAAGGGCATCCCTCTTTTTCCCTTTAAAACTTGTAGTAACAGACTTTATCTTCCAGAGTATTTTCAAGTTTGCAGTAAAAGAGTGCAAAGTACAGAGGTTTCCCGGGGATACCCTCCCCCACACTCGGGTCTCCCCGGTACTCACATTCCGCGTCAGTGACAACCGCACCTGCTATAACTGATGGACCCGCGCTGATACGCCGTGATGAACTAAAGCCCAGGGTTGACCCTGGGGTGCACTCCGTGTCGCACGTCCTATGGGTGTGGAAAACTGTATCATGACATGTGTCCTTCATCGTGGTATCGTGCAGACTAATCCCACTGCCCCGAAAATCCTCCGCGCGCCATCTGCCCTCCTCCCCAGTCCCCGGAAACCTCTGACCTTTTCACGGTTGCCATAATTTTGCCTTTTCCAGAACGTCCTGTCGTTGGAATCCAACAGTAAGCAGCCTTTCAGACTGGCGCCCTTCCCTTAGCAGATGCATTCAGAGCTTCTCGGCGTCTTTGTGGCGTGATAGGTCATTTCTTTTCATCACTGATCGCGTTCCATGCACCACAGTTTGCTCATCCACTCACCTAGTAAAGGATACCTTAGTTGCTTCTGGGTGGTTGTTTTTGGTTTTGTTTTTCTTTTTAATGGATTTTTTTTAAAGACTGGGTTCTTCACTTCTCACCCTGTTAGTAACTGAGCAGCATAAGAAAGCGCAGTCCAGGAAACAGAGAGAGGGACTAGGCCATCTCATACATTGATGGCAGGTGTGCAGATTGGCTGCACCATCCTCAGGGGTGTGACATGGACCCCCACAGGGGGAGAGGTACAGAAGATCCCGTCCCGGGGGGCTGGGGCTTGGGAATGCCACAGGAGCTCCTGCTACCTCAGAACTGAACTGGAGACATGAGACTAGGTGAACTACCTAGCTCAGAAAGATGGGGAGAGGGCGGCAGAGGATGCAGGCAGCGAAGGATATGTCATCAGGGGAGCACCAGCCCAGTGTCAGGGCCCACCCCCATTTGGTCCCCACTGCAACCTTGTGAAGACGGAATCATTACCCTTGCTCCACAGCTCAGAGAAGCTATGTTACCTGCCCAAGGGCACACAGCAAGTTAAGCACCGGAGCTGAATTTGGAGGTCAGACCACCTGACCCCCAGGCTGTTCACGAACATTCCAAGGTGAGGCGTGCTCTGGCTATGGGACCAAGGTCTTCACATCTGGCCTCTTGCAGATGTAACATTTACTTCAAAATAAATTTGACCAAAATTTCTATTTCAACCTCGTGCTACAAATATAATTTCCACGAGAGTGTGGTCTCGTCTGTTCTTGTCACTACGGCATCTGCGGTGCCTAGCACAGCGCCTGTCACATAGCAGGTGTCCAACTGATATTTGTTGAAGGAAGGAAGGAAGGAGGGAAGGGGACATGGTCTATTCCCTCCAAGGATTCACAGTTTAAGGGAGGAGAAAGACAAGGAACCAGCCTGGTTGGAGAGGGTGATAGAAGGTGGAGGTGCCTGGTGCAGCAGGAATGCTCAGATAGGGCCCCAGATCCAACCTGGGGTGTGAGGAAGGGCTTCCTGGAGGAGGTGATGTTATGCGGAGTCTCGAAGAGGAGCAAGAACCAGAAGGAAACCCAAAGCAGAAAGACAAGGTACAGCACAAGAGAGTGCACGGATGAAAGGCCGGCGCATAAGCCAAGGAAAGAACACTGGGATCCATGCTTCAGGCCCAGGGCAGTGAGTCCCTGAAGGAAGGCATCCTAACGAGGGCGGAGAGGCAGGCCCCATGTGGTGGACCCCCAGGCTCCTGGAGAAGTATGGGGATGGGAAGGGGCAGGCGAGAGCGAGCAGCAGAGCGGCTGCCTCCTGTCACGCTGGACAGTCCCAACCAGCCCTGGATCGGGGGCCCGCTGTGTGATGTCACCTCCAGCAAGACACTTCTTCACCGGTAATGTGGGAGGCACACGGGGGCTTGGATGGGGGTCCAACAGAGGAGTGCAAGCACAGGGCCTGGCACGTGGCCGTGATTGATAAATAGGAGTCATCGCTATTGATAAATAACAGCCGTTATCATTATTTATCAAACCGGCACACGGGGGTTTTTGGTAAAGGCTGAACGACACTGCCCTCAGGAGCTGTTAAGGGGTTCAAGGAGGACATGGGTGGGCTCTGATTTGCAGTTTAGGAAGATCAGCGGGCCGCCTGGTGGAAGATGGATGAGAGGAGGGGGAGCAGGAGTCGGTCCACAAGAAGGCGCCTTCCGTGAAGCCAGTGAGGAGGGAGGGAGGCAGGTGCTGGCAGACGGCACGGAGGGGCTCACACGGAGGCGCCGGGCGGGGGGTGCTGCAGCCCCGGCTCAGTGAAGGGCCACGGGGCAGGGAGGGAGCCGGACTCGCCTGTGAGCCATGTCAGTCGAGACAGCCAGGCCAGCACCCATTTTCAAGTGACTGAGGAAGCAGGCGGTGGAGGGGTGTGAGCCTCTGAAGGAGAGTCTGGCAGAAGCTCGGGGCCCCTGAGAAGAGGGGGACCACCCTGGAGGCAGAACAGCCCTGTCTGTGGCCTCCCCTCCTAAGGGGTCTCTTAGGAGGAAAAGAGGATACTGCTCATCACCGGTTTTTAATTCTGGGCTGATGGGCCGCAGTCGGTCATCACGCCTCTGACGGCGTGTTTCGGGGTTTGCACAAAGCACTTGGGGCCCTTTAGGTTTCCGGCTGGGAAAAGCCCACTCAGGGACGCCCTTAGGAACCGTCACGTCCCAGCGTGATGGACAGAACACCCCTGTTCCATTCAGAGAACTAGAACGCACTGTGTTTTCATGAAAAGCCCCGTGTTCATTTCTGGCTCTAACGCCGTGATGGGCGTCCCCTCCTCAGGTGGACGCGTTAACCCAGACTGACACCCCCGCCCCCCCGCACTGCATTTCCAATTTGCTTGTCCTTTCCATTCCCGTCCGTAATTACTGTTTCCTTTCCCTTCTCACCCTGCCCCCCTGTCTGCACTTAGCCCTGCTCTCTGCACACATGAGGCTGCTTTAACATCCCCCCAAGTCAGACTCAATATTCTGAGGATTAACAGCCGCTCTTGGACTTCTGGTCAAGATGGCGGCAGAGGCAGACACGGCTCATCTCTTTGCGCATCCCCAGGAAAATTACAACTAAAATGTAGAACCACCACCAGCCAGAACCGCCAGAAATCGAGTTGAATGGAAGTCTGACAACTACGGAATTAAATAAGCCACATCCATCCAGACTGGTAGGCGGGGCACAGACGCGGAATGGGCTGGTCCCTCACCCATGTGTGCTGAATAAAAATTCAGGAGGAATACCTTGGGAGTGAGGAGTCCCAGCCCCACACCAGGCCCCCCAGCCCAGGGCTCCACTGCCAGGAAGACGAGTCCCCACAACTTCTGGCTGCAAAAACCAGTGGGGATTGAGTTGGTGGGAGAAACTGCTGGAGCCCCAAGCAGTTCCCCTTAAAGACCCACACGTGGACTCACCTACTCAGACTCACTCCCTCTGAGCTCCAGCACTGGGGCAGCAGCTTGAAAGGCACCAATGGTACACAGGGAGAAACTGAAGTGTCTGACATCGGGGCAAGCAGAGGCCACTGTCACTTTTCTAAACCCTCTCCCACAGATCCAGCAAGCTGGTGCCATATCTGAGACTCCATCAACCTGGCTAACACTGTTTGACCTGACTTTGGAGATCCCCAGAGACTCCACCCCACCCAACTTACAGGCACACCCAAGCTACTTCTTCATATGAATGGCTGGCCCTGGCTTATGCTTCACAACTTCCTAATTCTCTCAAACAAGCAACACCTGGCCCCAGTGAGCCCCAGGCTTGGCACTAGCAGCAGCCAGCCTAGGTTCACAGCTTGGCTTCACCTGGGAATCTCCAAGCCCAGCACATGTAGCAGCCATCCCAGGTGGCTTTATAGCTCAGGCAGGGTGGTCCTGGGCAAAACACAGGTGGGGGGCTGACCTTGGCCTGCACAACCTGGGAAACCATAGGGCCAGCGCCCCTAGTGGACAGCTACAGACCACACCAGAGCACCACCACCCTGCCCCACACAGCTGATCTTCTACAGGGAGCAGAGGTTGGTGGTCAGTGGTCACAGACAGTCCTTGCAGCTGACTGGCCTGTGTAAATCCCTCCCATTGACCTGCCAACAGCAACCAAGGCCCAACTACAAGAGGAGGGTGTACTCAGCCCACACAAAGGCTGCACCTCGAGTACCCAGCTTGGGTGATAGCGGAGGCTGTGCCTTTGGACCCTACAGGACACCTACACTAGGCCACACTCCAAGACACAGAGTCAAAGCGGCTCTACCTAATACACAGAAACAAACTCAGGAGGCTGCCAAATTGAGGAGATAAAGAAACATGGCCCAAATGACAGAACAGATCAAAACTCCAGAAAAAGAGCTAAATGAAATGGAGATAAGCAATCTGTCAGATGCAGAGTTCAAAACAATGGTTATAAGGCTGCACAAGAAACTTAGTGAGGACCTCAACAGCATTAAAAAGATCTAGTCGGAAACGAAGAATACGTTAATTAAAATAATGAACAATTTTCAGGGAAACAACAGTAGAGTGGATGAAGCTGAGAATCAGATCAATGATTTGGAACATAAGGAAGCAAAAAACAACCAATCAGAACAAGAAGAAGAAAAAAGAATCCACAAAACAAGGCGAGTGGAAGCAGCCTGTAGGACAACTTCAAGAGGTCCAATATTCACATCAGAGGGGTGCCAGAAGGAGAAAATAAAGAGCAAGAAATTGGAAATCTATCTAAAAAAATAATAATGAAAGAAAACTTCCCTAATTTGGTGATGAAAATAGACATACAAGTCCAGGAGACACAGAGAGTCACAAACAATATGGACACAAAGACGCCCACACCAAGACACATCATAATTAAAATGCCAAAGGTTAAAGATAAAGAGAGAATCTTAAAAGCAGCAAGAGAAAAGAAGTGAGTTACCTACAAGGAGTTTACATAAGACTGTGAGCTGATTTCTCAAAAGAAACTTTGCAGGCTAGAAGGGATTGGCAAGAAATATCAAAGTTATGAAAAGCAGGGACCTATAGCCAAGATTCTCTATCCAGCAAAGCTATCATTTAGAATGGAAGGGCAGATAAAGTGCTTCCCAGATAAAGTAAAGCTAAAGGAGTTCATCATCACCAAGCCATTGTTATATGAAAGGTTAAAGGAACTCATTTAAGAAAAAGAAGATCAAAACTATGCATATTAAAATGACAACAAACAACTATCAACAACAGAATCTAAAACAGAAAAAAAAAAAAAAAAAGCAAACAACCAGAACAGGGACAGAATCATAGGTATGGGGACCATTTGGAGGGTTATCAGCTGGGAGGGGAGAAATGGGGAAACGGTGCAGGGACTAAGAAGCATGATCAGTTGGTACAAAATAGACAGGGGGAAGTTAAGAATAATATAGGAAAGGGTGAAGCCCAAGAACTTCTATGCACAACCCATGGACATGAACTAAGGGGGTGGGATTGCTGGAGGGAAGGAGGGTACTGGGTGGAGGGGAGCAAAGGGAAAAGAAATTGGGACAACTGTAATAGCATAATCAATAAAATATACTTTAAAAAAGATCAAAACTATGAACAATAAAATGGTAAAAAATACATACCTATCAAAGGTTGAATCTAAAAAACAAACTAAGCAAACAAGAAGACCAGAGACAGAATCGTGGATACTGAGAGCATTTTGATGGTTGCCAGAGGGGAGGGGCATGTGGGGGGGGGGGTGAAGAGGGGCGGGGATTCAGAAGCACCAATAGGGGGTTACCGAATAGCCACAGGGATGTAAGTAACAGTACAGGAAATGGAGATGCCAAAGACCTTATAAAAATGACCCATGGACATGAACAATGGGGGGGGGGTTCCCTGTGGGAGTCGGAGGTGCCAGCTGGAGGGGGAAAAGGTGAAAAAATCAGGACATATCTGTTAACATCATCAATAAAATGTAATTTAAAAAATAGCTGTTCTTTCACCACAAGTCTCTCTTTCGCCCCCCCACCCCCCACCCCACTGCCTCTCTCAGCTTTGCACGGACAGCATCCAGGCGCCCTCCCTGAATTTAAGTCCAAGTTCATCAAAGGACAATGCACAGCAGAAACCATTGGTGACAGTACAACAAGGTCCCTCAAGCCCCGTCGCTCAAGGCTCAGTAACAGATGAGGGCCCAAAGTATCTGCGGGTTAGAGTATTTACAAAACTCCTTTAAGGGGATTGCATGTCATTAATCACAAGTTCTTAAAAATCAGTCTTCTCTTAGTCGTTCCAATCTAGCTAAATGGCCCTGGAAATACAGTCTGCGGTTTGCTCGGTAAATGCAATTGGAAAAGCATAATGTTCTCCTTCCAATTTCCAACTCATACATCGTGTTATGGATTTTTTTTTTTTCTGCTAGCATTTCTCCAGTCCACTAAATATTCCCGACATACGAGACTCTTCATCTGATTCATGCTAATAACTTTTTTCATCAATATGACTTTTGAGAAGGCATTGGTAGAGCAAATTAAATATTATTTATGACTTTAATTTGTGTCCTGCTTAGATCTTACATTCGCAGGGCCAACTTGGCCATCATCATTATCATATTGTTTTAGACTGCTCCTAAAATTAAACTCCACTCCCGTCTCTAAATGTTTCATTGTGTTTGTCGTTCTTGTTTTGTGCCGAACCGAACATGATTAATTCTGTTAGCCAAGTGCATATGGGCTGCCTGGCCACCATCCATTATCTTCATCGCGGCTGCCTGCGAATGAGCACTTTATTATTACTTTTTTCATCTTTTCAATTACCAGATGTGTTTTCCCATTCTCGGGGGTTCTGCGCTGTCCAAATGCACATCTTTGCAGTGACTTCGAGGTGCCTGTGTGATCTGGCCTCAGCCTGGGCCTCCCCACCCCCCTCACCCGCCACACAGGCAGGCTTCCCCAGCTTCCTGTCAGGTGCTGGAACACTCAGAGCTGCCCCTGCCCCCTGCCCGTCCCCCCACGCCCTTCCCTCTGGCTGGGATGCGCTTCCCTCGCTTTCCCCCACGGCCCCTTCTCATCTCCCATTCCCTATTTCCACATCGGGAAAGTGGGCGTGTATGGGTCCCACCGAGAAGGAGCCGTTCCCTCTCGCGCTCTGTACCGAGGACCACGGTTATACGTGGAGAGAGGTCTAAGGACTGATCTCCATAAACCGACCACACCAAGCACCTCCCTGCATTCCAGCCAAACACACGCCTCCGCTGTTTCTCGGGTGATGCCCCGGAGGGCGGCGAGGCCCCAACGGTAAGAACAGGAAGGAGATCCGGGGCTGTCTCCGCTGCTTGTTCAGTTAGCATCTCTGGAACACGCATGCATCGCACAGCGGATGTGTTCCCCCAGTGAGCGGCGGTGCTTCTTCCTTGCTCAGTGGCCCCTAAAATAAACAGCACAGCTAACCAATAAGCGATACCTTGGATGAGAGGAAATGTGGAAAGAACTTTTTTTTTTAACTTAATACGTTCCATGGGCCAGGCATTGTGCTGAGTATTGAACGGGCAAATCAAATTTAATTCTTAAAACAATTCTATGAGATACCGTCTAGCACAGTCATTTCGCCAACGAAGAAACTAAAGCCCCAAATGATCATGTAATTTACACAAACTCACATACTGGTGTGTCAGTCCGGGTTCTCCTAAGGAACAGAACCAATCAGATGACAGATAAAAACACGGATAAGCAGATAGATGGATGGATAGATCAATCCATAAGTTCTATATTTCCCCCCTAAAAGAAAATCTATACAGAAAGACTTATAATGCAATAAGAAATTTATTACATATGTATATATAACACATTTCTGCTTATTTTATACACATGTATAATGTTTTCGGAACCAGAGCGGTGACTATCAGAAGGACCTTAGACAGTGAAAAGCAGCCGAGAGTGGGAAGCGGGGACAGTTGGTTTTCACTGCTACCCACAGAGAGCAGTTGCATTCTAAAATGCTCACGTGTATCACAAGAATAAAAATCAGAGCAAAAACAGAAAAGAGTTCCACAGGACGATGGCCTATGGGACCACCACCAGTGCACCTTCCTTTCCCTTCTCTCTGCTCCATTTTCCCACGTTCCTTGGCGCCTGGTCTCCGTTTCCTCGTCTGCAGACGGCCAGCGAGGCTGCCTGGGCTGCGGGGATGGCCACTCTGGTAAGGACTCGTGAGCCCTCTCTCGCTCCTTGAAGGTCCTCCTAGGATCCTATAGGATTCCTGGGCCCTAACAAGAGCCGGAGGACAAACTGGACCAGGCAGGACGCAGCCCCTGCCCACCCCTCCTCTGTACCCCTAGCTGCTGTCCCCACCCAGACACCAGCCTGCCGCGCTCAGGCTCAGCCCCGGCCTCGGCCCTGCTCTCCCTCGGCTCCGGACACCCTTCCCTTCCCCTCCTCCGCCCCTTGGCCGGCTGTGCCCCCTCCCCCAACTTTAAGGAGCGGGTTGTGGCCTTCTCAAGCCCCCCCATCTTGTCCTCTCACTTATCAAACATAACGGTTATCAGTGTGTTTACTTCTGCACGCCATTTGTCGATTTGCTTTCTCGTTCACTCTTATGACTCGGTAGACTGTCAGCTCTGTGAGCAAAGTGCACCTATTTTACGCCCCGGTTTCCCCAGGGGCCTTGCCCGGAGCCCAGCCAACGGCAGGCCCTCGATCGATGAATGAAGAGAGTTTCGTGGGACGAGTGTCACAGGAGGCCGCTGCCACTGCGCCAAGCCCCCGCGCCCCTCGGGGAGGCTAGCCCGCGTGCCCGGCATGGAGGTCCCTGGCTCAGGCGCTCAGGCGGGGGCGCGGCGGCGGTGACCCAGCGGGGCCCCGCGGTTACAGCGGTTCACGCTCACATGGCGCTCGCTCCGGGCCGGGGCCGGGCTCAGCCAGCCACCCGGACACACACACGCTCTTCGTGCTCGTCCCGACGCTACTGCCTGGGGACAGTGTTTCACCCATTTGCCGGGTGTGACAGCCGAGGCCGCCACAGGGAGTCTGAGCAAGCTTCCCACGTTCACACAGTGGAGCCCGGATTCAGATTCCAGAGTCCCGGTCTCAACCATCGCACGACCGCACCGAGGCCTACGAGCTCCGGGGCGGACCTGGGGCTGCGCCGCGTCCCCACGAGCTCCGGGGCGGACCTGGGGCTGCAGCTCGTCTTGTGACAAGCAACAGCGGCCCTCCGTGAGCCTCCCACCTGTGCTGGACACACGCCCGTGTCTCCCTCCTCCCACGCCACCCGCGTGTCCTGTGACCACCCCTCCGACCACAGCTGCCGGCTCCCACGTGAGCCCAGGGCTGGGGCCTCGCAAGCGCAGCCATTCCCTGCCGCGTCCTGCGCTTTGTCCTGGAGAAAAGAGGGAGGAGGAGGAGTGGGAGGAAGAGCACACTCAGCCAGCGACAGCCACTCCGCCTCGGAGAAGAAAACCATTACACCCGCTTTTAAGACGAGGCTTCGGCATCATTGAAATGACAATTCTTATAATCCGTGTGTAATGAAGATTGTTTTGAAATAAAAATCTTTTTTTTTTCATGTACCAACTTTAATAACTTTTTTCTTTTCAGAGGGGAGTGGTTGAGGGCCCCCTGGTTGGAACCCCCAGGCTATTTCTGAGCAGGTAAATGGGCCTCGATCCTTGCACTCTGACCCTGTGCTTTGACAGACAGGTTCCTGCAGCATGAGGGGAGGGGCAGACATAGAACTCAGCTCTCTGGGGACAAGGGGACCCACAGGATCGCTCTCCCCCTCCTGCATAACTCACAGACCTGGGCAGTGCCAGGCCAGGGGGTAAGGAAGACTCCACCCCTGGAAACCGGCCTCCCGGTGCCTCCCCTCTGCCCCACGAAGTCAGAACAAGCATGAGATGTGGAAGACTCCTGCGTCGTCCTCTCAGGGTCTCGGGGACAGGGTCACAGCCTCATCGCCCTACCTGCCTCCCCTTCTATCTTCTGCCAGTTGTGTGGCCCATGCTAACCTCTCTGAGCTTTCCTTCCGCTTTCCCTGCCCACCATTTTCTGTGTCTGGCAATAGCTGAAAATGGCACAGACCCCCTTAAAAAAATAAATAAATAAGACGTTGCAGTCCTAGCTCCCAAGACCTGTGACGATGACCTTATTTGGAAATAGGGTCTTTGCAGATGTCATTCGTTAGGTTAGATTGAGTCATACTGGAGGAGGGTGGACCCCTGATCCAATAGGACAGGCGTCCTTACGAATAGGGGAAGTCGGACTCCCAGCGCACGGGGGGATGCCACACGCCTAGGAGCCACCAGCATCTGGGAGCCAGGCGGAACGTGTCCTTCCCTGGGGGCTTCGGAGGGAGCGTGGCCCTGCTCACACCTGACTCAGACAGCCCACCTGCAGAACTACGGGAGAATAAACGTCTGTCGTTTAAGCCCCCAGTTAGTGGCACTTTGCAATAGGTAATGTCATCTGTCCCCATTTCACAGATGAAAAAAGTTGAACTGAAAGAGTCACTCGGGGCCTTGTGGCTGGGAGTGGGCGGAAGGGGACAGGAATCAGGCCCAGTGACCGTGGCCCCGGCAACCTGAGCTGGCGGGAACCTGGAGGCTTTGTTTGTGGTTTCCTGGGCAAGTTTCAGCAAAGGGCCTCGGGGACACAGCCCAGAGCCTCCCTCCAGCGAGCCGGTGAGGGGAGCAGAGGCCTGGGAGCTGCTGGCCTGGGGAGTCACCGGGCATTAGCCTCAGAGAGAGCCCTCCCCGTGTGCTTTGGTGTCGGGTGCCACCCGCCCTGCCCGGGAAACTTAGGGCCCACCTGGCAACTCCTCCGTCATGAGCTCTGCTCCTAACAGAGTCCTGCTGAAAACGTCAGGTCTTTGCGGGACATTTTCCATGTCATCTAAGAAGCAGCTCTCCAAGGGTGACCCTCTGTTGTCACACACAGAAGGGCGAGGGGGCAGGCTCCCTGTGGCAGCCCTGGGCGAAGCTGAATTGTGACCTCTCTCCAAGAAACAGGAAGGGTGGGGGACCTGCTCCAGGGGCTGTAATGCCTTATCGGGGCCCCAGCCCCCACCCTGGCCCGGTGCATCTTGCCCTGGAGGTTCCCCTCCCCCACCCCCACCCCGACCCCTGTCACACCGTCACCACACTCCCTCCTGGCTTCTCCGAGTCATCCTGAGGACAGTCTTCTCCTCCCCTCCCAGTTCCAGGCCAAGTCACGGGCTGGCTCCGAAGGGTGTCCCGGCCCAGTGAGGAGGAAGGAGCTGCTTCGTGGGTGGACATGTGCGGGGCCGGGAGTCGGGGGGCCCCACATGCTCACCCCTACAGGCCGCTGTTTTGAAGTGGGCCCTGCCTCCAACCAACAACTAAGCCTCCTGCAGGACTTAGGTCAGAATCGCCACCACCCTGCCGAAACCTTGCGCGCACAGCCAGGCCAGGTGCTCCGCCCAGTTCCCCCGCCTGGTGCTGCTCTCCCTGCGGACTGCGGGCCGCCCAGCGGAGGCCCTGCCGTTGCGTCCTTGCTGCTGGGTTACCAGTGACCCAAGGGACAGTCTCACGGGCTGGGGGAGGGCTCTCGCTGGGCGCTTAGGTGAGGTTGGCCCGTGCACAGAGGTGGTGTGTAGTCACTGAGGCCACTCGCTGTGAGGCCAGCCTGCCTGGGCTCAAACCCCGGCTCTGCTACCTCATAGTTCCGTAGAACCTTGGGTGTGTTGTCAGGCCTCTGTGCCTCGGTTTCCTCACCTGTAAAATGGGGGAGAATGAGAGTAAGGGACTCAGAGGAGCAGCACCAGGTGGGAGGCTCAGTAAATGACGCTCTCCCTGTCATCGGTAAGCCACCCCTTTCTCTGGCTCCCCAGTTCTGAAAACTGATTCCATCTCTGCGGACAGGCCCCTTTGTCATAAATCAGGGGGTTGCAGGCGGCGACCACCAAGCCCTCTTCCACTCCGAATTATCCAGTTCTGGGGTGCATTCCAGACTGCCATGCGGACAAGGTCCCGCCCCGCCTGCAGGAACCCCCCCGAGTCACTTCCAGCCCGGGAGGAGGAACTGGCCAGCAAGAGGGGTCCGTTGTGCACAGCGCGGGGGACTCCCGCCAGCACAAACAAGCACCGACTCGTGTGCTCAGGTTGAAAGCGCTTCTTAGAAACTTCCAGGCCAGTCTGTTTTCCACACCCAGGCCAACACTTCATGTGTGCCCAGGAAGCTGCATGGTGACCGTTAGGGTCTAGCTCTGTCATGACGTCCCCTCCGACCTCTGAGTCCTATCCGCCCTGCTCATTAAGGCGAAACACTCATTAGTGGGTTTGCGGGGGGGGGGGGGGGCGGAAATACCAGAAGCAGGTGGGTGGGCGCCTGCTGGACCCCGGCCTCGGGCCTGTGAGTGTAGGTACCTGTGCCTCGCCAGGAAGCCCTGTGGTCCCCGCCCCCCACCTGCTGAGCCAGGTTTGCCTCCGGCGCCCGGGCAGGTGCAGCCAATGCTTATCATCGGCTCATACTTGGGGCACAGAGATATAGCAGCCAGCCCTGCCAGGCACATTGTTGCAATATAGAGGGACAGGCGATGTAAGTGACGTTTGCAAGGAGCATAGGCCAGAATGATCAGCTCAGACCGGACACCAGGAGAGCCTCCTGCAAAGTTTTCGGCTGGGTTTTGAAGGACGAATCAGTGTGCCTGGACCCTGGGGATCCAACATCAGGCTGGGGATCAAGATAAATACCCCAAACTACCGTGTGAAGCATGTGAGTGATCCAGGACAACACATGTCCGGTGAATTCCTAGAGAAAAAACTTTCTTGGCAACTGCAATTATATGAAAAGGCCATTTTCTCTGCCTCACGGTCCTTTATGGCTAGTCTGCCCCCAAAGCCTCTGCCCAGTGTCCCCACCCCCACCCCCGGCCTCACACTTTCCTTCACTGTCACTCCACCAGCCTAGAAATTCCCTGAAAAGCTGGGTCAGGAGCCACCAGCACCAAGAGAGAAGTAATGGAACCTGAGGCAGGTGGCCGGTCAGCACCACGGACAGGGACACAGCTCCTCTGGGCCCCTCTGAGCTCCCAGCACGCATGCGTCTCTTTCTGCAATGCCCACACGGGCTCCTGTGAACTGTCTCCCTCAGCCATGCACGAAGGATATTCAGACCTGCTTTCTTGTCTGACAACATTTGCATCACTATTAGCAAACCAGGTGTCAAATTTTGCTGGAATCTACTCAAATTTGCAGGACCGTACTTGGAGACTTTTTCCAGGTACCATTTTGATCCAAATTAGCAGAAGCTCCACAGACGAAAGGGTGTGGTGTCGTCCTCTGTGAGCGTGGGAGTGGGAGGCAAGCCCACCAGGACTCTGATCTCGGGGCCAGAGGGAGAAGGGCAGATGTTTAATTGACAGCAAGGATCCCGGGGCTCCCCTGGGCCTGCAGCCCCAGGCTGAGGCTGCCTGTAATCCCCCCCATTATAGGACAGAAACCCAAGGGGCCTTGTTCCAGTCAGCCCTGATGCTTCTCTGTCCCTGGGGAGCCACCCCTCCCACAGAAAGGTTGGGGAGGCTGCCAAGAAAGTCCTGAGCAAGGGCCATGCCTTAGATATTTCCATGCAAGAGTTCAAGTTCACTGCTGAGAACTCAAGTCAGCCCGAGGAAGTGAGGGAATGAGGTTGACACCCCAACACACCAAATCAATCTCACCCGACCCAGACACCTCGTTCCTGAGTTTCTCTCAGGATAAACCAACACGGGCCAGTCGAGTTCAGCACTCAGGCTGAATTCTCTGGAAACCCTGAGCTCCTGTTTGTGAGCAGGGCTTTCTTCAAGAATCCCAAGCCAGACGAGACAGCTGGAAAGGCTGACCCGAAGCTGCAGCAATCCACAGTCTACTGTTGCCAGGACAGAGCTCGGGGGGGCGGGGGGGGGGGGCAGGTTCCAAACTGCTCAGCTGAGCCCTCGCAGGACAGAGGCTGTGACCTCATGAAGCAGCCACAAGCCTAGATGTCAGAGGCCTGGTGCTCACAGTCCCCCTAAGCCACCATCACCCCACAAGCCAGCCTGAGGATGTACCCAGTAGGTTCATGACACCTGCCAGTGCTGCAGGGTGGTCAGACAGATCGCGAAACCTTTCTGATGCTGCACCCACACTTCCGCACACCTGTGCCTCACTAGGCAAAGCAGCCCGTCTTCCTCTCAAGACATTCCTTATGGACCCACCTGTCTTCAGTTTGGACACTTTGCAGGAAGCAGTGTTTTAATTATATCGCCTGCTACAGCCCAGGCTCTGGGCTACATGTTGGGGCGTGTGGGCCTCCCATGTAGTCACCCATCAAAAGCCTCTATTTTATCCTCTGTCAGCCAACGGACAGTGGCTTTGCAATGTCCTAACTCCATGGCATGGCACCACAGCCAGCACATGGCAGGTACCCCAGTTTAGCTAGATGAATGATGACAATTAAGGTATCTCAAAAATACTCTAAATTACTAACGGGATGAACAGTGCCGCTGTCCACAGAAACAACACTAGAGGTCCTCGCCATTCGGCCAGAGGTATGATAGCCAGAAGTAACAGGGAGGAGAGCTCAAGGACCCACTGAGGTTTCAGTTCAGGGACTGAAGGAACTCTTGACAATGATGAGAAGTCTAATCCGTAAGACTTTAAAGGGTTGTGGAAGTTGGGAAAAGAAGAAATTCCTTTTAGCTAGGTTGATCAGAGAGCTCCTCATGGAGGAGGGGGACTTGAACTTGGAGACAGGGCGATGAGCTAAGGGGTCATGGCATGGGGAGGGCAAGGGGGCAAGGACAGGTGGGGTGGGACAGATCAGCAGGTCTGCGGGTCTATACCTCAGATGACACTCGTTCCCTTTAGGCATGCTGTTTCCCAGGCCCCTCCCGATTCAAGATCTAAGAGAGACAGATCCAGGAATCTTCAGTCAACCAATTCTGACACAGGATTCAGATGCAGATGCAAAACTGGACCTCTGCAGGGACCCACAAGTTCATAAAGGGATGCAGAGTGGGGCGATAGAAAGGCTAAGGACAGACCAATACTGAACATGAATCTGACAGCACGAGGGAGCCACAGCAGGCTCTAGAGTGAGGGAAGGGCACAGCCAGTGCTGTGAATATAGGCAAAGATGGATTGGGAGAGGGGAGGAACTGGAGACAAGAAGTCCTCCTGGGGAACTGGTGCAAGAGGCCAGACATGAAGTCATGGCTGGACAGAGGCAGCGGTGAATGAAATGGAGAAATATTATGCAGAATTGAGAGAACTTGGCAACTGATTGGATGGGATGGGGGCTTAAATAAGATGACTTATTTAAGATGCCTTTGGTGCTTTTAATAGAAATATAATTATAAACACACAAGATCTTATATCCTTTAATACTTCTCTGATTTGAAGAAACATTCCCCTACCTCTCAGCTCCTAGAAGTGTACAATGGCTGGAGACAATATTAACAATGATGTATTTTATAGTATATGAACTTTGCCATCTGTGGGTGCAGGCATCAAAAAGTCAATATGAATAAATTGACAAGCTTGTCAATGAATGAAATTAATTTTCTTTTTCTGCTGCATCACTAAACATAATTTCAGAATGTCAGGGTAATAATATTCATTGTCCATTATCATGGCCGTGCAAGAGAGAGAGAGAGAGAGAGAGAGAGAGAGAGAGAGAGAGAGAGAGAGAGAGAGAGAAGTTAAAATACAGAAAGAAACGGCTGTGTCATGACATCTCATGCCTGGGAGCACACTCGCCCCTGAAACGGACATGTGTTCCAGTGGGCACACAGCCCCCAGGAGCATCTTCAGAAGCTGTCACATTTGCAGCCAAGAGACCTCTGCCCTGTAAGCGGGAGAAAATGGATTTTAACACACTGCCCAGTTTTAACCTGAACCGTAGAGTTCTCTAATAGAACAGATGGTCAGGCCTAGGAGGAAGCCGCAGAGATCAGGAGGCCAGTCCCCTTGTTCAGACTACAGGGGGTGAGAGGCCTGTGGAAGACGCCACCCAGCCAAGCCAAGACTGAAACCGGAGGCCTCTGGCCCTGGAATCCAGCCATGGTCTCCGTCGGTGGGCGTGGAGGGTGCAGCCACTGTTTTTCGGAAAGAAAACAGAGATGCTGTGGGTGGCGGCGGGGGGGCGGGGGGGGCGTCAAGAATGTGCCAGAAGGTGTCGGTTCATTCAGCATCACTAGACAGCTCATCACTGAGCACTGACATGGGCAAACGCCACTATAAGCCTCGGGGACACAGCAGAGGACCAAGCATGCAGAGCCCGTAGCTCAGTGCAAGCAGCTGAAGGCGCACCGTGAACAAAGCTCTGCCGGCAGTAGATGGGCTGATGTGGGAGAGGCAGCTGGGACAGGGGCCTGGTGTGCGGGAGGGGACCCCTGAAGGAGGGACTCCCTGTTTCTGGTCCACTGAGACACTCTTTCCAAATCAGCGAAGAAGACAGAACAGCCTCCACTTGCAGGGTGCTTCCGGAGTCCCTCTTGCTGACCGTGAGCCTGTTCAGACCTCACACAGCCTGGCGGGGGAGGTCCTGCTGTCCCCACTGTGCTCAGAGGGCAGCTGTGACTGACCGTCTGCCGGGCACCGAAGCTGCTGCACTTCCCTTGCCTCGCTCAGCCAATTTAGCTGCTAAGTTACACCTGACGGTCGACTTTCCGGAGTGCAGGCTGCTGAGCGCCCCGTGGCCCATCTCTCACGAGCCTGCACATCACCGTCCGCACGGGCTGCGGACCCCGGCAAAGCGACCGTGACGGCCTCCTGCCGTGAGGGTCACGGCGTCAGCAGACCAGTGCCCTTGGCTGGGCCTCACTTCCTTTGTCTCTAAAATGGGAATAATAACTCACTCCACCCACCCTGGCCAGTGTGGCTCCATTGGTTCGAATGGCATCCAGTGGACCCAAAACTCGCGGGATCAATTCCCAGTCAGGGCACAGGCCTGGGTGGCGGGTCTGGTCCCAGTGCGGGGCGTGTGCCAGAGGCAACTGATTGCTGTCTCTCTCGCATCAATGTTTCTCTCCCTCTCTCTCTCCCTCCCCTCCCCTCTCTCTGGAGTAAATAAGCATGCCCTCGGCTGAGAACAGAAAAATAAATAAACAAACAAATAAATAAATAACCCACCCTGCCTATTTCACAGGCTCCTGGGACAACAGATGAGGAAGAACCCTGAAAATGTCAGCTTACCCGCAGCCTGCACACAGCATGCTCCTGGTGTGTGTGTGTGTGTGTGTGTGTGTGTGTGTGTGTGTGTACTTGAAGCATTGTTGTCCCTGCGCCGAAGATGGGCACATGGAGACTCAGAACAGTGGCCTGACTTTGTGCTGTAGTCAGAGATGAAATTTTTTCCAAGGCCGGAGCCCACGCTATAGCCATGTTGGGAGAAATGTCGCCGTCCTTGGCCAAAGCAGCCCCCTCCTGCCACCTCTGCCACGGCTGGCGGGGAGGAGTCCTGAGCCTTCCTTCCCCCAGTGCCAGGGGGGCATCCTCGGGTGCTCGGCAAGGACAAAGGGCATGAGCCGCTGACGTGCAGACCTGGGCACGGCACAGCTGCTGCCACACCTGGGAGCCCAGCCCCTCGCACGGACAGGCAGACATCCGCTCCGGGCCACGCCCGCTGGCCTTCGCTTTCCTCGCCCGGAGAAGAGATGGCCTTACTTACCTCCTCCGGGTGGTTGAAAGGGAGGTGTGCATTCTGGCTGAGAGCAGGGACGACAAAGATGGACGCACGTCTGTGTCGTTTGTGAGCAAGTTTGCGCAGCACGGAGCAGGCAGCTGGAGGAGGGAGCCTCCTTGGGAGACGGCTGAGGACGGGCGTTTTGCACCTTGTCCTTCGGGCCACGCCACTAATTGAGACTTACTGTCCCATTAATGAGTTCCCTCCCGAGAGATCCGTCTGACCCTTTGGACTCTCAAGTCCCCGCCTAATGGACTACTGAGCGCGGGAGAGCCTCATGGCTTTGTCTCAGAAGCCCCCTATTAAATGCACAGCAGTCCCCAATTAACCCAGGTTTAAAAACCAGAGTGGCAAAGCGATGCTCAGGCCAGCTCCCAGAAAGAGGGCTAAATTGGTGATGTAATTGCTCTCCCTCCCTGGAAAAGGCCAGCGCAGCCACCATATGAGCTGTGGACACCAGGCTCCTCGGTGGCCAAGAATCAATTTCCATCCTCCGGATGCCACCTGTGCGTCACAAGTCATTTGGCCCTGACACTGACCCTGGAGAGGGCGAGGCTCACAGGGCCCATCTTCAAACAATTCCCTGGCTGCCCGGAAAATGGGTCCACGACAGAGTGGAGCCAAGCAAAAAGGTCAGTCCCCAGGGACGTCCAAGGGCAGAGGCCAATATATGAGCGCCCCCCCCCCCAGCTCAGTGGGAGCAAGGGTTCTCCCCCAGAACCTCCCGTTTTAGCGTGAGTGCAGCCACTGAGCTTAGTACACCTCTGAATCTAACTGAAATGAAGATCTGCTCACAGCCCTTCCCTGCTCACTAACACTCACTGGCTCCCTAGTGCCCCCCACATAATGCCACGTAACACCCAAGGTCCTCAGGGGAGAATACAAAGCCCAGGCTCCCTCCAGCCTCTCCTGCCACAACACGCCTCCTCAAGCTTCATCTTGGGAAAATTCAGAGCCGCCTGCGGCTGTCCTGCGCGCCCAGCATGCCCTCCCTGACATTCCTGTCCTTGGTCTTTCCTGCCATCAGGTCTCACTGCGGCCTTATCTGCCCGGGCACATTCCTCCTGCGCCCTCTGCTGCCCCAGCCCAGTGCAGGCTGACAGGGAAGCTCCCTTCACCCCATCCACACAACCCACTCACTATGGAGACTTGACAGCATCTGCCACGGTGCACCCCCCAAGTCAACTTCAACTCTACTGGCATTTTGGGCACATAACTGCTTCCTGGGAGGGGACTTCCTGTGCACTTTGGCAACCGGCATGTCTCCCACACATTGCCAGATGTGTCCCAGGGGCCGCTGGTCCTCAGTGGAGCCCCACTGGGCTGGACTGTCAGGTCCTGAGGCTGCACCCAGTGAGGGTGAAGGAGCAGAGGGTCCGAGACAGGGAGACCAGACCCTGGCCACCCTCCCACCCTCTGGGTCCCTGAGCAAGCTGCTCCCCCTACCCCAAGCCTCAGCTTCCCCACCTATGAAGTGGGATAATGCCATAGCTAGTATCGTTGTTGAGATTAATGCTCTGGTTAGAGTCGACAGGACGTCCTACTTAAATACACAGAAAATGAAGTGTTCTGTTCGGAGTCCCCTGACACGTAACGGAACCCTGCCACGTGACAGATTCTTTTCCATGTGCACCATCCCATTCACCTCCACCGTTATTCCTGTCACCTGTGGATACGGAAACTGAGGCCCCAACATCAGCTGACTCAGCCAGGACCCAGGTGGTTACCTGTTGGAGCTCCGACTAGAACCCTGTCTTCCAGCTGTGTGACTGCGGGGATCTCCCTCCTCTCCAGAATCTGGCAGGTGCTCTCCCCACCACTGGTCCGGCTCTGTCTCACCCAGTCTGCTGAACCTCCCGGCCTCAGCTCCATGTCCATTCCTGCGGGAACTTGTGCCCACAGCTCCTTATTTCTCATCACAGCTGTCCCCCATCTCCACTGAGATGCAACCCAGGGGGGCTGAGTTAGCAACCACTGGGTGTCCCCGACTCTGTCCAGCGCCTGAGACACCGGCGTGCACTATAAAGTGAATGAACGAGGGAGTGGATGAATGGCTCGCAGGAAGTGGTTGAGAGCTGACAGGACTGACCTCCAACCGGGAACGTGGAGGCCATGGGCCAGGGAGAGACCCCTCCGCTCTCCAATGGTCTCCATGCAGACGCCTGCAAGACCTTCCTCTTCATAACAAACACAATGCACCACAGCAATTGGGGACAGTCCCACAGAGGCGGTAACAGAGCCTGTGTTTTTTTAGAAGTGCATCTCAAGCCCATTGACACATAGAGTCAAGGAGAGGCCAAGGCACAGCCATCCCATAGCCCATGAGGTCAGTGCGTGTCAGGGAGCTTGGCCCAAAAACCTGGGCCCTCTGACCTGCTCCGATTCCTCCACAGTCCCTGAGTACTCTGGGCACCAAGCCTTGCCTCTGTCTGTTTCAGCTTCCGCCAGACCCCTGTGCACTCCCACCTGCGCTCCCCGTCCCCACCTGGATGAGCCTCCTGGAAAGGCCCTCCTTCCCTCCCACTCTGACGAGGCTCCCTCCATGCCTTGCTTCTCCCTGGCACCCATCTCCTTCATCCGTCCGTCCTCAATGACTGTCACCCCGCACGGCTCTCCCACGGCAGCAGCCCCGGCACCCCACACAGCACAGGTGGATGAACAACCGCACTTTGCAAAGGTGCCCACATGTGGGCTGCGGTGTCCTGCTCTGCCACTCGACATCCATTTCTTCACGTTCCTTCGGCGGCTCCGCGGTCACCAGGCAACCCTCTGAATAGGACCCTGCTTGTCTCTCGTGAGGTCTGCGCCTGGGAGCGAACACCTCCACTGCGCTCGAGAATTCTGACCCACACGGCTACTTATGATTCTCGCTGGAAACTAGCACGTTGGGTCCTGGTTTCACACAAACAGAACCAAGGGCCAGGTGACTCCCTTGCAGGGGACCGTCTCTAGGTTTGTCCACTACCGTCCTCTCTCCCAGGACAGATGTTGCAATGAGTCTCTTTGTCTTTCTCGACCCCAAGAAAGGCAGGCAGGACGGGGAGGAGAGCGCCCAGCGCTAACCGGGCATCGCGCACTTGTCACGGTGCAGAAGGAAAGCAGTGTTTACTGGAAAACACTGTACAAAAGGATCCCCTCCCACAGGAAAATAAATGTAATCATCTCTTTAGGGAAAAAAAAAGCACAGTTTCTTAAAACCCTAGCCATCCCCTGCATATGGTCTGTTTAAATGCATTTTATTAAGATTTATACCACTTTGGGATGGCTTGAAGAATCACTATATAAATAACCCTGTTGTAGTAGTAAGAAGGTTGGAATATTTCTAATTCAAGCCAGTAAAAACTCACTCCTCAGTGGTTTATGAAACTTGAGTACACTGATGTGGCAGCGTTCAATTAATGTCAGGCCGTATGGATTTCAATCTGGCTTGAAATTTATTTAAACAAATGAAGTAGATACAAATGTTGGCTCTTTGGCCAGCCAGAGCTAAAAAAAAATAAAATAAAAAAATCCATTTTCTATCCCATTTATAATAAGAACTAATTTGAATGTAATTTATCTAAAGCACAATGTTTCCTCATTTTTACATGCAACCATTACTTATAGTTTAAGTAATAGTTATATCCATGGATCTCAGTGCACTTAATTGAAAATGCATGTTATTAAAACGCAAGACTTAATCCTTCAAAAAATAAAAGCATTATCCTAGAGAATAATTGAATACTCAGAGCAAGAGAGAACAGGAGGGGGAAGAAAAGCTTTTAAAAAAAGAAACCCTCCCCTTTCAACACAGCACTCCTCTTGTTTTACGTGGTATTAGAATTATGTCAGAGTGGAATTAGCCACTCTCGACCTGTTATTTCAATTCAGATTACCACCGCCTCTCATCCAACTGTCAGCCTTGGCATCGGAGTCAGATCCGTCTGCCGAGGAGTGACATGTCAAGGGTGACAGTGACAAATTGTCACTAAGTGAGGAATAACACATGACAGGGCATGTGTCCGTAATGAGGCATATGCATGCCAGGCAGCCTCGGGACGCGCGCGGCTGAGGGCGGAATGCTGGAAGCGCTCCTGGTGCCGGGGTTCTCATTAGGGCCCTGCGCCTCCTCGGGAGGGAGTTTCCATCATTAAAATAAATAAATAATAAGTAAGCGTCTCCGTGCACAACACTCAGAAAAGCCCTTTTGTTTTGTTGTTGTTTTTTAATCCAAACGCTGGTGAATTTTGGGGGGGGGGGGTGGCGGTAAAATAAAATAAGGTGAATCCTCGTGACCTCTTCCTGCCCATTCGTGATTTGTTTCCCCATGTCCTCCTTTAACGTTACCAAGTTCAAGGAACCCCACGGTCCAGACCGAAATGACTCTCCCTCTGTGTGTTTGTGCAAATATTTCCATGAGCCCTTTGAGAGGGGGTCCAACTTACCAAGCAAAGGCCATCACATGGACATTTCACAAAAGCGCCAAATGAGTGGATTTTTTTTTTTCACCCCAAGCAAAATGCACACTGGGGGCGGGAGGGGGGGGCAGGAGAAGAGAGAAAGCAAGAGGTATCGTTATGAAAAATTAACTCAAGGCCACAAAAATAGAAAGCATTAGGGAGAGAGACTCCTGTTTTGTTGTCTTTAATTTCCCATATGGGATTTCTGGAACTGCTGTTTGTCCCAGTGAACAGCGATGTTTTTTTAAACCTGAGCTGCAAAAATACTTAAAGATGTGCTGTTGGATTTTATCAGGTGGGTGGGTAGATGGATGGATGGATGGACAGACAGATGGACGGAACAACAGATGGACTGACAGACGGATGGATGAACGGACGTGAGGATGGATGGATGGATGGGTGGGCACAGAGCTAAGACAGGAAGTGATGAGTTCATAGGTCTGACTGGGGCAGCCCCTTGGAGGATTCAAATGTCCTCAGGAGCTTGGACTGTCCAACGTGGCAAACGCCCGGTGGAGCAGGGAGTGATGTGGACAGGGCTGCCTGGCGGACAGATCTCTCCGGCTTCAGTACCGTCAGTGGTGGCAGGTGGGAGCGGAGGGGGGGCCCCAGGGAGGAGATGGCTGCCACCTTCCAGGTGTGAAGTAGTGACTCCCAAGATGAAGGGCTGAAAGAGATGGAGAGCTGCGGACAGAGGTGGGGGTGTTAGAGAGAACCGATCCACAGGAATGGGGGAACCGGGTGGATCTGTGAAGTGCAGAGAGATGTCCTGGGTGCGCCCCGGGTTCCCGGCAGAGGGCGGGACACTGACAGGGACACTGACCGGGACAGCGGCCCAGAGCAGGAGCAGGTCTGAGACGGGGGTCATAAACGGAGCCTTTGGTAAGTGTGGACGCTTAGCAAGAAGCCGGGATCTGGGAGCGCTCAGCACCTCGGTGGTGACTGAAGCTGCAAGGATGAAAGAAAGAACTGTGATCGAGGCCTGGATTTTGGCGAAATTGGAGGGACCCAGGGGACAACGTTTGCACATTCCTGAAGTGCACACTTTCTACGTAGAGGTCTATAGTTTTTCAGTGGGATCACACTTTAAACACAGTTTGTAACCGGCTTTACTTCTCTCTTAACAAAAACATCACGAGCATTTTCCTTTCCCCTTTTTTCCCTGGTCTCCCTTTTTATGGCTGTTTCGATGTGTCATAAACTGCTGACCATGTCCCCTGCTGTTGAGCATTTAGATTACTTCTGGGTTTTCATGAATATATACGTCCTCCTGTAATGTCACTGATGCTTGTGAGAGCTCCGGAGCTCCCCGGGGACCAGAGAGAGAGAGACGGGGACGAGCAGCAGCAGGTGTCCCTGCTCCCAGCGATGGTGCTGGGGTGCAGGAGGTCTGGGGGAGGGGCTGTGGAGGGACCCCCCATCTGGGGTGAGCAGGCAGACGGGCGCGCCCCGAGTGGCTCTTCTCAGAAGCTCTTGTATGTCCACAGCAAGTCTCGTGGAGCCTCTCCGGTCGGTAATCTCTTGCTAAGCCATCCACGTGAAGTCCCTCACGAGGTTCAGTATCACAGACGTGCATGCCCCGACTCTCGTTCTGTAGGAGATGCGCTAGTGCAGGAAAACAACCTTAGGCCTGTGGCTGAACACAGCCAAGTTTTCCTCTGCTCCCGCAAAGTCTCCCCACGTCCACTGGGGCCTGCAGGAGACCCAGGAGCCCCATCCCCTGGCTCCTCCATCTGGAACATTCTGCCTCTTCAGTCGCAGTGGTAGAGGGACGAGATGAGGAGATTTCCACTGTCCCGGTCAGAAGTTGCACAGATCGCTTCTGCTCTCAGTCCGGGGGCTGGACCTCGTCCCGTGCCCGTCAGGGAAGAACACAGGTTATCAGGTGAGCTTTGCTATCTCCACCATGTCCTCCTCGGTGGCAACAACATTCCCTTAAATGCCTCATGTATCGTAGCAAAAGGTTAGAAACAACCTAAATGCCTTCAATAGAAAGCTGATTAATTTTATACTTATCAATAGACTATATTTTAATCAGAAAAAAAGAGTAAGAGGTCACACATCGATATGAAATCATCTCAGACTACAATACAAGATAAAGAAATTAAAGTACAGAATGTTACCATTAGTTAGAAGGGGACACACAGAGCTGGCTGTGACACATACAGCGTCACCGCACAGGAAGCTGGTGGCATAATGTCCTGAAGAAGAGGGTGCGTTGGGGAACACACAACTCAACATACTGATGCAAGGATACAGACGTGCACACCTGCAGCCTATGATTTTATCAACCGGTGTCACCAGAATGCAATAAAAATTAAAAGGAAGGAAAAAGAGGGTGCATGGCTGAGAATCAGGGGAGACAGGACAACTTTCACTGCTTGGGAACCTTGAATCATTGTAAATGCATGAACTATTCAAAGAAATCTAAATTATTTTGTAAAAGCCTTCATTAGAATTGACTTTGAGACCCCCACAGCCAAGCAGGAACACACTCACACACACACACACCCACACACACACACACACACACACACACACACACACACGGCTCAGCAAGACTGAGAAGTTCCAGGCTGCTGTCTGATCCTCCCTGGGCCTCATGTACGGTCACCGCGTCACAGCTGTGGCTGCCAACAGCCCTAAGGAGGTCACTGTCCCCCAGGCAGACTTTCCTGTGTGGTCACTGCTCACAGCGCCTGCTGGCCTTGGGGACGGGCTGTTGCCTGTTTCCCTCTGACACAGCTAAGTCCAGAATCTGCATTGTCAAGGAAGTCTCCGGTGGGACAGAGAACTGAACATCTGCTGCTGGACAGGGAACCTCGGGGGCCGCAGGCCCTTCTGTTCCCACCTGCAAGCTCAGCGGCCACACAGCCTGGACCATGGGGGCGCCCATGACTGCGGCCTCCCAGGACCCCAGAGAGCGACCACTCCAGCCCTCGCTTCCTCTGCGAGGGAGCCACTCTGCAGGGCAACAAATGGCCAGGTAGCCGCGCCCCGCCTCCCCGCCCCCACCGCCAGGCCTGGTCTTGTCCTAGGGCCCCAGGAGCCCCGAACCATCCACAGCTGTATTGGGGCATCTGCGCGAATACAGGACGACTTGCCCAAGAGGCTCGCTCCTGCTCAGCAGAATTGCGGCGAGGAGCCAATGACACGCCAGACAGACCAGGACAGCGCCAGAGTCCCCGGGACCCTCCTCGCGAACTGGCCACACCGAGCCCCAGCAGGGGTGAGTCCCAGCCCCCAGAGAGGCCGGCCGTCTCCGTTCCAGCCTAGTAACTTCAAGTGTTTGGGGAGATCAGAGAACACTGGCTGAAGATGAATTTCAGCCCTCCGAGTGGACCACGGTTCCCCCCGCTTGCCCCCCTCGAACCCAGTCCTCGGGCCAGTGTGTCCCCCACCTGCCCCCACCCTTGTCAGTGGACACAGCTGAAGAGCCCTCGATAAGCGGTAGCTGTTACGACCTGTCCCCACTCTCTCGCCCATTGGAGGTGTTTAATTCATGTGGGGGCGAAAGTGGGCGAAGGCAAGAACACATCAACATAAACCGGTAAGTTGGCATCACTGTTATGGTCCTAGAACGACCACCGATCTTCCTTGCTGACGGATGACAAACGTGCCCGGGGAGTGGAAAAGGTGGCCAACGTCGCTGGGGTTTCCACCAGCCATCTTCTGTGGAGAAGGCAGCTTCGCGGTTTCCCCCACGGTAGAGACCGGTAACTGGTTTATACTTACGTACGAGGCAGAGCAATCATGTGCAGTTATTCCGTAACGCGAACACACTATGAATGCTCACAGCACCATTTTTCCCTGCCTCCTAAGGAACCCGGCGAGCTGTGTGTTCAAGGTACTTCGTGCCGCGGAAGCGTGGGAGCAGGTGCAGGAAGGAGAAGAGAGCCCTCCTGGCGGAGGGGAAGGCCGGTGCAGGGAGCGCTCTTGTGCAGGTAGCAACGCTGGTCCATGGCGGGGGAAGGGCTCTGTCGTGGGAGAACCCACCTGGGAGAGCATCATCGGGCCTGCAGGCAGAGAAACCCGGGACCCCGCCCGCTGCCGCTCCATCTCCTCTGTCCCTTTGCAGAGCTTCCCGCTTCTGACAGGATCCTCGCCTGTTCACTCGTCCACGGCACACCTCCCTGGCTAGCAGGGACACTTTTGGGTCTTGCGCACAGGGTGTCCCTGAAACCGTGGCACCCCGAAGCGGGCCAGGCACACAGCAGGCTCTCGGGAAACACCTCCTGAATAAGCCAGTGCCTAAATGAATAAATCATTCCCTGAAAGGAAGGAGGAAGGGGGAAAGGAATGAGCGTTAAGTGAGCACTTACTACATTGGACAGGCTCCTGAAAGCGTCCAGTCGTCACGAACACTCCTGGGGTCTGCGTTTTATCCCCGAGGCACGAGGAGGAGACTGAGGCTCAGAGACATTAGGGGTGTGCGGAGACCCCACGGCCACAAAGTGGCGGCGATGAGACCACAGCTTGGGCCTGGGCTCCTCTTGCACCCAACAGCAGCACCCCAATAAAAGGCACATTTTGTATGGGCGCCCAGCACCTCATAAGTCACCCAACTGAATGGTGCCGCTGTGATGGAAAAAGAGCCATCAGACACAAAAGCTGTTTTCAGAAATGAAAAAGGGGATCCCAGTGGCCAGGAGGCCACTCATTAGGGGAGCTCGCTTTCCCGACAGCTGATGGAAACTTGAACCACAGCCTCTCAGCCTGAACTTCGACTTGGCCTAATTCCGTATCAAATGACAACGGCCTGCCATCTGTCCTGGGCCTGGCCCTCGGAGGACCTCTAAGGGCAGATCTAATCTCTCCTCGCTTGGCCTCCACACACAAACCCTCCCCGCTCTTACTTAAGACACAATAACAGCATTTATCCCCCGGCCCCTCGCAGATGGCCAGACACTCACCCGCCTTCTCGTCTGCCCCTCCTGCATCTGAGAGTCAGAGGAAGGGACAGTCACTCTATAAAGTGCGGTGACGCCGAAGAAAGCCCTCGCAGACAGAGAGCCTTTTAATCAGGGCCTGGCAGATGCAACTGCGCACGAACCAGCCACACGACAGAAAAGGCAGGCTCGGGAGTCGGCCGGTGGCCTCCATCCTGGCCCCCTCACTGCTGGGCGTGTGACCCTGGGCAGGTCACTTTACCTCCGTGTTCAGCTGCCTTAGCTATGAAAATAGCTTCTGCCCCGTGGACTGCCTGTGAAGATCTAATTTAATGGCATAACATATGTAAATCACCTCCAATCTGACACCGAGTGAGCTTCTTAAACAGCAGGTTATTATTAGGAGCGGATTACTTAGACCCTGAGAAAATGTCTCTGAAGCCCACGCAGTCTGCAGGAGCGCAGCGGCCTACCTCGGGCTGGCTGCACGTCCCTCTCCCCAGAACTCGTGTGGAAGGTCAGGTCATCACGGGGCGCTGAGAGACCTGCCCACGGCGGATGCGGAGGCCAGGCCCACCCAGGGAGACGGCGGCAGAACCAGGACCCGAGCCCCGGACCTGAGCTCTGTTCTCAGCCCCACCCCGCTCTCCACGTCTCTGTCACGTCCTGTTGTGTATTAACGATGCTCCCAAAACACAGCGGCTTAAAACAAAAACCATGTTCTTATCAGTATTCAACTGCCACGGCCACCGTGACAAGGAACCACACAGACGGGGCGGCCCCAACAACAGGGCTGACTCTCCCACTGTTCTGGAGGGTAGACGCCCACGATCCAAGTCTCGGCAAGTCTGGTTCCTTCCAAGGCCTCGCTCCTTGGCCCGAGGACAACCACCTTCTCTCTCTGCCCTGTCACGGCCTTTCCTCTGTGCCCACATCGCTGGGTCTCTTCCCCTTTTTATAGGAACACCCGTCATACTGGACGAGGGCCCCACCCTTACGGCCTCAGTGAACCCTCATTAGCTTTTTGAAAGCCCCGTCTCCATATGCAGTCACGTTTGAGGGCACCGGGGTTAGGACGCGAACCTGTGAGGAGGGGACACGATGCAGCCACGTCATGATCGCTGGACCTGCAGGCCTGGGGCTGGGAGGGCTCGGCCGGGCGGTTCCGGCTGAGGGTCTCACGCCGCTGCGGGGGGGGGGGGGGGGGGGGGCGGGGGATGGAGAGGGGCCGGCTGGGAACTTCTTCCCCGTCCTGTGGTCTCTCCGCGTGCACGGTGCGCGCTCGCTCGGGCAGTGGGCTCCGACCCGAGACCAGGCCCGGGGGCGGGCAGACGGGTGGTGGTCCGGCAGCGGCTCCGTTCTGCCCCTTCTATTGGTTCCAAGCCCAAGCTGTACTGGGTTAAACGGGGTCCCCAAAACCCCTGTACACCCAGAATCTCAGAATGTCACTTCATTTGGAAATAGAGCCTTTGCCCACGTAAGCAATTCAAATGAGGCCATACTGGAATAGGGTGGGCCCTGAATCCAATATGACTGGTGTCCTTACAAGGAGAGGAAGATTCAGACACGGAGACAGAGACACAGAGAGACAAACAGGGAGAAGACAGCCGTATGACAATGGAGGCAGAGACGGTAGTGACAGATACAGCCAAAAGCCAAGGACCTCTGGCAGGCACCAGAACCGGGGAAGAGGCGGAGACGCGTCCCTTCCCAGACGCTTCAGAGAGCACAGCCCTGCAGGTGCCTTGGTTTTGACCTCTGGCCTCCGGAGCTGTCCGAGTGAATTCCTGTTGTCTCCTGTCACCCAGGTCGTGGTAACTTGTTATGGCAGCCACAGGACACTCAAGACACGTGCACCCAGACTCGAGGGGAAGGGGACTAGACCCCCTCTCACCTGGGGAGGAGAGTGGCAGCGTCCTAGCAGAGTACAGGGGACGCTGCAGGGACACGCTTGACAAAGACAGTCTGCCACGAACTCAGAGTGGACGAGAAGAGTGAGCTTGAATCACAGCCTCCAGACCCTCTCGAGCCAATCCAGGCTCCCTGGGACTGACCACCCCCAGCCTGGAGGGCTCCCGAAGGATTCAAGAGGGCGGCCGGGCCTGGGGCAGGAACAGAGAAGCAGGCCAGCACCCGGGCGTGCAGCCTGAATAGGGACGTTTCCCAGGCAACGCGAAGCACCTACCTGAACCTTAGGGAAGTCTCTGCTTTCTTCCCACGGCTGGCTGGGGTGTGAGGGGAGGGCCCTTCTCTTTAGAGACTTCTGCCCACCTGGAGGGGCTCCTGCTGCCCAGCCCCAGCCTGCCATCCAGCCCTCCCACCGCCTGCCCTTCACTAGGGCCAGAGGGACTTGCTTTTGGCTTTTCAAATGCCTTGCCTGGGGGTGCTATGGTTGGGAGGGAGGGAGGCTGCCAGCTTCCCAGGGCTCTGCTGAGACCACCCCCCACGGGCATTACCCTTGGAGCCTGACAGTGTAGTCCGCGGGGATGCTAAGGTGCCGGTGAGCAGTCTTGATCTGGCCAGACGAGTTTTACTTCCTCCAAGTGTAAGCTGAGAAGCAGGGACTCCAGTTAGAGACCCACCCCCCAACCCCCCACCCCCAGCCCGCGAGCAGGAGCACACTCAGTGACCAGGGGCTCCAAGTCCAACAGAGGGTTAGGTCTGGCTCCCGTGGAGCCCAAAGCAGAGTTCTAACTTGAATGATTCAGGGACCGAGGCTCCTTCCATCCTGTGACTTCTTCAATGTGTGACCCCCAATGTCTCCAGCCTTGACCAAGCACCAAGGAGAAAAACACAGTTGATGGGCGTGGGGGTGGGGCGCTGGGTACTTCCTGTCTCCCCTACAAGGAGGCAGGCTCCGCGTGGAGTCTGTTTTATCCTTTCATGTGTCACCAGCAGGCGAACGGTGCTTGGAACATCGCAGGCCCTCCCCAAGTCTTGGTTGGCTGAATGAATAAAAAGGTTGGTAAGGCACTCAGGGCTGACTCGTGCCCAGCAGGATCAGGAGAGGGAATTGTTAAAATGTATCTCCAGCCATAGAGGCTCTCTTTTTGATTCTGACTCAGCCGATTTAAGAGGCACGTCTTGCTTTGAGGCTTTGCCCTCATGGGTGCAAGACTGCTGCCATGGCCCCAGGCATCACATCTTCATACTGCAGCCCTCAAAGGCAAGAGGTAAAAAGGGAGACTCCCGCAAAAAGAACTACCCTTACACACCTCTCCCTTCCTGCCGAAGAAACTTTCCCCGAAGTGTTCCTGTGCATCTCATAATCCAAAACTGGGACACGTGACCACCCCGAGCCACAGGGGAGCCCGGCAGGGGGATCAGCAAGATTTTTGAGTATCTAGCATGGAGCGTGGGCAGGGGGGAGAGGTCAGCAGCCAGAAGGGACTGTCACAGGACCTTACTTAACACCAGCCCCCAAAATGGGCACCCTGTGGGCTGCATGGTGAACACCTCCAGGCCAAGTTCAGAGAGGGGCCGAGCAAGGCCGGAACTACATGAGCCGCCCGATCTCCAGTGAACTAGGGCAGAGACAGGATCTGTGCCAAGCCTCCCACCCACTCCAGCGCCCTCCCCTCAACTCCACGGGAAGGTCCTGGGACAGCCCGTGAGGAGGGGCAGAGGTGCCCCCCTCCTGTAAGAAGAATGGCAAAGATGGAGATTAAACACCTGCCCACGAATAGTAACGGCTCCTTTGACCAAAGCCTGCGTTTCTGCAGTGACTCTATGACTGTGTCTCTCCCCCGACGGCAGCGTGACAAGGGCAGAAACTCTAAAGCTGCCGTTCACCCGCCTGCCACCTCCCTCCATCCTCCCAAAGCCGGCTTCCTCAGATTTAATTTCCCTGTCTTTCGGCCACTTGATAAAATGTAGTACAATATATTTTTCCTCCAGAAAGGACAGCTATTTTATCAGTATTACAAAGTACCTTCAATTTGAACTCAACTTGTAACCACAGCTGAAGACTATTTTGCTTTTAGTCCCTATTATGTGGAATGTTATTCATTACCTTTTTTTTTTCTTTCCAGCAATATGTTTTCTATCCATGTGTATCTTCTGTAACATTTTTTTTTTTTTACAGGAATGAATTTTTCTCTCCTGCAATATTACACGAGGAGATCACACGCGCACTAAACTCCAGCGAGGCTTTGACTTCTGAGAAAAGGCACAATGGAATTGAACACTTTCCGCTGGGCCTGTCTTCAGACCTGGCTCAGTGAGGACGGGGCTCCGCGAGCCTCAGAGGGCAGGGCCAGCCCTCCTGGTCACCCCAAGCTTTGGGGCTCGGCAGGGCCGTGCATGCTCAGGTCCAGGACTGGGAGGAGTTGCATGTAGCAGACCTCAGTTAAAGCTTTGTTGCATGAAATCAAGAACATTTTCCACCCTGTGCCAAGGAGTGCAGTAGCTCCTGTCCTGAGGTGGTGGCATGGCCCCTGGAGGGGTCTCAACAGGTGACATTCCTGGATCATCAAGATCCACTGAACATAAAGGTTAGGGGTGAAGACTCTGGGGCCCAGGCTCCTGCCCCTGCAAGAGGCCACTTCGTAATCACACAGCTCAGTTCATCTCAGCTTCCTCGTGGGCAAAACAGGAAGGACATGAACAGCCCCTCCGCAGAGCTCTGTGGGCATGAGTTGAGTTCATACCCGTGGTGGTTAGAACAGTGCCTGGCACATAATAAATGCCATACATGTGTTTGCCACGTATCAGTTAGTCTTGCAGCATCACCCACCAGAATTAGTGACTTAAAACGGCAGTCATTTACGTAACGCACAGTTCTGTCGTTGGGCAATGTGGGTGGACCTCAACCACAAGGATCCTCTGCTGCCATCGGCTGAGCTTATCGATGCATGAGCTGTCAGTCAACGATGTCACTCACACATCTGATCGTCAGCCAGACGGGGGGCTGGGTCATGTGTCTCTCATCTCCCAGGACAGCTCAGGCTTGCTCATGTGGTGGCTGTGGCAGTGACCCAAGAATACAAAGAGAAAGTAAGCCCCCACGGGCACTCTCCAAGGTTTCGCTCGCCTCACTTCGTTCATATCCTGCTGGCCAAGCACAGCCCATACCAGCTACTCCAAGGAGTAGAGACTCCGCCCCTTGACAGGAGTAAAAGGATTTGTGACGGTTTCTGCAATCTACTGCTGCCCCTACTTGTCCGGAAATGCCAAAGGCATCCAATGGGAGATCAGAACGCCTTTGCCACCGCAGACTGGAGGCCCTCGCCCCAGGTGTGAGAAATGGAGACCGGCCAGGCCCATCCCTTATTCCTGCTTCCAGCCCTCAATGATAAAAACCAGTTCTTTTGAAAGGGAGGTGAGCATCAGTCAGAAATTGATTTCTACCCTGTCTCAAATGGCCCTTCAACTTTTGGGGTGGGGCTGGAGCACAGGCCTGGAGCTGGCCGTTTTGGGGGGAGCATCAGGCTCTCTGACACATCCTTCTGAGGGGGGTTCCCACCCATTAGCCTCCACAATGCGGGCTGTAAAAGCCCGCTCTCACTCATTGCCTTATCGAACAATAATCTGAAATTAACGTATTCTGCTCTGATGTTCTCCTCCCCCGTGATCACTGAGCTCTGGATGTGGGGCCCCTCCTTCGGCGATTGCCATTATTGCGTAATTAGGGACATCAGAAGCAATGCCAGGCCCAAGCTCCCATTCCAATGACACTCTGGTTCAGCTGCTGGGAGACAGGGAAACGTGGCTACTTGAGACTAAAGACTGTTCTGTATAGTTTTCTAATTTCCCACAGCTCGTCCATTCTTATCCTACAGCGGTATCCTTTTGGTAACTGACTTTCAAACACTGCTTGTTACGTATGGCACATAGTGGGAGTACTTCTGCAGGGCTGAGCCACACGATGGATTTAGACATGGATTTCATTAGGGGAACTGGCTCTCCAGATCTGGGGCGTCCCCGGCAATGCCCACTACACATGGAGGCTCAAGAGACACAGGCCAGTGAAATATGCTCCCGCAGTTACCAGAGCGCAGAAACCATGGCACCATCTGTGTGTGCTTAGAGCAGGCACACACATGAGCACAGAATTCCCACATCCTTCCTCTCATTTTACGAGATCCTGTGAGTTCAGAGCACACGTGATAAATGGGGAAACGGGGGTTCATTAAAGCTGGCTCCATCATTCACGATGCATTTTATTGTACAGCTACTATATGCCAAGCAGTGGAAATGCAGACGTGATCAGGACAACTCCTGCTTGCAAGATGTTCAGTGTAGGGACAGGGGTGGGGGGTGATAAAAACCCAGCCAATGGCGACCATGCAGCAGGAAAATCACAGAATGGAGACAAAAGCAAAGTGGAGCAGAGAGGAGGGCAACTCTGGGGACTGAAGAGATGAAAGTCAAGCTGAGTTTGGAAGGATGCCTAGAAGTCTGCCCAGGTGCGAGGGGGCTCTGGCATCCCAGCTAGAGCTGTGAACAAACACTGCTTATGGCAGAGAAGGGGAGAGGTCCTCCAGGACCCGCCTGCCAAATGTAAGGCAGAGTGTAGACTGCCCTCACGCCCTGGCCTTGACTCAACGTCCCTGGCTTTGTGGTTGTGTGTGGTCTAGCCGTTTGGCAAATACGTCTGTTCTCGCGCAGAATCTCCGATGATCACCCCCGGGGAGGCCACGGACCCGTTTCACTGGGGCTGCCGTTGCGCCCACCTCATTTGGAATCTTATTTTCGGATTGCCACTGGGGTCCATTTGCAAGCCACATAAGGGTTTTGTTTTTGGAGCGATACATTGTTTTCATCCCAAACGCTGTATCTTTCAGTGCAATGGTCCGTCTTGTTGCTGTGTTTGTCTCCCCCAAATGTGGAACTACCTCCCAGCACCACATCTGGCCTCAAAGGATGATGACAGCCTCCTCAGGGGGCATGGTCCAAGCAGTACACTCCTTAGAAGGGTGCACCTCCAGCCTGTCACGCTTCACCCCTGCCCTGGGGAGAGGAGCCACTGCCGGATCAGCCAGCTGCCAGGACATTGGTTGGGCTGCCCTGGGCGCAGAATGCGGTGCCCGAAGGCCGAGGACCCTGAGGGTCCATGGGTGACACTTGCCCTCCACTCAGTGGGATTAAGTGACTCTTTCGCATCTCCACCTTGGGGATTCAGCCCACTTATCCACTCTCATCTAAACATGTTCATTTTCAAAGTCTAGGATCCCAAGACTTGGATTGAGAGGTAGGGGCTTCTAGGGGGCTCTGCTTACTGTGGTACAGAACATACTTATAAAGGCCCAATCGATATGAAATATCGGCTTCATAAAGGCTGATGTTAATTAATTAAAGGTCACACCCCTATGCAGACCATGCTGGGTAGGGTAGCAAAGCACTGTCCTTTCAAAATCCTTTTCAAGGCAGCACGATCCTGAACCCAAAGAGATGATGGGAACCGAGAGCCATCTCTAGACCGGCGTGCGAATTGCAGGATTCTTTCCCTTCCGTCCTGATGTTCAGGGGGCCTCTGCCAGGCTGGTATGTGAGCCCCAGCCCAGAACCATCATCGCACAGCGGTCCTGCGATGCACCCCACTGGCTCTCAGAATTATGTGCCGTGAACTATTGAAAACAAAACCCCAGGACCACGCAGAGCGCCCGAGAGAAGGACCGGCATCTCTGGCCTGGGACGTGCAGACGGAGGTGCCGTGGTGGGGTCTGCGACTCCTGCTCCCGAGGGCGGCCGGGGCGGCCGCTGCCCTGCCTTCCCCAGAGCTGGCGAGCAGGGTGACACCATTACTTGCCAAGAAAAGTTCACTTCCCCAAATACCACGCGCAGCAGGTAAACGGGAAAAAGGTCAGCATGACATAGGTGCGCGGCGTAAACCAGCTCGTACATAAAACTGCCCAGTTCCCGAGTAGGGACGGGAGGGCATGTATTTCTCTGAGCAGCCACCCCCGGGGCTGCGTTGGAGGCAAACACAGATCGGAGCCGCTCCACCCGGCGGAGCTCGGACGGCAGCTCCGGAGAAAACACAGAATTCCGTACGCCCCACCCCCACCACGTTATTACAGAGGGCAAGCTCTGTAAAAGTTGCATAGAAACGTCATATACATCTGAGCCTTCTGTGTTCATGTCATACTTAAATAATGTGACGAGTCACTGTTTTTTACCCTTTGTCCTTGGATTGTCATTATGACGACTTAAAGGGTAGGAATTTCCTCCATGAGGTTTGGGGACATACGCAGTACGTTATTAGAATGAATTAAATTGTGCTGACTTCTATTTTAACCAGTTTGAAAGAACACGGAGAGCAGTATGTGCCCCGGCGCCTTCCTTTGTTTTGCCCAACATCCAAACGCTCTCTGCCCCAGACTCTGCAGACAGGGAGCCTTTGCCAGCCGGGCATCAAATCCCTTCTGAAGCAATGCGATTCTTCATTCAAAATAACCTCATAACTCAGCCCACCAAAAATTCCTTTTCTGAGTGTCTCCTGTTCTCGACATTGGGCAGCAAGGATTAAGTCAGCAATTATTCTTCTGGTATTTCTGTGAGCTTTTTCAGAAAGACACAGCACATACTGAATTATTAAAAATTATTGTTTATAAGTGTAAATAGGGAGCAAACAGGAGGATTCTATAAAGCCAGATTGGTGGGATCAGGGAAGACTTCCTGGAGGAAGTGAATCCAGACTCTAAGAATCGGTAGAAATCACTTAATTGGAAGAGAGGAGAAAGGAGCGCCACGTGCCAGCAGAGAGGCCTGACCGAGCAGGTCATCCGAAGATCCATAAGGCGCTTCTGTAAGACGCCTCCCAGCAACACAGCCTCCAAGGGGTGAGCATCTGTTTCCAACCAGTTTTCCTGCACAGTATCTAGAGCACCTTGAGTGGTTCTTCCTGCTCCCCTCGGGGTACGACCGTAAATCAGTGTCACACGTCTTTACCATTTTTAGAGAATAGCCCATATTAGAGAGACCGCACAAGCCAGGGTAACAGATTTCCGGAGCCATGGATGGCCATGGGGGGCCGGGCCAGCGAGGCTCCTGGAAGAGGCCTGGTGAACGAGGGCTTGGGGCCACAGGAAGTGACGCTGACCATCACAGGGAAAGCAGGGAACACGAAGCCAACCGCTAAAAGGGGCTGGATCCTGCGATCCCGCACACGCAACCAGGGGGCATCTGGGATGGCTCTTGGGTCATTTATTCCGTTAGAGGGTTGATTTGACCAAAACCATGGCCTGTGTGGCCTGGAGAAGGAACCCCAGAAATCAGGGCTACTCCATCGGAAAGGAGTCATCGCGGAGCAGAGACCGACATCTATACATGCCGGGCATCACCAGCATGCTGGTCACAGAACAGAGGTGTGCCCGAGATCCCACCTGTCCACTCAGGAAAGAGAGCATCTGTGACTATGGGGGAGGGGTCTTTGACCTTGGGAAGTCTGCCAGGAATGCTGCTTATTTGCCATGTCCACCCACATAATGTAACGCAGCATCCAATTCCTTCACTGAACTCCTTAACCGTGTAGTGACTTTGAACTGTTTTCTTAATTTCTAATATTCCCGTTTTCCCAGAGAAAAGTTGGTTTACCCAAGGGAAATTCCTTATCAAATGCATCAGTCGTGCCAATCCCAGGGTCCCCCACTCAATCTCTCCTATTGGGGAGCAGCAACGAGGCCAGCGGCTCCAGGATCCCAGGGGACGCGCAGATCCAGTGCCAATGACCTCATAACCCCAGGTGGGGAAATCCTAGTTCACGCAGCAGAACGCAGCCGAGAGCCTGAAACTTGTGTGCTGAACCGGAGACCTAGCCACCGGGCCCTTCTCGAACCTTCCGTCAGTCACTGGCTCATCTCCCTATTATCCGAGCACCAAGAAAGCAGGGGAAACAAGGGTGAACAGAAGCCGTGCTTCCTGCCAGCGGAGCTCAAGAAGCGAGGATAAGGCGTGCCTGCCACACGGGGCCGGAGCTTACAAGCTTGCGAGGGCCCCGGGTGCACCACAGAGCGGCCCCTACCCAACCCCAGGTGGCCCATACCCCCTGCTTGGGGACACAGTGAAAGGCCAGCCCTGCCTCCCTTTACCGCAATTGCACCTCCCTCCACCTCGGCCTGTGTCCTTCACGCACTCTTGCCAACTCTGAATTCAGTCCCATCAGTTTGGAAGCTAGAAACCAGCCCTGGTGGGAGAGCCTGCGCCACGGAAATTGGCAAACCACCAATCAGAACTCCTCCCGGCCAAACAATCACTGTTGCGCACGGACGAGCACAACGCGGCCCACGCTACCAACCCCAAGGCCCCCAGTCAACGTCCTGAAGACAGGACCTCTTTCCACCCCAGGCTCTGTCCCCACGGGACCTGGCTTCAGACAACCCTGTCCCAACCACTGGGCCGTGGGGCGTTTCATCTCATCTCACTGAGCTTTAGTTCCCGCATCTCAAGTGAGAGTCTGGGGCTGTCGTGCGGAGGACGGACGCCCAGGCCATCCGTAAGATCAGACAGAGACATCTAGCCACACTGTGGCCCGGGTAGAAGCCCCAGGGTCCTTGTCTATATATCTGTCAAGTGGGGACAAATCTCTCCGGCCATCGCGAGAAACATGAGAGACCAGTGAAGAGAAGCTTCCAGGGCCCTGGCTGGGAAAAATCTCTCTGCAGATGAGTGAGAAGTAGCCTCCTGGCTGTGCTACCGGCTGGTGCTCCCAGACGAAGTGCCCTGAGAGCAGGATTTATCACTCACCCAGAACCTGATGGCCCCAAAACACGCCAAAGCATTAGCTAACGTGGTGAGGCCTGTCCTTTGCATAGCGGCACAGAGCGGCGAGAGAAGTGATAACCAAGCAATCCGAATGGAAGACATTCACTCACATCCTGGCTTCTCTGCTACCGCCTTAAACAGGGGACAATCAGAGATTTCTAGGAGAGGTTTCATGGCCATATTGTGCCCCTCTGTCTTGCTAAAAAAAGTTTCACTCTCTTTATTTCTTCTAAGTACTGAGAAAGTAAATATACAAGGAAGAATGCAAGGAAGGAGGGAAGAAGAGAGGGAGGAACCAAAAGGAAAGAAACTTTAAAAATGAAGAAAAAAGGTGTCAAATGAGTACTAGACTTTGGGGGTGGTCACTTCCTAAGTTATATCAATGTCTAATTGCTACGCTGTATACCTGAAACGAATATATGTATTCCACGGGAATTGGAAGTTTTCTACAACGAAAAATAAAGATTTACGTTAGCATCATCTGTTCGCATCACTAAATCCAGCAGACGGCGTGGCACTGACATGTGAAGACTCGCCCATTCCTGCTCTCTGGCATTTCTTACCTTTTCCACAACTGTCCGAAAACCACGGACGTCTCTGCCACCACAGCCAGCACGTTCCAGCTGTCCCTGAGCGTGCGGGTCCGCACCTGGGCACGGGGCGCACCGCCAGGGTGCGACGATCCCTGCTCACTCCGTACTCCTCAGCTCCGGGCCCCTCTGAAGGGGGGTGTTTCCCTTTAGCAGGAAAACTGAAACACACGTGCGTGGAAGTAGCCGTGCTTGTCAGCTGGCAGGCAGAGGGGACGCAACACATGCATCTGTTAAGTAAACGAAGTTTTTAAAGAGGAAAGGGTGGAAACAGAGGGAGCCGCGGGGCAGAGGGGGCTCCCCGAGCAGCACAGAACCACAGGCTCCTTGGGGCGCTGGGAGAGAGCAGGGCTGAAAACGGAGGCGCTCGTTTGGACCCTTGCCTCCCATTCCCATTCAGCACGGCCTCATAGCTCCAAAAATTTTACACATCTCTAAAAATGCTGGAGGATAAGATGAAAGAAATTCCTCAAAAATGGAATGAAAACATACAGAAAAAACAGAGCAGTCCAACAAGTCACAGCTAAGAGGCCCAGAAACCTGAAACAGAAGCTGGAGGAGAGGAAATACCCCGAGGACAGAGCGCACTTCCCAGCACCACGGCCCTCCGGCCAGGAAGGGCTGCTGAGTCCCAGCCCGCCACGTGCATGCTGGGAACCGGTTCCTCAGTGGTCACCGGCTTCCGCTCTTGTTCCCCTCTCGCCTGTCCTCCCAGAGCAGCCGGGGTGGGCTTTCTAAAGGGTCCCGCAGGAGCCTGTCACTGCTCTACACATACCTGTCCAAGGGCTTTCATCTCATAAAGAATACAATCCAAACTCCGCCCATGGCCCCGTGTGAAGTGACCTGTGCCGAGCTGGGCTTTGCTTTCGGCCGCTCCGTCCTTTGTCCCCCAACCTCCAGCCACACTCTCCTGCTCCTCACACGTCCGAGCTCAGCACCTCCCCTCCCGGTCTCGCCTCTTACCAGGAACTACCTTCCCCGGTGGCTTCCGCCGTCTCGGCCCCCAGGTCTCAGCTCTAACGTTGTCTCCCAAGGTCTTCCCCGGCCCCCCTAACTAACAGCACCCACTGTCCCCCCAGTCGTCAAAGTCATTCTTCTGTTTTATAGTCTTCATTGTACTTGTCACTATCTGAAACTACTGCCGTTTTTCTCTCTTATCTTTTCCCCCTACCAGATTATAAGCTCCATAATTAGTGAAAACCTTGTCTGCCTCGTTCACTGCAGAATCTCCAGGGTTTAAAACAGTGTCTCGGACAAAGTGCTCGATATCTGAAAATAACTGAGCTCCCAGAACAACAAAGGACAAGAAGCCTCGCCAAGGCAGGACACACTGTACCACCAAGGAGTGAGAGAGGATCCCAAGAGCTTCACAGAGAAAAGGGAACAGAATGCATCAGGCTTCCCCGCGGAAACACTAAACGCTAGGAGGCAGTGGGGCGAACCACTGAAGGAAAACAGTTTTCGACCCAGGCGCCCATCCCTAGCCAAACTATCGATCAGCTATGAGGCAGTCAGATACATTTTCAGACGTGCAAGGATTAAAGAAATTAATAATCACCTGTGCGTGTGTTTTTCGGGAAGACGTACGAGTACAGAACAGGAGAGAGGACATGGGAGGGAGCCAGAGGAACCAGGAACAGGAGACACGCACAGCGAGTGGCAGAGTGAAGGCCAGTGTCACCCGACGTGGGGAGCTGCGCGGGAGCCCAGGGACTAACCCACCTTTGATGGAGCAAGAAGAAAGGCTCCAGGAGGGAGGCCTCTGATTGAAAACAAAAATTGATAGATTTTTCTGGTATGACTGAACGTATAAAAGAAAAAAATCTACTGATGGATACTGCAAAGGATCTGATGGAAAAACTTTAAGAATCAGAAATACGTAGAAAACTTTATAAATAATAAAAAGTAAATGGAGTCCTTTTTAACTCCAGGAGAAACAAAGTTTTACAAAAAAATGATGTATCATACTTCATTGAAGTAAACAATACCTATCTAGTCAAAATAATGTAAACATCAATTTATCTTTAAACAACCTAAGACCTTATCTACCATAATAAGAACTCAATACCTGAGTGTTACAATTGATAAACAGGGAGCTCATCAATGTCAGAAGATCCAAGATCAACACCGAAAACACAACTGCATTCTTTAAACTAACAATAACCCTGCGGACACCAAAATTAAAAACATACCATCATTGACAATTGATCCACAGAAAATTAAACACCTAGGCATACACGTAATTAAACAGAATCTGCATACTGGCACTTACAAAATGCCGATAGAAGAAATCCAAGAAGTCCTAAATAGATACACTGTTCACAGACCAGAACACTCAACAAAGTCACGATGTCCATTCTCCGCAAACTGATCTACAGTTCTAATGCCATTCCTACCAAAATCCCAGCAAATTTTTTGCAAACATGAGTTTATTCTAAAATTTATATAGAACGAAAAAGGTTAATTATTAAAACGATCTTTTTTTTTTTTTTTTAAGGACAAAGCGGGAGGGATCCTTGGACTCGCCCTACCAAACACACCGCTTACTACGCGGCTCCAGTGATCAAACAGTGTGGGCGTGGGTGAGGAGGCGTGGGCATGCACACCAGCCACACGGAACTGAAGACCCAGACACACACCCATTACAAGTATGTCCAACGCATTTCTGACCCAGGTGCAAAGCGATTCGGTAGAGGTCAGTCTTCAAAACACGGTCCTCGGACAACTGAATATTTATATGTAAAAACCAACTTTAACTTAAAACTCCGACTTTATACAAAAACTAGCTCAAAATGGGTGACAGACTTAAATGTAAAACACAAAACTGTAAAACTCTTAGGAAAAAATAGAGAATCTCCAGAATCTTAGGGCTAGAGTTCTTAGACCTGACGCCCATATAAGGCCAAATCGATATACACTGGGTGGGTGCTCTGGACTGATCATTTGTGCGTCCCCCCAAATTCCTAGGTTGAACCCCACCTCTCCATGGGATGGTATCGGGAGCAGGGGCCCTGGGGACTAGATGAGGTCAAGCGTAAAACCCTCATGAATGGGATGGTAAGTCAGGAGAGAGCGCGCTTCCCTGCTCGGTTCTCCGCTATGCTAATGTACAAGAAATCGGCAATTATGACCCAGAAGGCCCTCACCAGCCCGGCCATGCTGGCGTGCTCAGGGTCCCCGCCTCTGGGACAGTGAGACATCGACTTCTGTTGGTCAGAAGCCACCCAGGCAATGGTACCTTTGCGACAGCAGCCCAAGCTAAGACAACTGGGTCCTTCTAACAATTCAACCCCCAGGCCAGAGACCGGAAGAAACTTCTCTGGGGAAACTGACCAGGAGGAAGGTAGGTCCCCGGCTGGGGGCTGAGCGGGGGGAGGAACCTTAGAAGATCACCCCAGGATTCCCAACATCTGAATAACAGTTTCTGAAAGAGAACAAAATGACTTCAAGTCTGCTCATGGGCAACACTGGAACCTAGAAGATACCAGAGTAACGCCGTCAAAATACTGCAGGGAAGTTGTTCCCAACCTCTCATTCTACATGAATCAAACCAGCAGTCAAGAGAAAAGGCAGAACAGATTCCTTTCAGACACACAGGATTCCAAACACTTTCCAAAAGCACCTCTTCTTCTCTAACGGAGGTGACCCCCCAGGTAAAAGACATAAACCAAGAGGCACGCCCTAGACCAGGAAACTCGATCCCAAGACAGTTGTGCAGGAGGTTGGTTGGCAGCCGTCCGTCTCGAGAGACGATGGTGTAGCTTCTTAAGAGTCTTATCTGCACCGCCGAGAATGGCTGTGCAGTCCGACTCAGGAGTGACACGGTATCTGTCTCCTCCCGTGTTGAATCGACATCTTGCGATGACGCTGGAGTGTCCTCTCCAGTGAAGCTGAAGCTACAGAGCCTGGGCAGGGTGATATGGAGGATATGTGCAGGAGGGGAGGCTTTGAAAATCTGTGCCTGAGGACTGGGCTGGGCTGGAGAGCCAGTCACTTGTCCCCAGTGCCGACAGGGAAAGCCACACCCTTCTACTGGACTCACTGAGAGATCCTCAGCTGACGGAGAATTGGGACTGAGACAAAGCTGTCTCACAATGCCCTGACATGGTGGATGGTTACAGTAAAACCTCCACAGCGTGGCTAGACCCCTCACTGCCATCCAGAAAAACACTGAAGCCCTCATCTTCGCTCTCCAAACCTGTAATGGTCCTTATTTCTGCGGAAGGAAAGGTTCTTAATTTTCTTTGTCATGGATTCTTCCAGTTTTTAATGAAACTAAAAAAGGTTCCTTTCTACCCAGATTCATTAGAGGTCCGTGTTCTTCAAATTAAAGCCTTTCCACTATTTACCTTTTTCTCATGGATTTTTGTTATCATCTACGATGTGCATGTATTACCTACTCAAAAAATATTTCCTCAAAACCAGTTGGACATGAAGTGTGGTTAGGGGAGGTTGAACGTAGTAGACATTCACTTAAAGCCCATAAAGGTCAACTGTCAACAGCTTGCGGGGGGGGGGGGGGGAGGCTGAAAACCACAGCACGGCTGTCCCCGCCTTCAGCCCTGACCTGACCTCTTCAGAGGCTGTGGCCTGATTTTCAAAGCCAGTTCTATTTTTATCAAAGGACAATTAGCTGCAGTCATTTTAAGTGTATGAATTTGATCATTAAACTAACACTGGATAAAACAGCCTCCTGCCCTCTTCCCTCGGCTTCTGGCAGAGAACGAAAGTCACGAGCCCGCCAGCTTTTCTGATCCTTTGCTGAGTCTAAGTGAATGTGGGCCACGAAACACATCTAAAACGGAAAGAGAACTGCACGAAGGCTCACGTGGGTTTCCTTCCCGGGACCTGCCGCCAGGCGGCCTCCACGCGGGGAAGGCGGCACCACCGAAGCTTCCGGGCGACGCAGAGGGTGTCAGAGACCCTGGGAGAGGCGACGTTTTCAAACCCAATGGCTACTTTAAAATTTTAAGAGGAAACTACAAATTCCTCATATCTTCTAAATGGGGAAACAGAAGGAAAAAAAAAAAAAAACAAAAAAACACCATTTGGAGTTTTTTTAAATCTGCACATTTTTGAAGCAGAAAAACTATTCATTTCAAAACAGGACTCGGGCACACGCAGCCGGTCGGGGCGAGCGCTCCCGGGGCCCTCGGCTGAGCCAGGGGCGGGGCCCTTTGCCTTCCTCCCCAGGGCGCTCGGTTCAGAAGTAACATGTCCCCTCAGCTGCCCTGCACCAGTCTCATTTCTTTTGACAGTCTGCGCCACAGATTACACAGATTACAAGCATTTCTGAAGTGAAGCAGCTTTGAAAATGGGAAAACAAACCCTCTGTCCCATTTTGGAGGGAGGAGGACTCTAAGTAGGAAGCAAAATCGAGGCGCACCAAGGCACGAAGGATGGGCGGTGCTGGCGCAGGGTCGCCTTCGGGGTGCAGACCCGTAGCGCCGGGGGCTACCCACTAGGCAGCAAGTGCTGAGCCTGTGCGCCGGCTCGCCTACAATTCTTTTTTTTCTGTCTGGCAAAACGTTTTACAAACTACACCCAGCGAGACTAGTCCTACCAGAAGGTGCCTCAGATGGTGTCGCTAATAATTCTGATCAACTGAAATAGAGAAAAACATCATTTCCATTACTCGCTTTGCAAAATCCGTTCATTTTACGTTGGAATTATCAAAGGCACGTTTCTCCCGCCCTCTGTCATCACCAACCAGATAAAAAACCCAACCCCAAAAGAACCTTCGCAGAAAGGAAAAGGGGGTGGGCAGTGACATTTTTCAATAAAAAACCTTCTCAACGTTAATTTCTTCCCAACATTAATTTCTTGCCGCTCAAGGTCGAGTCCAGCTTACACGCAACTCTGCTCGAGGAGGGAACTCAGCGGCGGCTGCTGTCGCCGCCGCCACAAAGATGTGTGAGCCACCATATATTGGCTTTTGTCTTAATAGCCTTTTAACCAACTTTGTTAATGGACTGAATGCAATTTAGATATGGAACTTGGCTAAAACGTAGCTTCAATTGGCTATTAAAATTTAAGAGCCAACTAAGATAGCTAATTACAAAAAAAGCTCCAGCGATAATGCTAAGCAGAATTAGTAATAGCAAATGACAGTCTGTCTCGGCTTATTCCCACGGGGGAAGAAACTTAACTGAGAAGCCAACCAGACGCTGCAGCCAGCCTGATGGCATCGCCAGTGTTATGGCACTCAAACCTGGCCGAGCGCGGGGACAAGGCCGGGAGGAGCCTGTCCAGCCCCACTCGCAGAGCGACGGACCCTCTCTTCCCTGCCAGCCAGGGCTGATTGCTGAGGATGTATTGTCACTCACAGGCAATGGGGAGGCGGTCTGCCACTGAGGAGCGGTCCTGGGAAGAAACCCCAGCAGGGGCTGGGGAGGGGCGATGGGAGGCTCAGGCCCTCCGAAAGCATCGTTCAAAGGGAAGAGCCTGCCCGTGCACGATTATGCTCCCTTTTCGCTATTTAGGTCTAAAGAAGAACCGTTACTACCTGCTACAAAGTTGAGCTTCGAGGGGGGAAAACGTTCTGCTTCTCTGCTTCATTACGGATACCCTCATTACGGCATGAGCCGAGGCGCCGAGCGGCGCGCCTGTGAAGATTTACCGTGTGTGGTGGCCACTTTGAATCGGAGGCACTGGAGTCTTTAACATTCCCTCGTCAAGTGTCTCCCCGCTGTGCCTGTAAATGTCAGTCCGGTTTTTTCACGGCTGTGCGCACAGATTAGAAACAGCAGGAGAGCCTGGGAGTATGACTACAATACCAGTAAGGACACTTGTCTTCGTGACACTGCTCAAGTGATTCTTGGAATGCAGGACCCTGCTGTTTTCTAATATTTACACACAACTGGAGTCATCAAGAGCAGTAAATGCAGTCTAAAGGCAGCCTGCTTCTTTTGTCAGGGACTTTTCATTCAAATGGGGTAGCAACAATAACGCACCCCCCAAAAAATCCCACCGTTTTGAAGTTTCATATTTCCCCCCAATTGTGCTGCTAAAAGACCAATCGGGTATTATGATGGCTGTTCGCTCAGCCTGACCCTCCCTCCCAAACATTTGTGTGCATTGCGGTTCCTTGGGAAGTGCGGGTGTTTCAGATCCTTGACCTCGAATTGTGTCCTTGCAGGCTGTGGTTTCCCCGACCCCCACAGGGCCGGGCCTTGAACATCACGTGGTGTCATTTCAGTCACCTCTGCTTCCTGAACACCTGGATGACATATCAGACTGACTGGGGGGCTGCAGCACCTGGGACACAGACAACTTCTTTCAAAAGCTTGGTTAGAAGCTTTTCTAAAAGGGAGCGCTGGCCAGGTGGCTCAGTTGGTTGGAGCGTTGTTCCCTACACCAAAAGGTCGTGGGTTTCAATTTCCGGGTCAGGGCACACACCCAGGTTGCGGGTTCAATCCCCAGTCCCGGTGACCAATCAATGACTCTCTTTCTTCCTCTCTAAAAAAAAAAAAAAAAAATGAATGAAAAAACACACCCTTGGGTGAGGATTAAAATAATTAAATAAAAAGTAAAAATAAGGGGAAAAACAGTGACTGTATGTTTATCTTTAAAAATGTCTAAAGGACCCTTCTCTAAAGTGTACAGCGGTGGGGTAAGTTCTGCGAAGGCTTTTTTGACTAGAAACGTGGGGGCCGGCCGGGAGAGAGGAAGGCTATTGGGCTCTTGTAGAGAGCAGACACCTCTGCAACTAGGGTTCACCAGATCAGGTCGTGCGGAATCCTTCTCCAGGGGGGCTGACCCACGCGTTAGCACCAAAACGATCACAAAGCTTTTACTGGGGGTGGGGGTGGGCATGTGCTATGCCCAGCACATAAAGGTCTTCTTAGGGCCCTTGAAGGCACATTTACCTATCTACAAGACTTCAGGAAGTGAACTGCGTTACTCTCTTTTCCACCAGGAAATCTAACGGAACCCGCGTGGGCCTCCCGGCTGCAACTCGCCCCGTGACACACAGCCCTGGAAGCCCACCGTGCGCAGGGCCAGCAGACCCTCCCGTTGCCTCGCCGCGCCTTCTAAGTACTAACATTCACGGGACCCTCACGAGGAGTCACAGAATGCGTGCAGAAGCATCTCTCACACCTGAGCATGACACCAAGAAGGACCATCATGAACCTCTGTACCAAGTAAGATGTTTTGTCAGTCAGAAGTATTGAATACTGCGATTTCTCAGTTTTTCAACAAGCTACAGCCCGGGTGTTAATCAGGTGTCCATTTACCTAAGTGTGACCACTTTCACGTGCGTCTAAAATATATCGGAAGCAGAAAGACAACCTACAGAAAAATAGGAACAGATTTCTGGACAGCATCCTACCCCCTCCCCTCCAAACTCTGGATTCACACCTCCAAAACCCCGTCCAGTCTCCGCGCTCTGGGCACAAAGAGTACATGGATCATCTCCGCTCATGATTTTGATGATTCAGACTTGTAATAAATGTTGAACTTAAAGGTCAAAACAGTTTTTTCGGAGATCATTTGCAGTGGTTTATAAATAAAACTGATTTGTTCAATGCAGAAATTTCTCAGGTAATTTCATGACTAAATTACAAAAATCTAGGAACAGGAGTCATAAATTACAAAATGTTACCGCAGTAACGGCTGAATAACACATGCTCAGCACCGTGACAATGGCGAGCCTTCTGCTTACAGAACGCCCCCCGAATGATCAGTGCTCTGCTGCACAGAATCATTGCACGGGGGGGACGGGGGGGCGGGGGGGGGACGGGGACATGTTTATTGGAGAACCCCTTCTCAATAGTAGTACTTCAGTGTATCTTACAGTTTATAGAGCTTCATAAATGAGGAATATAGAATAATCTGTGAATTTTAAGGAAAAAACAAAAACCACAGAACTATCCATGCAACTGTTTTAACTATGAAAAATTAAGCAGGCATGAAACAGGACTAAAAAATACATGAGTCTGAATTTTGTTCTGATGATGAGAGTCTAAATTTTTTCTTTCATTTTGATTCCTATTAACGTAATTTGGGCAATAAATAAATAGTAATAAGTTAAATGACATTAATTAAATCGGCATGGTGTGGGCATAAGAACAGACAGATCGATGAAATCGAACAGAGTCCAGAAACAGACCCTGGTGGTATAAGAACTTAATATGTAATAAAGCAGACATCACACACCAGGGTGGAAGGCAGGTGGCAAAAAGAATTTATTTAACAAATCATACTGAAGCTACTGGTGGACTATTTGGGGAAGAAATCCATTGCAATTCTTACCTCATGGCGTGAGCACACACCAAAATAAATGTCACATGAATTAAAAATTTAGAAGTATTAAAACAAAAAAATAAAAAATATATTATGTTAAATATTTCTGATTACAGGATGGAAAATATTTTAAACCAGTGGCAGAATTTACAATAAAAAAGATCAACAGATTAAGTTATAAAAATCAAACCTCATAAAAACAAATATACCAATAAAAAATAAACCAGAAAAAGTCAGCAACAAACACGGCAAACGGTTAAAATTATTACTATTCAAACGGTACAAGCACACACACCAAAGAGAGATCACAATAAGCAGTTCACAAATAAAAACTGCTCAGGTTCACTAGCCATTAAAACAATTTATGCTATCTAATTATAAAAATTAGTAATACTCAACAATGAAGAAATGAAGTTCAGCACCCTGGTTTACTGGCAAGTGCTAAGTGATGGATTTCTGCAAAGCAACCTGTCACTATGGGCCAGTAGCCTTCTCCCAGTCTTCTAGTCCTTGACCAAGTGGTTCCCTTTGGAAAATCTAAAGACATGTTTATCCATGTGGAAAGAGATTTCTGCCCAACTTTGTTCATGAATAATGCTCATACTCTTGCAACACTGAAAACAAATGTCCCATATCAGAGAAATGGTCATGAGAGTATCATGAATCTATAAGAAAATATTAGGGAAACATAAAAGTTATATTTGTCAATTTTATCTATAATAACATGCAATGTGTTTAATGTTAGCTTTAAAAGCAGACTATAAAGCTTTATATAAAGTATAATAATTATATAAAGATAAAAATGTCTAAAAAGACTAGAAGAAAATGTGTCAAACAATAGCAGCTGTCTGTGGTGGTGGCTGCATGGCTAGTTTGTCTTCTGACAGTTCTCTGTATGTTCCAAATTTTCTACTGAGACCATGTTTTATTAATACATATTGATAACCAGAACACTAAATTAACACTAAAAATAGAATTTCAAAGTATAAACAGGCATAGAATGCTCAACTAGACACACACACACTCACCAAATGCACGTAATCTATTAATATTTCCACCACTAATTCATTGCTATGCAACTCAGGTCTCTACAGACACACTAAAGTTAGTAACTCAGAGAAATAACTTGGGTCCTACGCCTCTGGCCCATTCCCATTTTATTTGTCTTAAGAGATGACTTCTGAAGAACATCTCGAAGCTCTCTCACTACACGGCTTTGTCTGTCGCCAGGATGTGCTGGTGGCTTTCTAGAAAACACAGAGCGCCCATGATCCTGCTGTGTGAGGAAGAGAAGCGGCACAGGTGTGTCGGTCCACAACAGGCCCGAGAAAACGGCAGAGCAGGTGACAAAGCGGTGTAAGGAACACACACCAGATGTGGCGGCTGACCCGCAAAGGGTGAGAGAAGCGTGGCAAAACCCACTGAACGCGGGGTCGGGGAAGAAAGTAAAAACAATGCAAGATAAACAGAGTAAGTGTAGGACTGAAAAAAGTAAAAAAAAGAAAGAAAGAAGAAGAAGACCGGATGACAGGAAGATGACTTAACTTAAAAGGCGGGCGCAGTAAGAAGCGCCAGCACACGGCAGGCAGGGAGCCCAGCAGAACGGCGTGCAGCTGCGGGGCCGCTCGGGCTGCTGTGGCCCCCGGTTCTCCCCACTCCGGCCCCGTCAACAGAGTAACATTCAAGAAAACGCCAGCACTTGTTAAAAACAGCATGTGAGGAAGTATTTGTCTCCCTAATACTTAACCAACAGTTTCTGCCATGACTTTGTGTTTTGAAAAATAAAAACGGCGGAGGCATATACACAAAACCACACGACACGCATTTTATCCTATCTTAGGCGTCAGTGTGTTTGAAACAGAACTCGAGAGCGGATCCGGGTGCTCCAGATAAACTTGGGACCGTGGTGACACGGATGAGTTCCAGAACCCAACACTCTGCAGGCGGCAGGGGTCTCGCCCACAGCCGAGTTCTCCGGCCTGCAATCACACGGAGCCCCGGGACGCAGCGACACTCACCTTGAAAGGAAAGCCTGCAGGTCTGCGCTGCACTCTCGGCCTCTGACCACTACGGGGCTAAGCGCCCCACGGGACAACTAAGTGTCCGCACTGGCACGCAAGTCACAGTCTGTGTGCTCCGGAGTGGCTCACGCCTGGTACAGCCTGGACGATTTCTGATCTGTCTACACCCCGCCCATCCTCTTAATATTTTCTTCAGATCGACTTGTTTTAAAAACTGGAATACCGAATTATTCTTGTCGTAAAAAGTACAGGAAATCACCAGTTTAATGTACTACTTGTATTTTGAACACATATTAAAATACAGGCTTCAACATTTAAACACAGCGCATCTGCACGTCACCCAGCCCTGCACAGGACACAGCAGCGAGGCGCGTCACCATTCAGAGAATCAGTCCTGTCTCAGAAGACGCTCCGACAAAGTAAATCTTGAGGTTGTTCATAAAGGTTTAAATTCCAAGCTTCTGTTCCCAGGGCAACTATAAAAAGTCCACATCTTAAAATTCCTAATCACCAAAACTCTCAACTGTTTGGTTTACTATACAAACACATGCAACAAAAAATGAAACTTTTAAGAAGAATAATCTGTAAAATATAGAGACAGAGACTGAGATATACAAATTAGAAAGACAGACAGACAAAGAGACACCCTTCCCAGGATTTCCTTAAAAGAAATCCCCGCCTGCCTTCTTCCCAAAGTGCACCCCCACATAAGTCCTACATGATTTAACTTCCAAGCACGTACATCTGACCCGTCGCAGATACAATTCTTACTCCACTTCATCTTTCACATCCTTTTCCTTCTTTGCACGTCTCGTTTCATACAGAGAGATGCTTAAGAGATGCTGTGGAACTGAACAAAATCAGTACAAACCAAACTTATGGCCACAACAAACTGTATTTGCATCAGGCAAAAAGATTGCTTTATTTTAAGCTTCAGATTTCGTTTAAAAGAAGGATTTGGTCAAACATGTTACAGACTCTGGGGAACACGTGGCGACTGGCAAGCGCGAAGCACAGTGGTTTTACGCAGGTACCCAGACCCTCCCCACAGCCGTGCGGGCCAGCCTAAAGAGTATATGCAACCTGGAGGTTTTGAAGTTTTATAAGTTAGCCTTTAATAAATTGTACAAAGCATTTAATACAAAAATTGTTTTTCAAAGACACAGGTATTTTCCTGTTACCTCTACACACGACTCACATAAAAACACTTAAGACAGAAAAAGAAGAAAGAGTCAAATGAAAGGAAAAAAGAAAACTGGTTCACAGCATGCGATTTACTTCTGGATTTTCTTTCTCCCTTTTGAACCTTGAAGAGAAAAATAAAGAAATTTAAAATATTAATCATTCATTTACAAAAGCAAAAAAATTAAGTATTTCCATACATAGTTATTAATATTTTTAATTTATTGACCACAATGATTTGTGGAGACAAAATTCATACACAAAGGTATTTGCTGTTAATATCCTGAAAATTTTAGCAAACTGTATCTTTTTTTTAGTATGTCAAAATATATGCCAACAAAGTCCACCTTTTAAGTTCCATCAAAACTCTTCCACTGGCAAAATATACCCAATTTACAGTGCTCCTGAAACACAATATTTCTCCCAAAAAATCTTATTGTATAATTTAAAATATTAACCCTGATATAAACTACAGCAACAGGATAAGTATTCACTCCTTGGGGAAACTGATGAGGTTATGCATCTTATGAAAAAGAGAAGCAAGACATTTTATTCTAAATGTGTAGCCTTTTACTTATTTTTATTGCTATGCTATTACGGTTGTCCCAAGTTTTCCCCCTTTGCCCTCCTCCACCCAGCCCACCCCCCGCTCCCACAGTCAGTCCCCCACCGTCGTGTGGCCTCTTAGAACCTGTCACCTACACTGCTTGGGCGGGAGAGCACGGGCCTATTCACAAACAGTTTTGCCACTAGGAATTAAGCAGGTCCCAACTGAGCACCTTCTAGAAGAGCATCACATCTGAGACTGGTCTACGTAACCTGTGACAGCTCTATGCCACCGTCCCCGGGTTGGTGGGAACAAATCAGGGACTCTTTACTGGGGACACGGGAACTCTGCCTCACCAAGGAGACTGTCCCCAACCCCCATCCCCAGGGCAGAGTCAGAAGGACACGTTGCAGTCTGATCACGATGCCTAGCACTGCGCTCTGCCAGTGTGCGGGGCCGCGCAGTAGCCCGTGATCGATCAATGAACACACCAGGCTACAAAGAGATCAATACTTCCTTTCTTAAATGTACAAAACATTCTTTGAATCTAGGACAAAATGTCTACAACACATGTCTAAAAATAAAGGTCTAAAGGTTTTCTGATTACAGATTTCTTTAGTCACTTAACTGGAAGATCAGTTTAAAAATCAGTGTGTGTGTTTTTATTTTTCCAAGCTCTAGTTTCTATGCAACCGCCATGCACTAACGAAACCAGCGATTCCCAGCCAGGGCGCTGCGAGCATCTCTAAAGCGAGCCCTACCCGACTGTGTGGTCAGGGGCACTGACCACTTCTCCCCTAGACAGGCCAATAAAAAAAGGACAACCGCCATCCAGTGCGAATGAATCAAAATTGTGCCTATTTTGGGGTTCCATCAGCAAAACACGTATTTCTGGTGTGCTGCAGAATTCTGGTAATTAATCTACGTGTGACGTGCGGTGGAAACGCTTCAGAAGCGCTGCGCTGAATCAAAAGCACATTCCAAACATGCACGACTATCTTTTTCCTGCCACTCAAAGGTATAGCCTGTAACTATGGTTGGCTTAAACTTTTGAGTTCTTTCTTCAATTTTTGTGCTATGGCCTTTTTTTAAAGCATCCCATGGTAGAGTTTTATGCGTTTATGTCAAGAATTTTGGAATTAATTTGGCACAGAAAACTGAAAATGTTGTGATCTTCCAACACTGGCAAAATGGTATCACAAGTTCAAGGTCAATAATCATTACTATAGCACACCTCCCTTTCAATAAATTCTGAATCTAGTTACATGCTAAGAACACTAAAGTTAACCGTGACTACAGCTATGTTCAAGTACTATTGCTTCATCAATGTCCTCATTTGACATTTTACTCAAATTAAATGCCATTGCAGCTCATCCCCTTCAATCTAGAGTTAAAGTCAATGCCATCACCACCTGGAATTTATTATATAATCAGTATTATGCAACTTAGACACTTTTCTGCGTATATCAAGTCCACTTCCCTAATAATCGATTCTGACTGCTGCAGAAAAATTTACTTCTCTTCTTATCTTTTTAAAAATATAGACTCATTTTCGTAACATGCTACTACTGGTAAAGTTCACATCACAAAACTAGTATGTGTAAAATTTAGTACCTGAAAAACAGAATGTGAAGTCTGGGGATACTCTATGATTTTATAATATCGAAGGAAAAAAATAAGTGGGAAATGTCTACGTGGGGTGTCCTTCAAATATCTCTTTCTTGAATAGACCACAGATATTCAAGAGATAAATACAGATCATGCTTTCCTCAAAGAATCCTCAAGAACGGCCCAAAATCCAAGGTACTTCAAAAATAAAGAACACCAACGAGAACAGGGTTGTAAACTGTCCATTCTATGAACAGCCAAAGTACAAGTATACCAGCCATGAATATCATAGCTACACTAACTAATTTTTAGTCCAATTCTGAAATACTGGCATGGTTTTGAAATGCCAGAATACACATGCTTTTTTTAAGGCTTATCATTTTGTAGAGGAAAGAAATTATTTGCAGCAAATAACCAAATTTTCTCAATTGGTAAAAATTATGCCTTGCATAAAAATAAAAGGATTAGAGGCCACTGTTCTTCCTGAAAACCACCCCATCACCTCCTCTCTTTCTTTGAGAAAACCCACACAATACACATTTTGAAAGCTTTCAGAATGTGTTCTTACACAATAGACCCCCAACTAGTCAAAATGAGTTTAGGTGTATCAAGAAAATTATACACGTTTTTAAAATGGTCTAAATAGATATTAAAGGGAAGTTGCTCCCATTTTGCTAGGCACAGCATTCTAAAAGATCACACAGTGAGAAAAATCTCTTACCATATTGTAAACCTTAAATTGTGTTTGAAAATAAAATTGTTAATGAAGAAACTGACATTTCTAAAGCTGCTGGGTGAGGTAACCACTCTTCAGACACATTCATGACACAAACTCTTAAGGCTCTAAAACAGAACTCACTGAACCGGGTTACATATTTGTTCCTTAAAAATTCAAATGTAATAGTGTGCTTTCTTCAAGTTACTTTAAACTGATAAATACAGATTTATACACTTTCCTGACCCTTTGGGTTTTTTGTTTGTTTGGTTTTTTGCTATAGAAGCAATAATATTTTATCATCTCAGGAGATATTTCTCTCATTTTTCAATATTTACATAGAAAAATTCCTTAACTAGTCTTACATTTTAGGGAAAAAAATATATTACAATGGGAAAATAAACAGTATTTAAGTAAAGCAACTCAGAGGTTATGTAAATAAGGGAGAATCTGATTATTCACATTTTTATATCAAAAAAAAATCTGTTCTTAAATTAACAATGGGAGCTACTCTCCTTTTGTCATTAAGTAAAACAAAAATATTAACATTTTCTCACAGTGAAAACTATATGTATAAGGACCTTCCATTAAAATTTTAGGTATAAAAACCTTTTCTGTAATTAGGGTCAAATTTCAGACCATGGGTGCATCAAAGCGAAGGCCTCCGGCGCCCAGTGAGCAGAGCTCAGGCCGCAGCGGCTCCGGGCGGTCAGGAGGGGCCCGCGTGTCCCCACGCCCCACTGTGCGCCCAGCAGGAACGGGGACCGGCAGAAAGGAGCCGGGACGACTTCAGAACCTGGAGCCTGCAGACTGAAGCCACACGCCCGCCCCTGAGACAGCCCAACCGCTCTCCTGGGTCAGTTCAGACGAACCGAGGCTATTCCATCCGCTGGATAACGAAGGAAACGTTGAGACAACCAGGGCAGAGGTGACTGTCTGCGGCAGCCGCACGTCTCGCTCACCGGCGGGCGCAGCCCCGCCCAGGGGAGGCACAGCACGGCGCCGACTCGGCGGGGACATCGCCGCCGTCACAGCCCCCTGCCCACGGGCGCCTTCCCCACCAAAACCAGAGACAGCGGAGAAGCGGGTCTGCGGCCACAGTGAGTCTCCCTTCATGGGCCAGTGAGCCGTCTCTTACGGGCACTCCTCCCTTTCCGGGTCACCCACAGACCGGCGTTTATGAGCCAGACTGGGCGCCCCCAGCCCCGCCCGTGCACGGCGGCCTCCACCAGCAGAGCCCTAAAACCACTGCCCCCCGAGGTGCGGTCCGCACGGCGAGCGCGGCGTCTGATGGCTTTCCCGCTTGCCTACTGCTTCCGGAGCTTTGAAAACCAGTGATTCGACGCTCTGACTCCTCGCGCCCTAACTCACTGAGAGAGGAGGGCCGCCTCTTGTGGGGAAAGACCAGGCAGCGCGGGCAAGCGGGGCCGGGCGCGGCGGGCGCACGGGGACCACGGGCCCCTCCCCGGGCCTGCGAGCGCAGAGGCCAAGGCCGGCCCGGCCCTCTCTCAGCAGCTCTGCCACGCGGTGTCCGGGCTGCACAGCTGCACGAGAGACGCTCCCGGTCCCAGTAAGACACTGTGCACAGAAGACGCTGTGACAGACACGACACAAACGTAAGATCTCCTGCAACATCTTACCATAAAACCTCAGTGTGGCGACCCAAATAGTTAACCCCAGATTCAGTGAAAGGAAAGGAAATCTGCGTTCACATTCGGAAAAAGAGGCAAGACTGGTCAACTTACGGGTCTGCATGGCCCCCGCCTGTGCGTCTGAGCACGCCATGTCTTCCACGCTCGCTTCTGAGCTCTGCTCAGTTTCTCTCTTCCGCTTCTTACACATGAAAATTTAAAGAGAGAGAAAGAGAGAGATGTGATCTCATGGTCAAAGAAACACTCATGCAAACTTACTGTCTATTAGTACATATATGAATCTATACAGGTGTGCTGCACCAAAACATACAAAACACACACAGCAGTCCCCCCTCCTCTGAAGGGGATGCGCCCCGAGCCCCCCAGTGGAGTCTGGAAACTGCAGATAGTACCAAATCCTACACAGAGCCTGCGACACTTTGTCCTGTGCATGCACAGCTCTGCCCTGAAAGGCAGCACCTCACGGCTTCTCTCTGGTCCCCAAGTCGCCAGCACCCCTGCTCCGCGCTTTGGGGCCGTTATTAAAATCAGGGTGACCTGAAGACAAGCGCTGCACGCTGCGACAGTCAAGCTGATCACCTCGGCTACCGAGTGGCTGAGGGACGGTGGGAACGCCGGACCACAGTGCGATGCACGTGTCAGGCAGGAGGGCGGCAGATGTCACCGTGCAGCTGAGAACAGCACACAGTCTAAAACGTACGGGCTGTGCATTTCCAACTTAATATTTTCAGACCGCAGCTGACCGGAGGTAACGGAAACCCAGGAAAGAGAAATGCAGATGCGGGGGAGGGGGTACTGTACACAACTTCAGGGTGGTGGGCACCTAAGGGAAGGGGGAGTGGGGTGGAAAACACGGACTGGGAGAGCCTTCAACTACTCAAGTCGGTCAGGACAGTGGGTACACCTGTTACACCCACCTCTGACTTTCCATGCTGATTATATAGAAACTCTCTTTTAAAGCCAAGTGTTTTATAAACTTGGTATCACCACTCACTGAGGCCAATGATACTCATTTCACATTATGTGTCTGTGGGGGGGGGGGGGGGCAGTATATTTTCATTTGGAATATTTTTATTAGAAGTTTAAGAGAGCCATAAACCTTACTATAAAGGAAAGGTCTTAAAAGTACATAGTTCTCCTAAAATCTCAAGGACAGGTTGGATTTTCCACCATTCTCTCAGGTCTTCCCTATTTTCTATTTATTTTTCCAGTTAAATGTTACTTAGAAGTGAATGCTCATATTCTGTCTCCACCCATTCTTCCCAACTGTTCATTCAATTTCTTTTTATTACTTTCCCTCACCACACCATTTTCTAACTAGTTCATTCCTGTGTATTTTTTAAGTCACTTAACATCTCTATATGTAGGTATAACTATAGAAGGACAACCTTAGTAATACATTTAAAACTTTGCATTTTTCATATAACTTTATCCCATGTAGTCTCAAATTTGCATGTGTTAAAATGCACATTTTAACTCAAAGCTTCTCTGGGTTGCCTAAAATAAGTCTGTATCGGCTAGGAAATCATCTGATACTCCCGCAGACTTCACAGACTCACAACGCATCAGAACACCCGCAGTCTCGGATTCCAACGAGAACATCAGGTTGAGCCTCGTCCGAGCACTTTCCTGGCTGCAGGACTTGTGCGTGCGGGCAGCCCCCGTCCTTCCTGATGGCGGCCACGGTTTCCGTTCCAGAGAGAACTGCGCGGGAGAGCGCAGCGGACTCAAGCCGCGTCCCTCTAACACCTCCAATGGCTGCGAATGTTGTTAACTATGTACTACAGTTACCCCACTGTTTCAAAACATTCTCAAGGTGGCTGTGAAGGTCAGAACTCAAGAGATACCCACCATGTTCCTAAGAAAAAGCTTCACAAATACAAAACTAACAGCCTCACTACAGCTCAGGACACCTGAAAAGCATTCAGTTAGCAGATCTGTATATGGAGGTGTTCCTTCTCAAAAAGAGCTGTAACGTGGCTGTACCATGTAACGGATGAGAGAAGGGGACGTGCCTTACATCTTTCTTTTCCAAAGGGTTGCTTCATGATTACCATCTAAACCCTGCTGGGTGGAACAGATTGGTTCGATAATTACATACAATAACTGCAGTGGGCAGGTAACCCTCAGCTGGCACGGGGCAGCTCCCCTGCGAGCGCTTCCATATGCAAACTGCACTGATGGAGTGCATTAGGTCCGTCTCTCCTGCCGGTGCATGGGCCTGATTAACGCCAGCCGGGACTCCAAGGTTAGCATGTCAGCAGATTTGTGATGCATTAGGCAGGAATAAACACAGACACTTTTGTTCACTCGGACCAAAATTAAGGAGGAATATTTCAGTGCTAGATTGCTTCTGTACAAGAGAAAATGCATTTTACAGTTTTAGGAGGGCAGATTTCTAAATGCTCATTATAAAGAGAGCCATCCAATAATTCTACCCAAGAACCCAGTGCATTCATCTTGTTTTCAAGCTTATTTAATAAAAAGGAGTTTCTAATCTCCCTGCAGGTAAATGACGTAGAAATGAAAGTCATAGACACCTGTGCGTGTCATGTGCATCAGGCTAAGCACGGACTCTCACTGACCCGCGCTTCAGCCAGGTGTCTCCCGCTCAGCTGCCCTCACATGCATGTCGTTTGCACAGAGAGAGCCAATGGTCTACAGGCTGTGATCTATTTGTTTTTTAAAAAACCAAAACCTTCAAGTTTAGTAGTATCTAAGTGCAAGCTGCCAGTTATAGAAACATCCAAAGGGACATAAAGCGCAGCGTAGGGGATCCGTCAATAATATGGCAGCCACTATGTATGGCGTCAGATGGGTATTAGATTTACTGGGGTGAACACTTCATAAGGTGTACAAATGTCTGACCACGATGCTGCATACATGAACCTAATATAATGTTGTATGTCAACTATCACTGAAAAATAATTTAAAAATAAATAAAAGAGCCCTGGCTGGTGTGGTTCAGTAGATTGAGTGCCGGCCTGAGAACCAAAAGGTTACCAGTTCGATCCCTGCTCAGGGCACATGCCTGGGTTGTGGGCCAGGACCCCGGTTGGGGATGCATGAGAGGCAACTGATGTATCTCTCACACACTGACTCTCCTTCCCTTCCCCTCTCTCTAAAAGTAAATAAAATCTTTTAAAAAATAAATAAGTAAAATAAGGAAGGGAATTCTGACCCATACTACAAGATAAATGAACCTTGGGACGGTTATACTCAGGGAAATAGGCCAAACAGTGTATAAGGGACCTAGAGCAGTCAAACTCAGACAGAAAGCAGACTGGGGCTCACCAGGCACCGTGGGGAGAAGGAATGGAGCGTTAGTGTTTCCTGGGGACAGAGGTTCTGCTTCACAAGATGAAGTGTTCTGGATGGGCGGTGCTGACGGGTGCACAGCAACGTGACGGTGCTTAGTATCAGTGACCTTGCACTTAAAAAATGGTTAAGGTGTTAAATTTTATGGTATGTGTATTTTACCAAGACCCTGGCTGGTTTGGCTCAGTGGATTGAGCGTCGGCCTGCGAGCTAAGTGTCGCTGGTTCGATCTTCCAGTCAGGGCACATCAGAGAAGGAAAACTCTGACTCCAAAAAACCTCCGCTGCCTTGCGGCATACCTCTTCAGGGGAAAGGCTAAGGGAGTAAACCCCGACAGAAAATCCGGAGCCGGAGTCCCTAAGGCGGTTTGACGTTGTAGTCAACACCGGCAACTCCTGCGGCGCACCTGAAGCCAAGCTGTATTGACTCCGTCTTTCCCTTGGACCCTTCAGCTGCGAAGAGGGGGGGGGGGGGGTCTGCTGCATGGGCAACAGCAGACCCTCCATATCACCCTGCCCAGGCTCTGTAGCTTCAGCTTCACTGGAGAGGACACTCCAGCGTCATCGCAAGATGTCGATTCAACACGGGAGGAGACAGATACCGTGTCACTCCCAAGTAGGACTGCACAACCATTCTCGGCGGTGCAGATAGACTCTTAAGAAGCTACACCATCGTCTCTCGAGACGGACGGCTGCCGACGACGACGACACTTTTTTAAAAAAGGTATCTAAGTATATTATTCATTTGATACGGCACGGAGTACAATCCCAAGCATTCTGCTGCCAGCTTCCGTCTCCTGATCACATCCAAACGCTTCACTTCGTTATCTGTCAGCGTGCTGGGCTTCGGACAGTGCATGTACTCGTCCCTGGGCATACGCGGGGGATGCTTAGGGATGGGTCCAGGACCGCCCCAGGGGACGCTCAGATCAGGGGACGCCCCAGGCCCGGGTATAAAAGGGCGCGATGCTGTACACATAAACCTATCTGCACACAGGCTACGCAGGGCACGCCCACGCGTCTCTGCCGTCACGTGGGCTCAGCGTAGCGCTCAGCGTGTGGCAAGTTAGGGTTTTGCTTCTTAGAACTTTCTGCGGCTTTTTTCCTTAGTACTTTCTCTCCGAAATTGGTTAGATCCACAGAAGCAACACCCGCAGATACAAAGAGCTGACTAATTCGGTTCTCTTGGAGCAGAAAACAGCTCCACAAGTGACCCTGCTGATCTCGGATTCTGCCATATTCCATCCCAGGTTTCACAAGTGCCTTTACTTGCATTTGTAAATAAAACCAAGATACAATGGCGCCCGGGTGCTTGTCGTTAATTTACTCCAGAGCCCGTAAGGAGTGCCGGAGCCGATGGGCACGGAGTACGGCGAGCGCCGAAACACCTTCTTCTTGTCAAAGTGCAGCAAGAGCGGGGCTTGGCGCGCTCTGGAGCCTAGGAGGACCGGGTATGGCTGTACCGTACGACGCACAGAGTAACTCAAAAGCTTAAGAGGGAGTTTTCTTTTAATGCAGTATGGCTAACCGTCTTCAACAAATGAGGTTTATCTCAAAGGGTTTTAACATATACAACACACATCGTATTTTTGAAGTATTCAAATACACTAGGCTGAAATGTAGTTCATTAGCAGCTTCTCACTTCCAATTTAGAAACAGGAAGACAGATCGGCTAGCTGCATTTAGACTGATAATTTACTAATAGTCTAAGCACTGATTGGAGACCAGTTATAAGACTTAAAGCTGTTCGGATGGAAGAGAATAAAAAATCTTGAGAGGCAAAAAAACCAAAGGCCAGTTCTTTATACAATGTATAATGAAAAGACAGTCAAGACACTTTAATTCCAAAGCTTGACTTTGCATAATCACATTAGGATCTCTAAGGTCCTTTGCAATTCTAAAAATGAATTTCCAAGAAATGAATAGGTTCAAAAACAAAAACTACCACTTATATATGAATGATCTGAATAATAAATCTGAAAAAAACTTTAAAAATTGTGACAAAAAGGAGTGAACAAATATGCTAATTATAAGGATTAATACTATAATTTCTATAATCATAGAATCATACTTAGCTCCGAGCTTCCTGGTAACCAGAGGAAAAAAAGACATCCTGCATACATACCTGTTGCTAAAAATGAAATGAGTACTAATTTCTCCAAAGAGAACGTTTTTCTTCATAAGGAGCCCCTAACTTCTCAGTCAGTGGAGCTCTGCTTTTACTTGTTTTAGATATGTGGTATTTACCATTTATTTGGGGAAAAAAGTTCTAGGTCTTAAAAAAAAAAAAGTTAAAAAAAAAACAGTCTGTAGAAGATCACCTCAGATCAAAAGATACACGTGCAGTGAAAATGAAGGGATTGGAAAAAAATATTTCATGCGAAAAAATGAGAAAAAAAAAGCTGGAGTAGCAATACTTATATCTGACAAAACAGACTTCCAAACGAAGGCTGAAACAAGAGACAGTGAAGGTCACTACATACTGAGTAATACCAAAAGGATCAACCCAACAAGAGGCTATGAGCCTTGTAAACATACATGCACCCAACACAGGAGCACCTAGATGTATTTTTTCAATCTTGATGGACATTGAGGGAGAGAGCAACAGCAACACAGTCATAGCAGGGAATTTCACCACCACCCTGTTATCAACGGACAGATCTTCGAGACAAAAAATCAAGAAGGCCACAGCAACCTTAAACACCACACTGGGCCTGATGGATTTAATCGATACTGGCAGAACATTTCATCCCAGAGCAGCAGAATATACACTCTTTTCAAGTGCACCTGGAACATTCTCGAAGACAGGCCACATGTGAGGACACAAAGTAAGCCTTAACAAATTCCAGAGGACTGAATTCATATCAAACATTTCCTCAGATCATAATGGCATGGAACTAGAAATCAACCTCAATTAAAAAACTCAAAAATATTCAGATACATGGAAGCTAAATAGCATGTTATTAAACAATGAAGGGATTAACAATGAGATCAAGGAAGAAATAAAAAATTACCTAGAAACAAATGAAAATGAACACACAACAACCCCAAATCTGTAGGGCACAGCAAAAGCAATCCTAAGAGAGAAATTCATAGCACTGCAGGCCTATCTCAAGGAACAGAAAAAACTCAAATAAGCAATCTAACTGTACACTTAAAAGAACTTTAAAAAGAACAAACAAAGCCCAAAGTGAGTAGCAGGAAGAAAATAATACAAAGATCACAGCAGAAATAAACAAAATAGAGTCTAAAAAATATATATATAAAATATTAATGAAACCAAGAGCTGGTTCTTTGAAAAGATACACAAGATTGGCAAACCTTTAACCAGACTCATCAAGAAAAAAAAAAGAGAATGGATCCAAATAAATAAAATCAGAAGTGAAAGCAGAGAAGTAACAACTGACTCCACAGAAATACAAAGAACTGTAAGAAAATACTACAAGTATATGCCAAATAATTGGAACATCAGGAAAAAATGGATAAATTCCTAGAAACATACACTCTTCCAAATCTGAATCAGGAAGAATCAGAGACAGATTACAACTAGTGAAATTGAAGCAGAAATCAAAAAATCCAACACAGAAGTCCTGGACCGAATGGCTTTACAGGCAAATTCTACCAAACATTCAAAAAAGAACTAACACCCATCCTTCTCAAATTATTCCAAGAAATTCAAGAGGAGGGAAGATTTCCAAGCTTGTTTTAGAAGACCAGCATTATCCTAATTCCAAAACCAGATAAAGACACGACAAAGACAGAAAACTATAGGCCAATATCGCAGATGAACGTAGATGCTAAAATCCTCAACAAAGTATTAGCAAACCGGATCCAGTAATATATTAAAAAGATCATACACCATGATCAAGTGGGTTTTATTCTAGGGATGCAAGGTTGGTACAATATTTGCAAATCAATAAATGTGTCACATCACATTAAAGAAGGATAAAAATCACATGATCCTATTGATAGATGCAGAAAAAGCATTTGATAAAATCCAGCAGCCACTTATGATAAAAACTCAGCACAGTGGGAATAGAGAGATCATGCCTTAACATAACAAAGGCCATATATGACAAACTGACAGCCAACGTCATACTCAATGGGCAAAAGCCAGAAGTGTTTCCCTTTAAGACCAAGAACAAGGCAGGGATGTCCGCTCTCAACTCTGATTCAACACAGTAGTGAAAGTCCTGGCCACAGCGCTCATACAAGAAGAAGAAATAAAAGGCATCCAAATTGGAAAGAAGGAAGTAAAAATGCCATGAACTTGGCGAAAGAGCAGGATACAAAATTAATATTCAGAAACTGGTAGCATTTTTATAAATCAATAATAAATTATCAGAAAGAGAAATTTTAAAAATCACAATCTCATTTACTATTGCAACAATAAATAAATAAATAAATAAATAAATAAGGCACCTAGAAATACATTTAACTAATGAGGTAAAAGACCTGTGTTCCGAAAACTACAGGACATTAAAGAAATCGAGGAAGATACAAATAAGTGGAAGAATATACCGTGTTCATAGATTGGAAGAATAGCATCATTAAAATGTCTATCCAACCCAAAGCAACCTGCAGATTCAGCACAATTCCTATTAAAATACCAATGGCATATTTTGGGCATCTAGAACAAAGATTCCATAAACTTATATGAAACCAAAAAAGACCTCAAACAGCCTCAGCAATCTTGAGAAAGAAGAACAAAGTTGGAGGAATCACAATACCTGATATCAAATTATATTACAAGGCCATTGTAATTAAAACAGCCCAATAGTGGCATTACCACAGGTATAATGGAATGGAAGAGAGAGGCCAAAATTAAATCTATACCTTTAGTCAATTAATATTTGACAAAGGAGGCAAGAGCATACAATGGACTAAAGACAGTCTCTTCAATAAACGGTTTTGGGCAAAATTAAACAGGTACATGCAAAAAAATGAAACAGACCACCAACTTACAATACACAAGAATAAACTCAAAATGTATAAGACATAAACATGCATGCCTCCCCCACCCCCCAAAAAAACAGAATTATCTTCTGAAGGGCAGGCCCCTTGTAGGACAGGCTCCCCCACTAGGCCAGTGTCCTGGGAGCCCATCTGGATCAGCGCAGCACCTGGCATTGCTGTGAGAGGCTGTGTTCGGCTTCAGTGAATTTTTTTTGGAGACTCAACAGTTTGCCCATCCCATGATGGGTGATTTACAAGCGCACCTGCCCATACCACGCTAAGCGTTCAGCAGTTTCTGACCAAAAGCGGCAGGGCCCCCATGTCCCACCCTCTCTACTCACCCGATCACACCCTAAGCAACATTTCTTTGTTTCCCAGGATGAAAAAAATTCTTAAAGGGAAATGTTCCACCAATGTGGAAGAGGTGACCCAAAAACGGCACTAAAAAGCATGAGAATCAACAAGTTCAAAACCTGTCTTGAGGGGGAAAAAAACATCTTGACAGGCATATTACATAAAATGGAAAGTACTTTAAAGGTGACTGAAGTTTAAACATGAAGAATAAATACACAATTTTCAAAAATAAATTCCAGATTTTTCTGGGTGCCCCCTAAGTCACTAAACCATAAAAATCCTAGAGAACATAGGCAGTAAAGTACCAGACATCTCTTGTAGCAATATTTTTGCCAATATATCTCCTAAGGAAAAAAAATAAACAAATGGTCGTACATCAAACTGAAACTCTTCTGTACAGCAAAAGAAACCATCAACAAAATGAAACAGGAACCCATTGTATGGGAGAACATATTTGCCAATGACACATCTGATAAGAGGTTAATTTCCAAAATATATAAATAACTCAATACCAGAAAGACAATCTAATTAAAAAATAAGCAAAGAAACGCAATAGACACTTTTCCAAAGAGGACATACAGATAATAGACATATTTCATTTTCAAGATTCTTAACGTCATTAATCATTAGAGATGCAAATTAAAACTACAATGAGGTATCACCTCACACCTGTCAGAATGGCCCTCATCAATAAAATCAACAAGCAAGTCCTGGCGAGGATGTGGAAAAGAGGGAACTCTTGTGTACTGTTCGTGGGAAGGCAGACTGGTGCAGCTACCGTGGAAAAGGGAATGGAGTTTCTGCAAAAAATTAAAATGGAACTGTCTTTTGATCCAGTGAGTCCACTGCTGAGACTATATCCTAAGAATCCTGAAACCCCAATTCAAAAGAATATAGGTACCCCTGTGTTCACTGCAGTGTTGTTTGCAACAGGCAAGATCTAGAAACAACCTAAGTGCCCCTCAGTAGACGAGTACATAAAAAAGCTGTGGTACATCCCCCTGGCTGCTGTGGCTCAGTCAATTGAGCGTCAGCCTGCGAACCAAGTGTCGCCGGTTCGATTCCCAGTCAGGGCACATGACTAGGTTGCATGTCAGGTCCCCAGTTGGGGGAACAAGTGAGAGACAACCACACAGTGATGCTTCTCTCCCTCTCTTTCTCCTTTCCCCTCTCTCTAAAAATAAATAAATAAATAAAAGATTATGTCAATTGCAAAAAAAGAAAAAGAAAAAAAATGCTGTGGTACATTTACGCAGCAGTAAAAAAGCAAATCTTTTCTCAACAGCATGGATGGAACTGGAGAGCATTACGCTAAGTGAAATAAGCCAGTCAGAGAAAAACAAACACCATAAGATCTCATTTATGTGTGGAATCTAATGATCACAATAAACTGATACGCAAAATTGAAACAGAAGCATGAATACATGGAAGAGACGGACAGCTGTCAGGAGGAAAGGAGGGGGTCTGAATGAAGGAAGGTGAAGAGACTGGCCAAAAACATATACATGACCCACAGACGCAGACAACAGTGTGGTGACAGCCAGAGGGAAGGGCTCGGTGGGGTGGGCAAAGGGTGAGGGGGGACTGGGGAAGAAAGAAGACTTTGCTTGGCCTGATGGGCGCACAATGCAATGCCTAGATCATGTTTTCATGAGGATCACACCTGAAACCTGTATGGTTTTGCAAATCCATTTCACCCTAATAAATAGGAAGGAAGGAAGGAAGGAAGGAAGGAAGGAAGGAAGGAAACTTGTCTGGTCCAACTCTTTCACTTCCACGAACAAAAAGACAAAAAGCCAACAAAATTAATATCTCACCTACACTTACATGGCTGTCAAGCAACTTCATGATCTTACCTAATCCTAACTTTAATTTCTTTTTAATACTCAGAGTAGCCTTTCATCATCCATGAAGAGAAAACAAAATAAAACAAAATAAAGCAGGAAGCTAATAAAGGAAAACTCCTTATAGTTCAACTTGGTATTCATACATTCCCCCTAATGAAGCTTTCTACGTGTAGGAATGATCCAACGGGAAATTTCCAGCCTTCTGAACCACCCAAGGACACAGAAATTTCCAAGGTCACAGATGTTAGCTCTGCAGCAGGCTGGCCTACTCAGCTGTAAAGCCAGCCAACCCTCAGAAACCAAACTGTCCCCGGCACACAGGCCCAAACAGCGGTTTGCAGAGGAAGGGGGAATGGCGCCGGCCAAGTCCTCACCGCAACAAGGATCTTTTCTTCTCAGTCAGCACAATTTGAGAGAAAAGCAGTCCAGCAGCTAGCTATAAATACAAGGGAAAGCACTCTGTCTGGGGGTGAAGGTGTGCACTGCACGTTTAGCCATGGACGCGAACTGTAAATGCACCACCTTCCTGAGGAACTGCACGCAGGACCCCACTGTACCCCCTCCATTCCAAAGTTTCAGCGCACTTGTTGACCACAAAACTGAACAGATGCGACTCACAAAAAACTTGCCAAAAAGAATTCTTTTCAAAATTCCAATCTCCCTTGTAAATTAGGAAGAATTATAAAAGTCTTTTGATTTGCTGCTTCATAAAGAGAGAAAATCTGTTTTTAACCTTTTCTCATAGTTTGGAATATGAAATTTCCAAGGGAATCTACCGGAGCTTGTAGAGTTAATGACGGTAAGACTGGTGTACAAACACGTTTCTTCTACAAGCAGTGTTCCTTTTACATAGCAAAGCAGCTGACACATTTTATTAAATAATTTCAGAGTATAAAGGAAACGTCAATAATTATTAGAAATAACCAATAATTAACCAAAAAGTTAATGCATACCTCTAAAATCTAAATATTAAAGTGATACCAGGAGTTATTTACATGGCTGCACAATACTTTGACCATAAAGTTCATTATTTCTTAACATTTCTAAAATGAATCCCTTATATGCATATACATGGCTTAATATAATGACATTTCAGTAAAGAGCAAAAAAATCATGTTTACATAGTAACCACACCAACAAACACGAGAACTTTTAAATGGCGATTTTTCAAATTTCAATCTTCAAATATTAAACGCTTTGACCGCGCCAACAAACAAGACGAGACTGAGAGAGGAGACCGGTCCGAGGGCTGACTTGGGAGGGGGGCGCACCAGCTGTGAGCTGACTGCCTGTCAGAATCCCTCGGCCAGGAATTACCACCCCAAGGTAGACTCTTTTGAAACAACAAATATATAAATATTCACTTTTCTACAACCCTCTATGTATTTTTCTGTATCATAAAGAGCTTGCCTTTAGATAAGCGATAAATGTCTAGTTGCCAAACAATATTATTTTCTTTACTGAGATACTGATTTACTCTACTAAAATTAGTATTTGCCGCAATTAAAATCACAGGAGGTCCAAAGGGTAATCCAAGAACAAAATTCACCTTTGTTACAGGTTTTGTTTTCAGACCTCCATTCTCCGAAATGCCCAGTTCCAGTTTGCCATCGTCCTTACTTCCTATAGATTTCAGTCCTTGCAAAAGAATGTCTTGTAAATTTTGATAAAGAGGTTTCTCGGCATAGTCCAGTAATTTCACTGTTTCCATGTATTTAGCAATTTCATCTAAAAGAATAACACAATTATTTTGGAACCTTTAAATCATAAATACAACTTATTTATCCCTTCTAAGAAAATGGTTATAATAAAATTAGAATAAAAATGTCTTGTTTTTCTCTTACTTATTCAATGAAAAGTATGCTTTTGAACTCATGAACTGTCAGATAATAGTCAAAATTTTAAATTGTATTTTGAGACATGTACAACGAGGTGGGGACTGACTGCGGGAGAAGGAGTGGGCTGGGTGGGGGGAGCAACGGGGGAAAAAGTGGGACAACTGTAATAGAAAAATAATAAATAAATCAAAAATTAAATATATATATATTGAGATACAGTGTAAAAACAGTTTTGTTATTGTAAGGCAATCAGATAAAAGGCATACTTAAAACTTTAAAATGCACAGAAATAACTCCTCTGGTTTTAAAGCTATCAAAAATACAAAAGGATGTAAAATATAGATTATGATGTAAAATGTGCTTAAATACAATGACTATCATAGCCAGTTTTTCTTTTTTTGGTTCCTTTGCATAAATGAGAAATAAAACACACCAAAAACAGGTTGAAGAAAGAAGCGAGACTTGGTTCTCCCATAAAAGTCACCTGAACGAAAAGGCTTCACTGCACACTGAGGCAGAACCATATCCATAACGAGATCTGACTAGTCACGACCAACCCACCCCGCCATTAAAGCTCCATCTGCAGGCTACTGACGCGCACAGGCCCGGCCCCCCTCACCCCCACACCCCGCAGACGCATCTGTGCACTGCCGCCCACAGCGGCTCTCACACGCGGAAATGTCGGCTCCAACCCCGATGAGTCTGAATCTAAGCTCCCGACCTGCCCCGAACACCGCGAGCACCTGCTCCCCGTGGCTTTCCCTGTCCGCACTACAGACTCCATCCTCCAGCTCCTCAGGCCAGGCCTCTCTGCCCACAGCCCGCACTCAATCAATCAAGAGACCCCGTCAGGGCCCCAGCCGGGGCTCAGCTGCTCGGTGCGCGTCCCGGACACCAAAGGGCTGTGGATTCAGTCGCCAGTCAGGGCGCACATGAGAGGCAGCCCATCGGTCTTTCTCTCTAGCATCGACATTCTTCTCTCTCCCTTCCTCTCTCTCTAAAAATCAATACACATACCCTCAGGTGAAGATAAAAGAGAAAAAGAGAGGGGTCCTGTCGGGATCTCATACACACAATCATTCATTCGATTGCGTATAAGCACCTATTAAGTACCAGGCAAGGTTATAGATACTTGAGATACACGAGGAAAAAAAAGAGACCAAAAAACACACATAACAAAAACCCTTCCAACTTCCGTATTCGGGTAAAGGGGATGCAAGAAAACCTAAAGCAAACATCGCCAACTGTCCCTCCGCAAGGGGAAATGGCAAGGACTCCTGTTCAGTACACTAGTCACATGTGCTTTTAGCCAGTACAGTAAGGCAAGAAAACACATACAAGGCACAGAGGTGAATGGAAGATCTAAAAGTTTGTTCATAAGCATGATAGTGCATGTAGAATATGCTAAGGGATCGATTTAAATAACGACTAGGACAGGTAAACATAACAAGGTCACAGAAGCAAGGCAAGTTTATAACAATCTATTCTGTTTCCGTATATTAGCAACAAGCAATTGGAAAATATTTTAAAAATATATACCCCATAAAATAGCACCAAACGCATCAGAGACGATGAAAGATGGGCAAGATTTTTCGCAGACAACACGGGAAGCACCGCTGAGAGGAAGTGAGGCTGAATCGAGCGGAGGCTACAGCGCACGAGTGGACCGGGAGCCTCGGTGGTACGATGACGTCATATCCCCCATCAGTGCCGTCAGCGCGCTGCGGACGGAGGGCGTGTGTGCCAAAGAGACAAGGGCACTCTTAAGCTTACACAGGTACGCAGAAGACCCACAACAGCAAAAGATCAAGGTCAAGTTTATAGAAAGTGCTGGAGGACTCACACTACCAGATACAGAGACGGAAGATAAAGCTGCAATAATTCAGACAGCAGGATCCGAGAACAGACGAAAACAAGGCAAGAGAAGAGTCCCGAAACGGACTCCCAGACCCACACCTGATTAAAGACAAACGCGGCATACAGGGTCTGCTGGGTCACTAGATACAGACATGGGGCAGGGAAGAAACACGGCCCCTCCCGATACAATACACAACGATTAATTGCAGGCACGCTGCACATCTATCTATATGTGACCGACACTGGAAACAGCCCCACAGAAGAGAGAAACACCCGCACGGAAACACAACGGAAGACCACGCAGGTAGGAGAAGGAACAAACCACTGGCGGCCAGGCCGCAGCAGGCGCCGAGGGCCTCCCGCACAGCACAGGGACTGCTGTCGGTGATGCAGGGCCGTGTGCACAAGAGTTGCTGAGCGCAGATCATACACGTTCCCACCACAGAAAATGTTACGTGAGGTTATGAATGGGTTCATTATCTTGGTTTGGTAATTATTCTACAATGAATACGTGTGTCAAACCATCATGTTGTATACTTTAAGTATATACAATTATATTGTAACTGTTCCTCAATAAAATTAAAAGTAAAAACATCCAAGACACCAGGGCGACACCGGGAATGAGCGTCACACACCAACACTGAGCGCAAGGGAAGGACTCTGACCGAAGTAGGCTGTTGATTTCACGGGGGCGAGGATCTTTATGTTTTCTTCACGCTATTATCCCACGTCCACAGAGTTCAAAATCAAACCTTTGGTGTCGGAAGTTAGGCTAGGGCTTCCTTAGGCCAGAGGGACAGGCCGGGACCGGGGGGGTCCTGAGAAACCTGTGATGCTCCATTCCTTAATGTGGTCCGCAGGCTGCAACTTCAACCCCCCCTGAAAAAGACAGCCGGGCGAAGGCTTGGAAAGACCTCCACCTCCGTCCAAACTGACCACTTCTACTCCCTGGCTGCTACTTCGAGCCAGCTCCTGCGTGTATCCTGCTTGCTCCTTCAGCAGTCTACCCTCAAAGCAGACGCTAGAGACATGTCCCTTAAAGACAGACAGTCCGTGTCACGTTGCCACCCCACACCTCATACTCTTGCCCGAAGAAAAAGCCAAAGCCCTCAGGACAGCCAAAAGGTGCCCTCCCCCCGTACACCAGGCGCTCGGGCACCTCCTGCCCAGAGCTCCCTCCCCAGCTCCGCCACGCCCCCAGACCTCCACAGGCTCACCCAGCTCCCCGCTCCCCTTCCCACCGCCGCTCCAAGGCCACCCCGTCAGGGAGGCCGTCCCTGCCCACCCTCCTTCAAACCCCAGTCCGCCTCCCCACTCGGTCCCTAATTCCACTCCAGGTTTTCTTCTTGCTTCCACAATACTAACTCTTATAAAATTCCCTCGTGGGTTTACCATCTCCCTCTCCCACCAGAGCGTCAGCTTCATGAGGGCAGCAATGGCTACGCTCTGTTCTCTGGGGTGTCCCTAGTGCCTGGAATGGTCCCTGGCACACAATAAAACTTCAATAAGAAAAACAAAACCGCTGACTGAATGAAGGCGATCTGGCTCCCTCCCTGAAAGCAGTGGGTAACTGAGTGCAGCACAAGCGCTCCTGCAGCTCACCTCTGAAAAGGAAAGCGCCTTCTCGACGGCAGCAGGCCCCAGGACAGCGGTTAGCCTAAACTCACATTAATGGGTATTCCACGGACATCATGACTTTTTTCCTCTCAGAAAACCAAACCCGTATGCATACATAAGGAGTCTTTTCCTACCTGGCTTGTTTTTCTCAGGAAAACATTTGTCCATCAAACCTGCAATATTTTCTCTGTATCTGTTAAAAATTAAAGAATGAGTCATGGTTTGAAGCTTGATGCCACAGAAAGTTATTAATATTTAATGATAGTAAATAGCACATTAAGCAGCACTGTGCTACATCCTAAATATGCTCACATTCTTCTAAAATAAATTGAACAAAAGACCAAGAAATCTCACTGTTTAAAAGCACTTTCTTATTTCTACATTAGTACTGGTTAAAGCCACCGTTCCAGTGAAGAAATTCTGAATGGAAACATCTGCTTTACCCTGAGTTTGCCCAAAATAATCTGTAAGTCTCCTTTACCTAATTTTGGAATCTCTGACATAGTTAGGATCTTTCAAATTATCCTCCCACGGGAGATGACCACTAAGCCACTGGATCATACAATACCCAAGTATTTCCAAGTCGCCGCGTCTGGATGGGGCTGTGAATACAGAAGAAGCGGGTTGAGCACACTGAAATAATTTTTAAGGTTAATTTCAAGTATATATAAAGCAATAAGGTGAAACAGTCAGGCTGTGACCCAACCAGGGGAGTCTAGTCGCCCCTCTCCCCACCCCAGCTTGCCTCTTCATTCTTCTCTACTGAGTTATTTATGCAGAACTAAAAACTGTACGGGAATTCAATGGACGTTAGCAGTGTTTCTTGTTCCTCGGCCCCCGACGTACCCACGCCATTGTGCGCATCAATGCTGGTGAACTCAAGGGTGCCGTCGTGACATCGTTTAGGGTCTTCCTTGTATTCCTTATGAGCCCCCTCTGGGCAGTACCGGTAAGCAAGGCCATAATCTACCAGGTACACCTGAAATTTCCGAGCACCGAGACAAATGAAAGCCAGAATGATTACACAGAGCTTTCTTTAAAGACCAGAAACAAAACACTGCCACTTAAGGGTAAATTCACTACAAGGCCACACTGTGTCACCCCAAGGAAGTCAGGTCCTACATGCAAACAATAGCAAAGACTTAACTCTAAAAGACTTCCTATTTACAGGAAAACGTTAGACGACCATGTAGCTATAATCCAGACAGTAGCACCTGACTTCGTGTGCTTTTTTGGACAAATACGCTACACTTATAATTACTCTTGTTTCCTCAATTCAGGCAAGGGTTATAAACCTCATACTTTTCCTTACAGTCTGAAAGAAAACGGAGCACAAAGTGAACCATCGGTACTTGTTGCAATACAACAGCCACGTTCCAGTATAACCCTGCTAACTTCGCTAACACGTGATAGATTAGCTGTCTTCTACCCTTCTGCTTCTTCAATTATAAAATAATGCAATATCAATTCACTTCAGCATTTCGGATTTTTTTTTTTTTTATTGTTTTTCTGTTACAGTTGTCCCACTTTTTCCCTCATTGCTCCCCCCCACCCAGCTCACCCCTTCTCCCACGGTCCATCCCAACCCCGTTGTCCATGTTCATGGGTTATTTATATTAGTTCCTTTAGTATTTCAGATTTTTAAAATGATTTCAAGAACTTTTAGATGAGGCTCTCATCTACATTTAAATAGTATATATTAAACTCAAGTCTTTAAAATTAAAACTAAATTTTAATATCACATGCACACATATCTGTGGGCATACACATGTGGGTCTGGATTAGCATACAAATCTAATAAATTTGGCTTTCTTCTATGACAGAGCCTCATATTACATTTCTAGTTCTGGGAACTGTCTCACAAACGTAGGCAGCTGGTCACAAGAGAGAAGTGAAATAAAAATACGGAGATGGATCGAGCCCATACATCTCATACTAGAAAATAATCCCACCTAAAACATAGGCCCAAAGAATAACAGGGCTGCAAAGTATTTCCATATACACAAAAGGCAGCACGTTTCAGTCAACTGCAAACTGAAATAGGGTTGTATTATTATTTATTATATCACGTCCAGTCTACTTCAATTAGTGGAACCCTTACCACTCAGGCTCTTAGCTGTTTTATTTGTTTTTAACCTAAAACAGGACGGCGAAAAATGCAGTGACTGCCTTTAGGGTTTCCCCGTGAGCGCACAGCAACACTCTTCTGTGCGGGCTCACGGGCCCCTTCCGGCCCCCACAGCGGGGGTGGGGGAGGAGAGGCAAATGTACGAGGCGACAGAGAAGAGGAGCCGAAGGGAGAAGGAAAAACCGAGCAAACGGAAGGCAAAGACAGGGCTGAAGAAAAGAAAGATGAAGTACGGACTACTGGCATACACACATCTGAAGTGTTTAAAATACTCTTTTCCGACACAAGGTCAAGTCAGAAGTGAGATCACACACGGGTGGAGGAAGTCCAGTGGCCCAGCAGTGAGACGCCTACCAACCCTTACTTCCCAAAGCCATCAAAACAGCCACAAGAAAATAGCATAGATCCCTCTACTCCAACTAACTCAAAACAAACAAAAAAAAATGTAAAATAACATTAGCTTTTCTCCTTTCCTTAAAAAGTAAAAATTACAAAGGGAACGTAATAAACTAAAAAAGAAAAATGCAAATCTGAATTCCAAACACTCAGGGCACAGAAATTTAGACAGCTAAGATATTGTGTAAACCAAATGATTTGAATAATCAACATGTTAAAGACCAAATTTTCCAAGTAACAGAACACTTACATTTGATGGATTTCTTGAACAAAGGAAATAAAAAAATGACAAAGCAGACAGGCAAACATAATTCATTGGTGCACTATATAATTTTAAGCTTCCGCCCCCAAATAGCTATTTAAAATTCATTTTGTATCACAGGCACTTCTTCTGAATATTATTTAGGGCAAAATAGCCAACTTGATAAAGCACCAACAAATTGCATCAAAGATGTAGAACCCTAACTAGAGACAAGTGTCAAGAAGAAATATGATCATTACCATATCTACTGCAAAAAGTAAAATTTCTGCATGGGTTCGAAAGTTCAGAGCAACCATGTGCACGCCCAAGCCCCAGGCCCTAAAAGCAGGAGAGTAAAGGTCTACAACCACCTGGTCAGGGTTCTGGCAGCTCAGGAGCAGGTTGGAGGCCTTGATGTCCCCGTGGACGTACTCATGCTCGTGGATGTACTGCAGGGTGTCCAGCTGCGAAAGCACCACACAGAACAGGTTAGCGCAGTGCCCACGCCCGCCAGCAGAGGACCGCGCCCCGACGCGGGAGCCTTACTGGGTTCTCAGCAAGAATCACAGAGCTCACGTACAATTCTTAAGCTCAGCTGCAGGACCGTTTTCCGAGAAAACCTTTTGGCATTTGCTTCGTATACTTTCTGAAGGTCAGTCCCAAAGCGGTCCATTACCATAAACCTGTAACTGAAGACAGACAGAAAGGCAATGAACAAATACAACTCTGAGAAACGGACGGCGTGAAGCGCGCTCTCCCGTCAAAGTAGTGTTTCCAGGCAGTGTCCGGGGAAAAGAAGGGCGGGAAGGAAAGACCACACTCGAGACCGTGCCCGCTAGCCCCAAGTCTGGCTCGCGGCTTTCCTGTCCTCTGACCCCGGGGGCCCCTCCCGGCCTCCCCCAGTCGGCAGGGACAGCGCTCCGTGGAAGGTAAGATAAGGCCCACAGAGGGACTCTAACAGGTCCATTCGCAGTAAAGACTGGTCGGGGTATCACTGCTTTTCCTCACAGTTCCTGTACGTTTCCGGGTATTAGGTCCCTTCCTGTGACTGCTTTTCGCTCCTGTCCTCCTATGACATGAACTTGCTGGAAGTCTCCTAAAACGGCGCATTAATTGCCTCTAAGGTATCAATTTACTTTTTAGGTTGAAGCTCTTAAGAACAATCATTTTGGTTCTTATAAAAGTAAAGATACAGAAATCCTTTTTTTATATATATTACTGGAAATCCTTACTTTTCCCTGTAACTGATTTGAATTAATAGGTATATAGTACTTAGAATAGTATCAGGATTATAAAAAATGTTATCTCCTATTATTATTAAATTATTTATACTGACTTATATTTTCCCATTATTTGCATTGCTTTGCTCAAGTTTCCAGGAAAGTATACGTAGATGGTTTTACTGTAGAGGTGTTACTTAGAAATAACTTTCAGGTCATTACTCAGGGGTAGAAATGCCTTTCTAGAAGAGTGTGATAAACATTTCTATGCCATGTAGAGAACCGCGCTTCAGCTGATGGGCTAATTCAGAAACAGTGAGGTGATCTAGGGGCTGCTTATGGACTAAGCAGGTGGAGTGAGCTGCGAATGTAAACACAGAACTGCTTAATGTGAGGCAGGCATGGATCTCGTGTTGAATGAAGCATTTGCGGTTCGGCCCTTTTCCAAACTATTAGCAGAGGCTGTGTTTTTGTTCCCCAAATATTATTTGATAATAATTATACACTCGTATCAGTTATTTGTAAAAAAACCAACATGTACATGTGTCCTCAGTCTCTTCCCTCAATCTCTGAAACCAGGCAGTCAAATCATTGTTCCCGCTTTATTACCTTAGGTGTCAAGGTACTGGAAACTCTTACGTGAGTGAATGCATTTGCCACTAATTCTATGTCTTTAGACAAATCACTTTACCTCTACAGATACTAATCATCTATTAAAGATGTCCATATAAGATGACCTCTGGTTCTCTTCCAATACAAAAATGGGAAGAATTCTGAATTTTCTATTTGGCTTGCTATATTTTAACGTTAGCTCTTCCTTCCCTATTGAACAAATCACACTGTGTTTTTATCTTAGAAGCCTAAACACACACGTCAGTGGGACTTTTGTGTCCTGGTGACGTTTATTTCCCTATGTGTAGTGCAGTGATCGAAAGGCCCCCCCACTTTACTGGAGGGCAAATTATTTTCGCCAGTGCTCTCCTGCTGTAAAACGGGGCCAACGGGAGGAGCACCCTCCTCACCCAGGCAGGTGAAGTGGGCGCAATGACGCGTCCGAAGTGCGGAGACAAGCCCGCGCTCCCACCACGGCTTCAGTAACCACTAGCTGCTGTTACTGAGATGGTCATGCATCTTATCCCCATTGGAAGACATCTTGATACATTTTCAGAGTGGTCTTGGTTTTTATTCATTTGTTGAGTAATTTAACTAAACAAGTCAGAATCTGGAAAACTTAATAAAGACAAACGTGGCCCTCAGAGCAAAAGAAGAACTGGATTACTGCAACCTGGTGACCCTTTTCATCTTCACAGAAACTCCACAGAGAAAGTACTACTCCACTCACCCTACAAGTGAAGAAGCAGGAGAAACTAAAAGTAACTAACCCAGAACCACACTGACAGAGTCAAGTGTAATCTAGCTCAGCGATGTTTAGGGGTTTTTGTTGCCAAAACTATCTCTCCATTCTCCAGACTCCTTAGGATCCGTAAGAGTCAGAACGCCACAACGTAGCACTCACTGCTCTAAGTGATTCATATGTGTTTCGTGTTAGCTCTATCTCACCATCCAGACTGAAGCCTCATTAAAAAGCAAGATGAGCAGATTATATATCTAACATGCAATACCAAATTGAAAGGGCTACTTTGTACATACAGGACAAGGAGTTTTTTGTTTGTTTATTCTTCGAGACAAAAAACGGTAAGGCGTGTTTGGGTCTGTTCCTACTTGTCATCTGGGTCCCAGGCAGCTGTTAGCACTCGGTACAGCCTTCCAGAGAAGAGGCGCCCCCCCAACAAGACATCACAATCTGTTGCTACGGAAAGCCGAGAGCAGCCAGAGTGACCTGCTGGCCTGTCGCGCACACGGCACACGCCGAGAGGAAGGCCCAGCAGCAGGGCTGTAGCTGCCCAGGGTGTATGTCTTCACTAAGCCAACTAGGCCGTGAACGCCCAGACAGGGGAAGAGAAAAACAAAACATGTATATTTTTACCTTTTTCCATTTTTAGCATGTAGACCAGACCCCCAATACTTAGGAACACCCAGGTATTTCAGTTTATGGGTACGGATCCATTTCTGAACTAAAAATTAAAACAGGTGCTTGTGATTTCAATTCTGTTAAACATAAATAAGCTTTTAAATCATTAACAGCAAAATTTATATGCATAATAAAATTTCATTTTTATTTATTCATAAAAAAGTAAACAATACTTTATAATCAATAAATAGAAAAGTAATTCAAAGCATTTTGTTAACCTGCCCTAAACATTGTCTTTACAATGAAAAATGTGCAAAAAAATTATTTTAAAAAAATCAAACCATAGTACTATGATTGCAATTAATATCCCTAATTATGCAAGTGTTTACTTGCTTCCACAAACTTTCTTTTCACCCCAGGCTAAAAGTTTATACCTCGTTCTAAAAGCCCTCCCCCGGGAAATGAAGCTCTAGGAGAGACGGAGGGCTTCCCTGAGACCACCAGGAGACGCTGGGTCTCGGGGGAGGGGAGTGCCCCAAGCAGCTAGAAGAGGCCCTGCTCTGTACCTTGGTAGTCTGTTCTATTTCATCAGTTATGACACCCCGAACGTACCCCAGGTTATGTTTGCCAGAGTTCAAAAACTACCCAGAAAGATTTGGAGGTCCCTGAGGCATACTCATGAATTAGGGTAATTTCTCAACTTTCAACATTTCTTAATTTATGTATCATTACTACCTTTATTCTATATATCAGTACAGGTAAAATCTTCTAACAGACTCATTAAGAGATCAGAATTCTTCCACACAAATCTCATTTTAAAAGAACACATTTACAAAGTGAAAAGTAAAGTCATAATGTAAGACACAATGCTCTACTCTCCGCTTAAACAGAACCCGCAGGGTCATGTTCAAACGGAAACACAAGTACAGTATTTCTTACTTTGCTCTGGTTTGGCAGCTCGCTGGTAGAACTTCAATTCAGTAAAAAGAGGTCCATTGTCACTGGGTTCCTTGAAACACAAGAGTGAGTTAGTACTAGCAGGAGTGAAAATTACTGAGTTATCTACAGAAAACCTTCAAAAAAGACTAACAAATCAATTTTTCTTACTTTCAAACAAGGTAGTTTTGATACTTAAGTTTACAACTATGTTTAAGAGTAAGTCAGACTCTTTAGAAATGTTTCCGATGTTCTCAGAATAGTCTGAAAGTCTTACATTTCTCTCCAGTTCCAGTGCTATTAAGTGATTGATTATACAAAATTAAGCGTATGGCTCGGTCTTTGCAAAAGTTTAAGAAAAATATTTAAACTTATTTTATCTTTATTAAGCTTTCTTTCAAGCAAAAATAAGCAACCATGTTAACTGTTTCACTGAGAGGCAACAAGACATTTCTGAGATTTAATAAAATGTCAATACATGATTTAAGCAGTTAGTGGCAAAATCCCATTCCTTTCATGTTTCTCACGACAATTTTATATAGTTTATCAGGACTGGCAGAAGCCAACCCTACCACGAAGAAGAAGAATATTCTGGAACTGCAGAGACAGCAGACTCTGGGCATGTAACTGCAGCCTTTCCCTTCGACACTGATTCTCATGGGTCAAACCAACGGGCCTACAATTTACTTCCCACATGAAAACTGAAAATCAAGAGGAAAATGGGGCTCAATAACAATGGTTTCCCACCAATTTTACTGAACTACATTCATTCCATATTTTAAGGGACATTAATAGTTAAAATTTTTGGTAAAGAAGTATATATTCACAAAAAGGTATTTGACAAACAAGAATTATCAGCCTGTTGGGAGTTTTGTCTTGTTAAATCAGTATGAAAGGGTGGGGAAGATTATATAATTTTGTCGACTTTTTTTTAAAAACATTGTAATTATTGACGTTTTTAGAGAGAGGAAGTGGAGAGGGAGGGCAGGGAAGAGAGGGAGACACTGCTCTGCTGCCCCACCACCCACGCGCTCATCACTGGCAGCTCCCAGCGCACGCCCCGACCCAAGGGGACCCACAGGCCCAGTGTGTCAGCACGATGCTCCGACCAACTAAGCGACCCATCCAGGGCCATGTGGACTTTTTAAACAGTAACTTTTGTCACATTAAAAGTGGTTTGTATTTATTTAACATTTCATATTGTGTTATTATCCTGTTCATTGGGAATCTGAGAAAAACTTTGAAAAGCAGTGACAACTTAAAATGAGAAAGCTAACATTTCTAAAGTAATATTAGAACTGCTTTTCTTTTAGGAAGTATAAAAAAAAGTTATTTGGGACAGAGTATCTGTGTAGCTGGAGTTCAAGGGTCAGCAAAGTGGCAGAAGTGGAAAACGAGGCCCATTATCCTGTGAGAATAGTTGTGAAAACACATCGTCTTCAGCTATGTATTTTGCAACACTTAAAATATGTTCCTTTTTTCCACTCAAGATACGCCCTCACTGTCACAGATGCTGATTTTCTTCCTTGAGGTTTAAATAAAACCACTCTGCGCACACAGTTCTGATATCTCAGATTCCTCATAAGTGAGGAAAATAGGAACCCAAGACGAAGAACTTACAGGAAAACTGCTCAGCCCGCCTTCAGAGTGAGGCAGGACTAGTTAAGACTGAGCATGCGACAGCAAACGGGCATCCCGTGTGACACTTGGCTCAGAACCGGGAACTACGCTGCCTCGTGTGTGACAGCTGAGCACACGGCCCGGCCCGGCCTGGGAAGAGCGCGGCACCCCAGGGCTCGGCACGTCATCGCTCTTAAGAAGCAGAATCTAACCCACGTACTAGGGTGTGAGGGCCAAATCCCTAATGTGCAGACTCAGTACTTCAAGGGTCCCCAAAACCTGAGGCTCCTTTCCCAGCAGCAGCAGTAGCTGGACAGACACAGGCGCGTGTTCTGAGCTCACAGGCTGGAAACAGGCCTTCAGCAGGAGGGAGAGACTCGGCGTAAGAAACGGAAAAATGGAAATTCAAGAGGAGGAATTTTCATAAAGTTACTCTCCAAAAGCTAACTTTTAGAATAGCTCATCAATATAATTCAGGCTTGAAAGGGATTTTCCTAAGACAAATCCTGGCTTATTAGCCATCAGTATAAAATTCTGATTTCTTCAATTTCAACCTATGTCATATCAACTTTAATTTTCAGGCTTTCCTTCAGGCAATAATTTATTAAACTTACAATAATGAGAATCAACCATATAAATCAGGATGTTATAATGAAAGCCTCACTACAATGAAGGATCTTTGAGCTCATTTCCTATTTTTCTAATCCAGTACGATTCCATTATAGCAAAAGAAAGGAGCTACGTCCTTGGCACTGCACTCTGGCCAAAGCCAGCTATTTCTGTTGAAGGAGCTACCTTAACTCATAACTAAAATTTTATTAACATATTTCAAATCTAAAATACTTTGCCAACTCTATAATAGCCAAGATTTAGAAAAGAAATCAGGACTGACATTTTAACTAGAATATCACTAAACGTTTCTTTAAGACTTTTAAGTGTCAAAATGAAGATGACAACAGAAAAAATTTAAAATGTGATATATTTCAGTGGCACCATCTAAAAGCAACTGGCTGCCATTTAAAAATGAAGCTGTACAAAGTTTCGCCTTCCTACCAAAAAATTATGATATATGAATTGAAAATTCAGGTCACTTCTCATAACATCAGTGAGGGAACTGAAACATCAGTCCGCAAACTTCTTTCCGCAGAACTCAGAAATACAGACTTACATTAGTTCAAACTGGAAAGTGACCACGATATAAAGACCTGTCAGGACCCACGATCCAAAAGCATGACCTTCACCTCCAGCTCTCTCTTAGCTCACTGACCCAACTGCAAAGGGGGTGCATGTGTAACTGAAAGTGCTCATTACTAAAAAGTCTTTTAACAAGAAATCACAGAAGAGAATTTTTTCTCTGGGCATTATCCAACTTATTATTATCAATTTACCATTTCTCTCGGCACAGTTACTTCCCTGACATAAAGCACAGACAGTGTCTCTCAGTTACTAGTCAGAGGGACAAGCTCCCCATCTCTGGTAACCCAGCACCGTGACCCCAAGGCTGCTCCTGTAAGTCAATAAGGATTAGTGCCCTAAATAAAACCAGACACACTCACTTGGTAGAAGAGAGAATATATTTAGCATTTCCCTGAGCATTCATGTTGAACATGTATGTCTTAACTTCATTTCAAAGCCCACTGTAAAAACATGTGTGGGTTAACTGCACTATCTGGGCTCTTTCACAGAGCAGATCTGCGTGTTAGCAGCAAGCGCAGTGAGGGACAAGTCTCCCACATAACGGTGGAGGCCCTACCAGAAGCACAGGGTACCTGCATGTCCCTGCTGAACAGGATCCCCAAACATGGGTGCACGTGAGCATGTCCACGCAGCTCCACCGGACACAACCAAGGTGCTCCGTGCGCCAGGCTCCACCGGAGGTTCTCAGTCTCCGTGCACACGGGCGTCCCCTGGGGACTGTACTCACCAGGCCACGTGCGCAGATTCTGCTTTTCCCCTGCGCAAGCGGAGCTGAGGACCACCGCTGGATGTGCTCTTACACTACCAAGTGTAAGGTCACATTAAAAGGCAATTTGCCTTTGATTATTTTTAGCATTTGCTGAGATTTTTTTTCTCTATAAAGACAAAATACATGTTCTCCTTAGGAAATCTGGAAATACTTTTAATGAATTTTCTTCACATACATAGCTATTTAAAAAACTTCCTCTATACTAGTTGGTTTCTTGCCTTTCTTTCAGTCATTGAGATTTCCCAGGAGCAGTATTTATTCTTTGAAAACATGATTTTTAATAGGCCTTAGTGTTTTATATGGCAAATGTTCATAAGTATTTCAGATTTTAAGAGTGAAAAGATCTGATCCTCACTTTATATGTTTATATTTGATGAACCATTTCAACGCCTAATGTTACGAAGCCCCGAGGACGAAACCACCGCAGAGCAGGACGGACAGGGCGCCCGTACAGCGAAGCCTGTCACACGGGAGGCAGCTCATACACGGGCCTGCTCTACAGCTGCAGGCAGGACACGGAAGCAGGCAGTATCAAGACGTTAAAGAGTAAATTATTCAAAAGAATAAAACAGGCATTTAAGGACAGCTTAAAGAAAATAAAAGTTTAAAACAAGCTCCTTACCATGAAATAACTTAAAACCTAGTAAGGGAGGTAAACCGAAAACCATTTGTGGCAAGAGAAGGGTACTAGCCCGTGAAAATGTAGAACACACGGAAATGGAATGCGGGCTGGAGGAGCTTAAAGGAGTTCAGAAAAGGCAGGTATCGGGGCCGAAACAAGCAAACCGCAGTCACTAGCCTCCCCAAGAGAGGAACGGGGAAGTTGGAAATGCTACCTTGTCCACGGCATGCCTCCAGGACCGCAGACGGACAAGGGCACTGAAACCGCTACAGAAACAGCACACGCAGAGGGGAAGTTGCCTGCGTCCCACCACTGCCGCAGTCACAAAGAGGAGGGACACAGGCTACAGGGAAGGGAACCAATGAGAAGGCAGGCAGGGCACTGAGCCAGGTCTGGTAACAAACGGCTGTACACTTAGAACCGCAAGGTAATTTGCTAACTCAAGCAGTTAGGAAATACCTGTGGCTACCTACATGTCGAAACTCTAGAAAAAGGTGGTAACAGTGAAGTTACCCTGAATCACAACTGAAATACACAGAACTGCCCGTAGCAAAGAAGAGCATCATAATCGTAAAGTAAAACACAGTCTGAGGAAGCCCGGGTCGCAGAGAGGAGCAGACGAGGTCCCAAGCCCGTCCCACCCCCGTCTGAGACGTGCAGGTGGCTGTGCAGGCTGACCAACTGCAACGCAGTCGAAGTAACCATATTCTCTGAACCTCAAGATTATGAAGTCATAGGAGGACCTTCTTTCTTCTCACAATGGAAACTTTTTGAAGATTCTAGGAAGAAACTAATCTTACCCATAGATTTTAATATTTTAATTAGTTGTATCAAAGACAAATGCATATAATATTCTGCACTCCACGCAAATGATCCAATTTAACAGTAAGAACTTTTGTTCCTCTGACATACCGACAAACTGACTATTTCAAGAGGAATATTGTTCTACAGATGAGAGAGAAGAAAAATCCCAAAGGAAAAAGCAAGAAGACAAGTGATGGGGTGGGAAACACACAAACGACACTTTAAAGTTACCAACTTCCCTTCCACTGATAAACACGATGAAGTAACTGGGATCCGATTACCCCTCCCCCGTAAACAAATAAGAAAACGGGACAAGTACAGGAAACTACTGGTTTGCACACTAGACAAAACAGGCAGTACAGACAGCGGCCTGTAACGACCAGAAGACAGGGAGCCCACGACAGCCCCAGCCTTCTGCACAGGGGGACAGGAGTGGAAAGGGACAGAATAAAGGCCTAGCAGGGAAAAACCGGGGAGACCAAACGCAGCGTTCCAACGACCCTGACACCAAAACCACACACAGAAGTGAGAAGTGAGAAATACCGAGGGCTTCCGGTCAAGATGGTGGCGTAGGTAAGCGCACTTCACTTCCTTGCACAGCCACCGAAAGAATTACAACTAGACCTCAAAACAACACCCAGAACCGTCAGAAAATCCAGCTGTACGGAAGTCTGACACCAAGAATTTAAAGGTGGCACAATCACCCAGAGAGGGAGGAGGGGCAGAGACAGAGACGGGATGCAGTGCTGAGAGGCGGCGGCAGCAGCACAGGTGGTCCCCCATTCCCATGGGATGGATAAAAACCAGAAGGGACACCTTGGGAGCGAGCAAGGCCAGCCCCAGGCCAGACTGCGCAGCCCAGGGTTCCAGCACCGGGAAGATAAATCTCTGTAACTTCTAGCTGTAAAAACCAGTGGGGGTTCAGTGGCAGAGGAAACTGCTGGATTTCCAGGATACTCCAATTAAAGGGCCGCACAGACTTAAAACGTATGCAGACATACACCCCTAAGATTCAGCACCAGGACAACAGCTAGAAGGGCACCAGTCACACAAAGCAAGTGCCCGGCAAACCTCCAGAAGCCAGGCAGCGACACTGTCCCCTCTCTGAGTGCTTGTCACACTGCAACAAAGTGATGAAGCGGGTTGCCCCACTCTGGCTATTACTTAAGACTCTGCTCCACACAATTTACAGGTGCCTTTTCTACAACAGGGTACGATACTAAGGGAGTCAAAGCAGCTCTACCTAACACACAAAAACAAACACAGAGAGGCTGCCAAATTGAGGAGACAAATATGGCCCAAATTAAAGAACAGAACAAAACCCCAGAAAAAGAACTAAATAAAACAGAGATAGCCAACCTATCAGATGCAGAGTTCAAAACACTGGTGATCAGGATGCTCAAAGAACTCACTGAGTACAGCAACAAAATAAAAATACCCAGGAAGAAATTAAGGTTACACTAAGTAAAATAAAGAAAAGTCTATAGGGAACCAAAAGTTGAGGGGGTTCAAATCAACAATTTGGATGAGAAAGAAATAAGCATTCAACCAGAATGGCAAGAAGAAAAAAGAATTCAAAAAAAGAGAATAGTATAAGGTGTCTCTGGCACACCTCCAAACATACCAACATCCGAATCATATGGTGACAGAAGGAGAAGAGGAAGAGCAAGAAACTGAAAATGTATCTTTAAATAAAATGAAAGAAAACTTCCCAAATTTGGTGAAGGAAATAGACATACAAGTCCAGGAAGCACAGAGAGTCCTAAACAAGCTAGACCCAAGGAGGACCACACCAGACACATCATAATTAAAATGCCAAAGGTTCGAGATAGAGAATCTTAAAAGCAGCAAGAGAAAGGAACAGAGTTACCTACAAAGTAATTCCCATAGGACTATGAACGGATTTTTAAAGAGAAACTTTGCAGGCAAGAAGGGACTGGCAAGAAGTATTCAAAGTGATGAAAAGCAAGGACCTATAACCAAGATTACTCCACCCAGCAAAGCTATCACTTAGAATGGAAGGGCAGATGAAGTGCTTCCCAGACAAGGGAAAGCTAAAGGAGCTCATCATCACCAAGCCAGTATTATATGAAATGTTAAAGAAACTTATTTAAGAAAAAGAAGATCCAAATTATGAACAATAAAATAGCAAAAAACTCACAACTATCAACAACTGAATCTAAAAAAAAAGCAAACAAAGCAAACACTCAGAACAGGAACAAAATCATAGATATGGAGATTGTTTGGAGGGTTATCAGCTGGGAGGGGGAAGGGGGAGAAATGGGGAAATGGTGCAAGGACTAAGAAGCATAACTGGTTGGTACAAAATAGACAGGGGGGATGCTAAGAATAACATAGGAAAGGGTGAAGCCAAAGAACTTATATGTGTCCATGGACATGAACTGGGGATGGGGGGAGGAGGGGTGCTGGTGGGAATGGGGGCACAAGGCAGAAGGGGACAAAGGGGGAAAACTGGGACAACTGTAACAGCATAATCAATAAAATGTACTTTTAAAAAATAAATAATGAAAAACAATTAAAACAAACTGTTAAAAAAATATATATCAGAAAAAAATTAAAGACCAGTATCCCTCATGAACAAAGATGTGAAAGTCCTTAACAAACTATTAGCAAGTCCATCCCAGCGTTATGTAAGAAGCACAATACACCATAACTAAGTGGGGCGTGTATTAAGAATACAAAGTTAGTTCAGCACTCAAATATCAATCAATATAATTGCCACATGAACAGAATAAAAAAGAAAAATCCTACGATCCATCTCCATAGATGAAGAAAAAAGCATTTTTAAAAAGAGAACCAAATACAGACTAGGAGAAAATATTTACAACACATATATCTGAAAAAAGGCTTGTATCCAGAATACCTCTCTTAGCACTCAATTATGAAAAGCAGAACAACCTTATTATTTAAAAAAAAAATTTTTTGTAAGTGTGGGGTGGGGGGTGCTGACCAGGTGGCTCAGTTGGTTGGAGCATCGTCCTGTGCACCACAAGGCAATGGGTTTGATCCCTGGGTAAGACACATAGGGCAGCCAACTGCGTGATGTCTCTCTCTCTCTCCTTTCTCCCCTGCTCTCTCTCTAAAATCAATAAACATATCTTCTGGTGAGGATTTCAAAAGTTGGGGGGACTACACTAAATCAACAACAACAAAAAATTTTCTTACCACTTTTACAACATAGGATGCATCGCTGCCCACCGATTTTGAAGAATTCTTATCAGCTGTTTGAAAAAATTTGACATATAATATCAAAACAAGAAGTGGCATCATAATAATAGTGTTACTAACTCTTAATTAATATTTCGGTATATAGATTTATAACCACTTGATAGAATAAATTTCAGCTCCCAAATACGTAGTTCAGGATATCATTACAGTATGTGTCATCAATTTTAAGACTTTTCTTCATGTTTTAGCATGTCTGAAACTGGAATGCACCATATAATGGCTGGTATCTTCAATATGATCATGAATTAAGTATGAAAAACTCTAAGTTAAACCTTTCATTCAGAAAGTATGCATGACCTTTGATATACTAACATGTGATTTACCAAGAGAATAACTGATGCAACTGCTTACATTTAGTAAAGAAGGGAATCATTTTTAATAGAATAAAAGAGGGAGCTACAGTTCCAAAAAGCACTAGTTTGGGGGGAAAACCCCACCCAGATTCAGGATGTTGGCACTAAAACCCTGACCTGTCACCCAGCGGTCGTTTTATTTCATGAAATAAATAAGCGCCGCTGCCCTAGAACACTGAGTTAGCAGCTAAGGCTGCCCGCGCTCATTAAACCATAAGGGCAGGGTGAGGGCTGCGGCTCCCCATCTGGGTCAGGGGCTCTCAGACTTCAGCACGTGTGGGCCCCCACCGTTTCCGACCGGCGGGTCAGCGGCGGGGCCTGAGAACCTGCAGTCCTAGCAGGTTTCCACACGGCGCTGATCTACACGATAATATCAGCATTCTGAGAACGATGCTGCTTCAAAGAGAAAAGGGGCTCCACTACTACAAATAAAATTTTATAAACCTCCAGGCAGAAATTAAATAATTAATCAAGTGTGGACTAACAGAACGAAGGTTAAAGGCGACGTAAAAACAGGAGGGAGAGAGACAGCCAGGGCGACCGTGCAGCGCCCTGCGTCACTGTGCTGCCCTGGACGAAGCAGACGGCATTAGAAGTAACCAGGTCCAACTGGTGAACCTACAGAATCTCAGGGTTCCACAGCAGGCTCCCCACAATGTCAAGGGAAACAGGGTACAGCACGCGAAATCAGGATCATTCTCCTAATTCCACAATAATGACTATTAGAGTTGTATAAAAAGAAAAAAAAATTTACATCTGTCAAAGATTTGAAAATTGCCAAATTAAACCAAAACAGAGGAAATAAATCCTAATTGGGTGGAGGTGGAAAAAAAAATCTACATCAATCTCTTTGGGTCACAAAAAAAAATAGATTATATGTAATACCTTAAAAATCTAAAGCCACGGTGCTCACTAGTGACACTATTACAGGTGTTTTACCCTCTTTTTCTGTTGTGGCTACATCAACCGTCTTCTTTCCCACTCCCATGTCTAGTCTTACAACCTTAAACCGACGGGAGATCAGGGACAGCCTGTGCACGCTCCGAACTGAGAAACTGCCTGGGTAAGAAAGCACATCAACCCTGGCTTGCCACATCATTACAAGCAGTTACACACTTACCAAGATAGATACAACCAAAGCCACCTTGGCCGATGGGCGCCCCCAGCTTCCACTCCTTCTTTGACAAGTCAGTGATCACCTCCCCGGCTGCAAAGTGCTCGGCAAGACGTCTCTTCGCAGGAGCCTGCCTTCCGGCCCGAGCTGCTTTCACAGGAGGCATTCTCACTGAAACGCAAAACAAAGCACTCCTCAGAACTACAATCCGAGAAGGGGCCAAAAACATCTTTCACTGAGGAAAGCTTCTGTGCAATACAGATGCTGTTTACGTTCCTAATTCCAAAACTCAAAGGGCAGCCCTTCTAATTTATAATCCTATTCGATTATCCCTTAATTTTGGAGAGAAAACAATAAATAAAATGATCTATGCAATTACTTTCAAGAAAGTACTTATAGTTTTAAGTGCTACTTAACAACAACAAAAAACTGATCTGTGAAGTTGAAGGGGAAAAGGTGCATCCAATTAGAATGCCCGCTTTATTGTAAGGCAGCATGTTTATGACGGTCAATACCAGTGTGATAAGTGCATAGAAAACAGGGTGAAAACACAAGACAATGAACACAAAGGGAAAAGGAACGATTTTTCTGAACTTAAAAATAATGTGAAGATCAAAATGAAAGGTCACACCACATAATATAAGAAAAATCAACCCAGGATAACCAACACTAAGAAACAGCTTAATAAAATTACTGAACTTAATAGTAAAAGAAAGTATTCTTTGAGCACCAAGCCAAAAACAATATTTCATATGGAAAATAAAATCAGATTGTCATCGCTTTGACAGCAACACTTTATGCCAGAAAAATAAATAATAATGTTATTTAAGACTTGATAAGAAACTGAAGACTTTGTACTCAGTTAAATTTCAAGTACAAAGATATCAAAGTGTTATCAACATGGAAAAGGGAGTGCGAATCTACTAAAGAACAAGCCTCAGGTACCCAAAATGCCTACATAAGAACTGATAGCGAGCAATAAATAGATATGTACTTGTAGAACCCGAGACTCAAATGGCAACAAAGGAAAGAATAAAATACATAATGGGTACATGTTCTGACAATGCAGATACAGTCCAACTGTGAAAAATCAGGGAACATATGCAAAAAAAGTAATTATCCAGTAATCACTGTGGTGATAGTTGGTTTTGTTAACTAAGGTTATTGTATGCGCAAATGTGGTATAATGCAAGTGAACAATTTTGTGATATTTTAATTCTATCATACCCCTACATCCTTAAGAATCAGGATTCAAATATGGAACCAAGAGAATTCAGGCGAAAGACAGAACTAGTAAAGTTTAAAATGCTGTGTATTTGGATATTTTTACAAAAACCATACACACACACAAACACACACACACCTTTTTATTTCCTAACCCCATTTACAAAAAATCTTGAAAACAATAACCAACCCAGCAGCAATGAGCATCCCTAGTAGACAAACTGTATTCTTGAAATACCATTTCTTGTCAAAAGAAACCAGGTGAAGAAATGGCTGATTCTAGGTCTGGAGCTGCAAATGCACAAGATAAGACTTGGAACACCTGTCGTTTGTAGATGTCAAGGAAGCTATCAAAAACTACCATAGTGATGTCAAATATGTCTCAGAAGCCAGCTTGAAAGATGTTCCTCCTGACCAAAGATGGGCCAATTTGTGTCAATAAAGATAACAACCACAATGGATTAAGGCATAAAATGGGTAAATTCAACAGTCTGTTACAGTGAGAAACCCTAAATGGTCACCTCTAGAGGATGAGAGAAGACCACTCAATTTTCAAAAGTGATAAATAAAGGGCAGGAATCAAGCCTTTATCCTTTCTTGCTGATATAAATTGTACCACTGGGTAACCACAAAAGATGAAGAAAAATATCTCCGTATAGAAAAATTTCAGCTAATAAATGACTAATGACAGTCTGGGTTAATAACATTTCTCCCTACTAATCAATTAATAAATCCTGACACTGAGACTTAAGAGCTGCTAACATTAAATTACAAGACATATCCAGGCATTATATGCCTCCTGATAAAAGAGTATACCACTACCCGTGAAGCACTCTTGCCAAAAAATAAATAAATAAATAAATAAATAGGCCCCGAATCTGATCAAGCCTACCAATAACAGGCTCCGAAGAGAACAGAGGAATGTGATAAACTGTAAGACAGGAAAGCAATGAGCACAACCCTAACTGTGGGAAACCCTATAGTGCATAGGATCCCATTTCTTCAACAAAGGAAAAAAAGAAGAAATGGGGAGGGAAAAAAAAACCTAGATTTAAAAAGACTTAAAGATGGCATATGTAAAACACAGCTAAATCAGGCCAATGTAAGCTACAGCGTTTAGGGGTGCACAGCTGAGCATACAACTGTAAAGAAAAGGACGTGACCTTAAAAGACAGAGGTTACACTGGAAAGGCATAACAAAGTGGTCACAGGATGGGGCACAAGGCTGGCCAAATTCTGTTTAAGAAAGTGCCTTGTAATTCATTGTCTATATTTGCTTGATAAGGTTTTCTGTAGTGTTATTTATGGTTTTAAACATTAAAAAATTACTGCTCCTATAACAACCACAACAGGATCAAAATTAGAACTTTTTCATATTCTCTCCCTCTCTCTCCCTCCCCTCCTCCCTCTCTTCCTCTCTCTCTCTCTTCCTCTCTCTCTCTCTCCTTCTCTCTCTCTATCACACACACATACCACCACCAACAGCACCTGCCCCCTGAAAGTAAAAAAGTCTCCCTTAGTAAAATTTGCGCAGCATTTCCTGTGAACTACTGTATACCCTTTGCTTTTTAGAGGTGCTAATACATTAAAGAATTTAGCTTTTTGTATTGCAAACAGTCTTCCCAATTTGTCTTTTGATATTGTCTATTTGTGCTTTTGGAATTTACATCATCCTTAGGCCTCACCCAAATTACTTTTTTCAATTATCTCCCATGTTTTTTCTCTTACTTGTTTTATGGTTTCATATTCTGTTGGTAAAATTTTGATCTGTCTACACTTAAACTGGTATAAGATATAAAGTAGGAATCCAGTTTTTTCAAGGAACTTATACCAACTTAAGTAAACTAAGCACAAGGTTCATATAAAGTTGTTCAATATAGGTCCTAGTGTACCAGCTTCTTTACAAACAAAAAAGAAGAGAAGAGAAAGAAAAATAATTTATTCAGTAGTATTTGAAACTGGCTTTCTGGTTGGGTGAAAGTCTCCCGCACACTTCCACCCGTTCCATACGAATATGAGGAAGTCACTGAAATAGCTCTAAAGAAAGGCCATTGCAACACAAACTATTTCTTTTAAATGTCCCTCAATGGCCCTGGCCAGTGTGGCTCATTTGGTTGGAGCATCGCCCCATGAAATGGAAGGCTGTTGGTTCGATTCCTGGTCATGGCACATGCCTGGGTTGCAGGTCCCCACTCCGGGCACTTATGAGAAGAAACCAATCAATGTTTCTCTCTCACACTGATGTTTCACTCCCTCTCTGCCTCCCTTCCCCTATCTCTAAAAATCAATAAGCATGTCCTCAGGTGAGATAACTAATTAATTTAATTTAATTTAATGCCCCTAAATGAAACTCCCTTCCTCCTGCAGCAGCTCGTGGAAAAGGACATGGAGGCCTCCCAGCCCCTGCGACCTCAGGTGGGACTCAGGCCGCGGAGGCCAGGCCAGTGCCCAAGGGCTGGCTTCTGCTGGGATAGCAGTGAATTAATAAACATTTGGTCAAATACATCTTTCAAAATACTGAGAGACATAAAAGACCTAAGGAAATACAGCTGGCATGCCACGGACTTGTACAGGGCAATTTAATTAATAACCATTCAAAAAAAAAAGCCATACCCAATAATGGTTATGATTCTTAGAGCATGCTGCTGGATTCTATTTGATATTATTTTATTTAGGAATAAAATGGATATTCATAAGTGAAACTGGTCTGCAGTTTTTTTCTACTAGATTTATCTGTCTTGATTTCACTATTACACTCACTTCCTAAAGAGTTCAGAAGCTCTTCTTTTACCACAATATAGACTTTAAATAGCATTTAAATGACCAGGTCCTTAAAGGTTCCGAAAACGCCGACTGTGAAAGCCAGACACTATGAAGCGCTGGTAAGGACATGGGGCAAGTGGAGTTCCCGCGTCCTGGGCACCGTTTCCACCACATGAGAACCTGACGGGCAGGAGCTGCTAACTGGCCTCTTCTGTGTGTCTACCTCAGAGAAATGAAAACACGTCCACCAAGGCATGTACAAGAATGATAATAGCAGCTTTATTCAAAATAGCCAAACACTGGAAACTCACATGTCCATCACCAGCAAAATATATAATGAAATGGATGAGCCCCCCAAACACTATGCACAGGAAAGGAAATCAGATACAGACAATGTGCTGGGTGATTGCACTTACATGCAGTGTGACACCAGCCAGAACTAACCCATGACGACAGAAGTCAAACAGGGATACCGTCTCGGGGAGGACAGGACTCAGCTGGCAGACGGCCGTTTCTGGGGATACAGGAATGCTCTATACCCAGTCCGGGTGATAGGTAAACTGTGCGTTCACGTCATAAAAAATAATCAAGTTGTATGCTTATGTTTTTTTCAGTTTTTTATTTTGTAAAATTAACACAGTAATTTACATAAATCATTAGTGCTATGACAAGGTACAGTCAGGAGATTAAAAAATACACAAGTAACTGAAACGGAAAGTTTAAGAGAAAAGTTATTCATTTGTAAAAGGCGGTGCACTGCTAAAGGGGGTAAAAGCGGACGCTGAGGAACACAGCACAGCAAAGGCAGGAAGCGGTTACTCACACGGGGCTAGTGGGGAGTGCACAAAAAGGCACCCTTCGTGGGACAAGCTGTGGCCGCAGCCCGCCGGGTGGCAGAGTTCTCCAGGGTGCCAGTGGGCTGCAGCTGGCCCAAAGGAGTCTGCCTGCTGGGGTACTGCGGGAGCAAGAAGCTGCCTACCGGGGTGCTCAAGAACGTCACACGGAGGAAGCCTGGGCGGCAGCCACACCTTAAGAGGGAGAAGGAAGAAAAAAAACCAGGCACACTGGAACCTGAGAGGCCCCTTCCCCACTGGGCCTTGCAGTGTCTCCCTCACCCTCCAGTGATTAAACCTGCCACTGTGCTGAAAAGGAAAACATTTACAGGGTCGAACTCAAGTCCTATCACAAACAGAGAAATGGAGGGTGAACTTGGAGTTGAGCGGCAACACATTGATCATGTGCACAAGACTGGCTAACTGCACCTACGCACACACCCAAGCAACCACCACCGGGACCAAGACCCACGGAACACCTCCGTCACACCATCAGGTCGCCCAGGGCTCTTTCCTACCAGCACCCAGGCATTCCTCTTCCTCCAGCTTACGGCTGGGCCCCCCAGGGTGTCTCCATTACTTTAGAGAACACGCGGCTGCCCGCGCTGTCTCAGATCTGTGTCCCAGACCCCAGCGTCCCTTTCCCAGCACCCTCCCACGCCCCTGTCCGACCTTCCTGCACTTGACAGCCCCTCCTGATTTCTGGTCCAGGGTTACAGAGGTCTCCCAGTTTTAGAGAACATGCAATCTGTGTTTCTCAGTCTCCTTGTTCCTTTTAGGTGATTTCTGAAAAGAACAGAAAATAACCTTTTTTTTTTTTTCGCACTATAAAACGCACCTAGGTTTAGAGGAAGAAAACAAGAAAAAAAAATTCTGAACCAAATGGTGTACTAAAGTTTTTAATAAAATATAACAGAATAACAGTTCACCATGTAAAGTGAACAGCAGTCAGCAGCTGTATTAAGAACCATCATCACTGTCATTGACAAATGAGGAGAGACTTTAAGGTTCACTCTTCTAGTTTTCTGGGGACCCCACGAACTCATCATCGCTAGTGTCAGAATTTAGGAAGCTCGGTTGCTCACAATCACTGATATCACTTTCTTCGCTATCTTCATACTGACCAGACGCCCTGAGAGTCAGCAGTAAAGTGGGCCATTTAAGTGTCCCCAGGGGGTTCACGTGGGCCCACCGCTTCCTCTTCTAACAGCTGTCACCAGCGTTGACAGGTCAAGTGACACACATCACGGTCTGTGATGCAATATTCGCTCCATAAGACGCACAGACATTTTCCCCCCACTTTTGGGGGGGAAAAAAGTGCGTCTTATGGAGCGAAAAATATGGTATTTAAAACCAGAAGTCCCTGCTCAAAAACTGTGATAAATAACATAACCAGAGCATTTACTTCAGTAAGTGAATTATCTGAAGAACTTAAAATATTAATTTGAATTAAATAACTACATGAGTACCTTATAGGTTTCTTCTAACAATGAACCAATACTTACATTAAGATTTCTAGAGAAGAATACACTGGAGGGCACACACCTTGACCAAATTAGGTCTTTCCGCATAATTTCTGCCCACTTGGAAAAGAGAAAATCCACTATTATAAGAGCCAATCCAGAGATGTTTCAAAGAAAAAGTTCCCCAGCTCACACAACCCACCACAAAAACCGACTTCTTTTCCCACCGACATTAAAGGAAACGCAGATGCAAGTTGAAACGCACATCAAAATTCAAGCCAACATGGCCCTTTGCGGAAACCACTCACTGGTATATTCCGCATTAGCATATGCACCAAAATTTAATTGTAAACACAGTAATTATGGTCCTAAAGTTATTAAATACACAAAGCAAGCTTGGAACTATACATATTCAAATAGAATTTCAGTGGCAGATCAACTTTTATATCTGAAACAATACCCTAACTAATAGTCAGCTCTGATAATGAAATGGTTCTGTTTTTTAGATAACATTCCAAAAAGTTCTGCTATGAATATTAAAATAGTTTTGTGAAGAGATTTTTAAAATTTCAATAGCTATATTTATCACAATACCCTACTGTATTTAGACAACTGGCATTTTTCAAGTCCTGGATTCAAATTTGGAGTAATTTCTTTTTTTAATCTTCTGTTGAAGAGAAAAGTGTGTCAATGATTCCAACAACTCTCCTTACACTTAGTGAGCTCTGTGAATTCATCACACCCAAACTGCAAAATGACAATGCTGGGTGCCTAGCCATAAATTTCCCTGAAATAAGTGTGCACGTAAGTTCCTTTGAGAGGGTCGTATATTTTTATGAAGTGTTCTTTAAAGTCTGAGCTTCTCTGATGTTTTTAAACTGCACAGACATGCAACTTGGACTCTGCCACTCCGTTAAATGGTACCAGCATGGTCCCACCTCCAGGCCTCGCAGCACAAAGCAGTCTCTTGCCCTCTCTCTCTGCACTTACTGAAACCCTTCCCACACCCAAACACCCCTCCTCCTCCGTGGGACAGGACCTCTGGCATCAGCGCGGTTCTTACCTCCTACCACCTTTGATAAATGTTCCCTGTATGTTGATAAGTTCCCCGAAAAGAAAACTGTCCTACAAGACACTGCACTTGGTAGGAATTCAAAAAAGAAAACGTGTGAACTCAACAGCAAAAGGCTCTTTCTTCCTTTGAGCACCGGACCCCTGACCTCACGCTTAATGAATGTCGCCTGGCTGCAGTGGACATTGTCACTCCTTTTAGAAGCCCAGCAACTGAAGTCTCTTCCGCTCCCTACAATGACTTTGTCAACCCTGCTCATTCTCCTCCAAACGAGACTCCACCTTCCCAACCCGTACTTCTCAAGGTGACGCACCTCCTGGGTTACAGGAAAAAACGAAGACAAAGAAAAGAGGCCGCACGTGGGAATCCCTACCTGCAAACCACCCAACGCCCCCCCGCAAAGCCCTCTCTGCGCCCACCCTGCCACCGTGCTCAGGAGGGCGACCCTCCTCGATCAAACGCCAGGTCTTCTTTGCCTTGGGCCCCACCTCCTCAGGACCTAAGGCTATTTATTGACTAACCTTCCCTCATTTCTTCAACATCTCCCTCAGTTAGGTCCTTCCCACCAACTTTTAAATACGCTCATGGCTCATCTATTTTTCAAACGTTTTTTCGTCGCCCTCCACTATCATCCCAGCTTCTCCCTTTGCCGTAACAACCGTCTGTACGTACCAGCACTCGCCCCACGGCCCCTCCATCTGGATCCAGCTCCGGGAGTCCACCCTCACCCCCCTTACTAAGGGCACCCAGTGCAAAGGACACTCGGGCTCCCCTCCTCCGCCTGGCCAGCGGCGCTCATCCGGGGGCCGCCTCACCCCTTCTGGACACCTTCGCTTCCTTCGCGGTCACAACACAATACCATCTGGTTTCCAATCCACTGCTGAGGCCGCTCACAGTCTAGACCCCTGGGGAGATGCAGCAAGGAGTGACAGCTTGTTCGTCTCAGGCCCTCGCTCCACTTTTTGTATACTAGTTTTCACAGCAATAAATAAGATTAACTCTGAACTTACGGAGACGAGTAATGGTTTGTTCATTCATTCATTCACTCAACAAATAGTGATCAATAACCTGCCATGTACCAAGCACTGTTCTAGGCACCTGTGGAACAAAACAAAGGTCCTGCCCTTTGACACTTACATTCTCGCAGAAAGACTAAAAATAAACATAATGGATAAATGATCTAATATTTTGGAAAATGTAGGGGAGGAGGGCTGACGCAGGAGCAGCAGAGCCAGTGAGCCCCGAAGGCCACGGGAAGGGCTCCGACTCCCGCAACGGGGTGGACACCCCGCTTTTGGAACAGGTCCTGCACTTGTACTTCAATTCACAACACTTCGGTCAAAGTAAAAATCAAACTCTGAATACTTCAGTCAAGAGTTCCCCCGTGGACCAATTTCTCACCAGAGTGTGCACATGTTTTATAGTACTTGGTATGCCCTTTTTAATTTAAAATAGAGCTCCACAGAATTCTACATTATTACAATGTGTAATGCCTGCTTCACTAATTCATTTGCTCATCGAGTATTTCTTGAGCACAGAACTGTTCTAGAATATAGAAAAAAAGCAGTGAACAAATCAGACAAAAATCCTGCCCTCGCTGAGCTTATATTTTTATTTAGGAGAGAGATAATTTTTAAAAAGTTAAGACATGTGCTACGTCCAACAGTAAAAACTGCTAAGGAAAAAAAATGAAGTAGGGACCAGGAGTTGCTGTCTGGTTTGAATCTTAAAAGATGACCTGGCAAAGCCTCACAAGAAGGCGACATTTACATGAAGCCCTGAGACTAACGTGAGGGGAGGTAACCATGCAGTTACCTGCTGGAAGAGCATCCCACACTGGGGAGTAGCAAGTGCAAAGGCCCCGAGGCAAGAGCATGCCCAGCGTGTTCCAGAAACAGCAAGGCAGCTGGCACAGCTGGCAGGGACTTAGCCAGGGGAGCACACTAGCTGCCTGACATCGGAGATGTGACAACTGCACCCAACACACAGGCCACGGGAAGGGCACTGACTTCTAACTCTCGGTGAGATGGGAAGCCACAGAGGTTCTGAGCAGGGAACGCCCTGACGTGCGTTCTTCAAAGACCACTCTGGTTAATGCATCAGCAGACTGGGAGGGGGCAAGGCACAAACAGTGACCCGTTACTGCAACGGAGTTACTGCTGAAATGACCAATGCATTAGTCCTTGCTGGACAGTAAGAATGTCAAGATTTTTAAAAACTGCACTGAGTTTTAGCCACTAAACAGAGGGTTACAGAATAACCCAAGAGGTTTTCTTTCATTCTTTTAACTTTACACACGCTACTGCCTCCCCCCAAAACACAAGTCTTCGGTGCCAAGCAGAAACAATTGATAATAGTGACAGATGGCCCAGGAAACATGCTAATCACCTGTGACTCTAGATTTCCTCAGCTCTATCTTTACAGCAGTTTAGTTCACCAGGAAATTAAACACATGAACTCACTTCTTCCAAAGGCATTTATAACACATCTCCGAAATATGTGCCGGAAACTGTGTGAGGGGCTGGAAATACAAACATGACTGAAATGCAATCTGTGGACTCAGGAAGCTGTACTAGCTTCGTGCAGAAACACCATGACACAGTTAAAATTTAATATTACAGCATCAGCTTCACTGAAGAAATCAATAAAAAGCCCTCCAGGTAAAGAATGTTTCTGAATCTTTGATAAAACTATTTATTAAAGACAGTGAGCAGTTGTAGACATCTACAAAATCAAACTCTTTGTTAGTTTCACGGTGGGACAGAGTGGTTCTTCCAGCGATGGAAGTTGTCAAGATAGTAGGAGCTTTGAAACACCAGTTTCCTCTTTCTCAATCAGCGCCAGGCAGTGCAGAGCAGAAGTATAAACTAACGGTCCTCTGAGGGAGCACAGGGTTGCGATCCGCGGGCTGGACCGCTGATCCAGAGATTCTGGTACACATGCCTTTCTTCATCAAGTCATTCACTGCAATGTAACAGCTCTATTACATACAACTCTACTGGATTGGATAATTTTAATAAAAATCCCCTCCAGTTCATCTAAGAAGCATAAAACATATAAATTAGTGTATGAATGACAGAGGAAGAACCAAAAAAAAAATATATATGTATATATATATATATATATATCACCCTTTTCCCATTCCATTGTATTCCAAGCCAAAATCACTGATTTGTATTTCTAACTTATTTGGGATTAAGAAGTAATTACATATTTTGGTGTAGATGGCTTCCTGCCAAACTACTATAAGTGAAATAATAAAATCAAACAAAAAATAATCGGTCAACAAAGAACTTCATCACCTCTTCTGCTAAATTACATCAGGAACAATTTGAAAGCGATACATCTAAAGACAATTCTCTTACAAATGAGCCAGCTAACAGAAGTTGATTAATGCATTTAATGAGAGCTAAGAAATCATCTGGAAAATAAAACACTGAAGCTTGCATTTACATAGCCACTTCCCAATAATACAGAGTCTTCATATATTTACTTCGTTTTGTCCACATAAATTCGACAGCTGAGACAGAACAGTAAGGATATCCACAGGAATAAAAATATAATCGCTAATACAGTACCATTTAACATAAACCCTGAGACACAGAAGGTGAACTGGGAGTTCCTCTCAGGGACACCCAACCAGTCCCCTCGTTTCACTCAAAGAATAAAAATATGAAAAACATTCACGCTCTATGGTACCTTTAGCAACATTAACAAAGTAAGAGTCAAATATAACACAACAAACAATAGCTTACAGAAGTGAACCTCCAGAAATAATGATTCTATAAATTCATAGATTTATTCCTGAAAAACATGAAGCTAAACTCAAACTATGAACCATCTTTGAAGCAACTGTCACACGAGGCCTGTTTTCACGCCTATTCTGGGAAGAGCTAGGCGAAGACTCGCGCTTCTAACTCTGAAAAAGGAAATGCGTGTCTTCAGACAAGAAAATTTCTTCCTAGCCACAGTTAATTTCTATTTGTATTAGTAAAGTGATTAATGTTATATTATAAAATTTTTGGTACAGTGGATAAATTTGTTAAAACACGGTATCAAATATACTTCCTCAACTTCCATTTCCATTAATTGTTATCTGAAAGCTCTAAAAGAGGAACACTAGCCTTGGCTGGTGTGACTCAGTGGATTGAGCACCAGCCTATGAACCGAAAGGCCACCAGTTCAATTCCCAGTCAGGGCACATGCCTGTGTTTCAGGCCAGGTCCCCAGCTGGGGGCGCGTGAGAGGCAGCCACACAATGGTGTTTCTCTCCCTCTCTGTCTCCCTCCCTTTCCTTCTCTCTAAAACTAAAAAAATAAAATCTTTAAAAAAAAAAAAAAAAAAAAGAAGAACACTCACTGCAGAATTGCTGTTCATGAGACTGCGCAGTATGGGCGGGTTTCAAACACAAGCCCGCGGTAACCTCACGGCCACCACTTCCCCCTAAAACGGAAGGACTCCGTGAAACCCTGCGGCTCACGTCCTTTCTGAGCCTCGCTGTAGTGGGTAGAAGATCCCCCCCTGAGTCCCATCAGGCACCCAGGAACCAACCACGAAGCAGACACTGCAGTAAATGTGCCCATCTACCTATTCTCCCCAAGGGTAGGACCTAGAAACCTCCCCTCCGCCTGTGCAAAGGCCTCACTCCTAGGAGGGAAGCAAAGGCAGAGACCGGGGCTTCGGAAAGCAAACCAAGGCAGCTCCTCCCTGATTCCACGGAGCCTCATTAGAACGCCCTTGTCCCCAGTCTCTGCGACAGTTAAACATGTTTTCCCCACAGGGTCAGAACAGCCTGCCTGCACCGGAAAGCTTTCCCGTATCTAGATGGGATCCTCATCACACTATTCTTTGCCTTGAGTCTCTGAAAACACTCAAACATTTAGTTTCTTACAAATTCTGGGGAACCAGTCTATCACTGCAGAGCTCACCTTTCTCAGCAGACACCCTGGCTGTTGATGGCTCAGAGGAAGTTCTACACTGAGGACGGGGAAATAAAGTAGGGGGGGGGTGTGGACTTCAAAGGGAAGTGACAATGTCCTCCTCCTAAGCCCTAAAGGAAAGAGCTGAAAGGAATGCTTCTTTATATAAAGCAAACACTTCCCAAAATTAGAAATCCCGCACTATACTGCTAATATTCTTACATAACACTTAGCATATTTTGACGGTTCTGTAAATGATAGATTTCTCATTAGTTCTATTGTGGAGGGAGGAATAAACGACCAAGCTTCGTTTACAATCACTTCTCTGGGTGTCCACTATTAAGTCTACATGGGGTAACTACTGAACAACACTACTCCTTATATATTCTTGCAGCAGGGCTCAACGGGAGAATATTTCTAAATACTCTAAAAGGAAATCAGGATTAGCAAATAACCAAAGTATTATCAAAAGTGTACCGACTGCAGTCATTAAAAATTCTTGATGAAAACATAGAAAGAACTTATCAGAATTCGAGGCCAGGGTTTTCTAAGCAACGCACAAAATAAAACAATCAAGACATAAAGACAAGTACTAAATTTGACAAAATAAAAATTCTCCAGATTAAAAATAAACACAAAAATAAAAAATATCTACAAAACATATAACAAGCTAGTTTTCTTAGTACCTAAAAAACTTCTTTATTATAAGGAAAAAGACAAAAGAAAAAAGTGACCTGGAGAGGCAAATCCACAGAAAAACCCAAGAAGCTTTTAGAAAATTCTTATTAGAGGGTTTTAAATGCTTTCCACGGAGTAGGTGAGTCACATCACAAACTCCCGCGCACACATCCCCTGGCGTCAGCAACGGCCCGCACGCGGCCACCTGTTTCTCCTGCGCACCCCAGTCCACGAGCGCCTCCCAAGCCGGAAACCAAGCCCGACACCACGTCACTTCGTATGCACATGCTTCCAACAGGCGCCTTTTCTATCCTCACCCAAGGACGCTGTTTCACTGAGGAGAGGGGAAGGGGAGGAGAGAGAGAGAGACACTGGCCGGGAGCCTTCCCGCCCCCCACCCTCCGCTGCAGGCGCCTGGGTGCCCTGGGAAGGAACAGGGCGCACGACCCTCCCATCTGCAGGAGGAAGCCACGCCAGCCAGGGCCGACCACAAGCCACCATGTACTGCCGCCACACCCACAGAACAAGGGTTCCTCAACACCTGATGGGGTACAGCGGCATCTCAGTGCTCATGGCTACTTCACCCCAGAACCCCCACAAGTGCCGACCCGAGCACATGATCGAAGCGTCTTCCCTTGCGGGCGGCGTCCTGACTCCTACAAGTTCCAGCAAGCGAGGCGAGTCCCCAGCAAGCGCCCGGCGCCGAAACACTCTCTTCTCATCAGAAAGCGATGAGTACGGGGCGTGACGGGGTATGAAGCCCACGAGCCGCGAGGTGTGACTGTGTGTTCAAATCTCAACCGTGTCCAAAACAGCTCCTTGCTGATTTTTCAGTCCCTGCATCTGGCTGATCTGTCTTTGAGTCTTTGAATCAACAAACACCATCGTCCTCTTCTGTTTTTTCCTTCCCCTGGTCACTTGCTCTGTAAAATGTCCTGCCTTTTGAATTCTGCTGTGTCCCTGTGCTGTCACTGACCCAGTCCCCTGTAATCTGCTGTTGATGCTGCTCAAACTGTCCTCACTCTGGTGTCGAAGCCCGTCAACCAAAGGCCACCAGGAGCACACCCAGAGTTAAACGAGGGGGGAGAACACACGCCACGGGGACCAGCAGGACGTCTCAGCAAGACAATGTTCTAAGGAACCTAACACAGGGTTTGGGCCCTGGTTGGGCCATTTGCGGGAGGATCTAAGGAAGCAGGACTTTCTCTAAATTGAATGCTGTCAGAAAGTGGGGTCACTCTATGTTCAAGTATCTCAAGAAATCTGTTCTAAGGGAGGGGAGACCAGAAGGAAGATGAAGCTGTGACTGGTGAGGAGGCAGCAGTCCCTCATTCCGGCCACACTCTCTGCAGGTGACAGCGACCTCGGTGTCACCCGTGCTCTGTCTCACCTTCTCCTGCTCAGAGAGGCCTCGTCTGCAGGGCCGCGGGGGGCTGTGCACAGTGCACTGGAGAACGGCATGCGCTGTGTGTGAGGGCCATGTCCGCCTCCGAACACCAGAGCTGCTCTTCCCTCTCTTCCAAAGCCCTTCAAGTTGGCCCCTGGGTCCTTCTGAGGTGACCCCAGCAGTCTCAGGTGTTTTCCTTGCTTTCTAGTCAAGACATTCCAGTTTCCTCCTAAACATATGGAATGGTCTCCAAGATATAGTTAAGTAAAAAATGCAAGGGAAGAACCATGTATACACGTAAAACAGTTCTATCTGTATAAAATAAAGGGACCTATTATACATGTGTCACATACGTATAAAAAAAAAATGTTCAATAAGTAAAAAGAGAAATAACCTAATTTGTTAAACAAAATGGACAAAAGACTTGAACAGGCAGTTCACAACATAGGATATCCAAATGGCTAACAAGCATACGAAAGGGAGTTCAAGTCACTAGTTACCAGGTAAATGCCAGTTAAAGCCACAATGAGATCTTCCACACAACCACAGAATGGTTTAAACATTGTTTTTTTAATGTTTAACTGACAGTACCAAGCGGAGGCAAGGCTGCAGAGGACCTGGGACTCTCACTTTGCTGGTAAGAATAAGACTTGGTACAACCACTTAGAAAAACTATTTGGTGAGTCTACCTGTTAAAGCTGAAGACACACACGCTCTGCCAGCAATTCTGCTTACATTAATACTCAACGAAAATGAATGCACGGGAACCAAGAGATATGAACAGGGACGATTACAGCAGCGACAAATCAGAAACTGCTCAAATACCCAGCCTACAGCAGAATGGGTAAATACACCGCGGTGTATAATTGGTGGTGGTTTTAGAAAACAGCAGGTACATTTCGACACACCTCCCTTAAAGACACGGGGTCTACGTTCCCTACCCTTGGATAATCCAGGCAGGCTTGTGTCTATTTCAGCCAACAGAGTCTAGCAGAAGTGACGTTATGTCATTTACAAGAATAAATTACTCTCAGGAAGCTTCCTCGGGAATGCAGCCCTGACGCCGGGAAAAGCCAAGGCCTTGTGGAAAGCCTGCAACCAGGGCAGAGCCACCTTTAAAGCAACCACAGTGCTGGAGATAAGATGTAAGGCTTGTTCCCAAAGCGGAAGAGGAAGCACGGGCGCTGAAGAAATTAAGCCCCTACACAGGCGACATCCGGCTCAAGCTTGGTGTCCCGTTACACGGGCCAGGACGAGGACGCAGGGGCTCATCTCCAAACAGCTGTGACTTTATCCAGCACCAGAGACAGTGCTCAGCAGGTACTCCCAAGCCTGCTCTCCTTAACGGAGCCTCTGCTTCTGGGTAGCGACACTAACCTTCCTCTGTCACAGAAGATCATAAACCCCATCACAGCCTTTGCGGCAGCAATATCTGATCACAATCTGCACAGTCCACCAGGGACTCCGACGTTGCAGAGAAGCGAAGCGGGCTTCAGGTGGAAGTTTCTGTCTCCACTTAAACTGTGTTTTAGATACACCACTGGAAAAATAAAATAGACACTAAAAAAAGTGCAGGCGCTCAATAATCCCACATGAGCCTGGCCTTCAAGACATCTCAGCTGTATCTGTGAGTGAGGGAACAGTTAGCAATTCTACGCCCTAACTAGCCCTAACCCAGAGCCCATGAGCAGACTAAAAGGCTGCTGTTTTAGCCCACTAAGTTTGCAGTGGTGTGCTATGCAGTCATCAACAAGCAAAACCGACCCATTATGCAGTAATAAATAACCAGGTCCACAGAGCTCTTAAAACACACACACACACACACACACACACAGCAAACACGAAGTCTGAATAAAAGCAGCCTGATAAAAAGGAGTGCATGGGGTAGGACTTGGTTTGTATCAGAGGGCAAAACCAGACGACACGAAGCTGCCAGTGTCAGAAGGCAGAAGAGCGGTTGCTTGGGTGGGAGTCATCACTGGAAAGGGGCCAGCAGAGGCTTCTGGGATGCTAGAAGAGCCTGTGAACGTCTGGATCTGCTGGTCTTTGTTAAAAGAGGGAGGGAGGGAGAAAGAGAGAGAGATCACTGAACTAGACACTTAGGAACTGTGCACTTTTTCCAGGGTGAATGTTGTTACTTCATCAGTAGAATCTGGCTGCCCAACAGATGGGAGGGCCCAGAGGAGAAGCGAAGGACGACTCCAGCTTTTCACGTACGACGGAGCAGCGGCGCCATGACTGATGCTAAACCCGGGGCAAACAAGAACAGGGGCAGAGAGCGGAGCGTTTTGTACCCAAGTGTGTGCCACAGCACTTACCACACAGGCACTCCCACGCCCAGGGCCCTCCTCTCATCCCCACCCTCCCTTCCGCCCAGCCCCTCTGGGTCTGCTTTGCTGCCTCCTTTCTGCCAAGCTGCTCTTAATACTGAGATTCCAATATGGGGGTTCCCCAGGCTTCCATCCCTAGTCCTCTGTGCACACACACCCCCCTTTCTCCTGTATTTTCAGTCTCAGGTGAGAGCGTCATCATTACCTACTTGTACTCCTAAACTAAAAACTTCAGAGCTGACCAGGACTTAGGACTGCCATCAGCTAAATCCAATAAAAAGAAAAGGAACAGGATAAACATCAGCTCCCACGGCTGGACCCCGACACTAATGCATAAAAAGACGAAGAAGATAAGGTTTAAATAAACCAAGGGCTCCAGGTTGAACGCATGAGTGGTCACCAGCAGGACACAGCCGATGCTAAGAACACACTACGCAGAAGAAGAAAGGCAATACTCTTCCCTGTATGCAAAGAAGAAACGTGCTGTATCTAGAACAAGAGCCATGCCTAAGTTTTACACTCAATTCTAAGCACTACAGTTTAAAAATGGAATTTAATCAAAGGAAAGGCACTGATGTGGTAAAGCGACAGGGAATCATGCCTTCTATGGAAACGCTTACTAACGGGGTGGAGCTGCTTCAGGCCAAGAACAGCGAGAAGACCTGATCACCATCTTCACGTGTTTGAAAGGATGTGTGGAAGAGGGACTCGGCTTGCTCTCCGCGTCTCTGAGGGCAGAACTGGGGCCGGGGGGGAATAGGAAAGCAGACGTCCACTCAATACAAGAACTTACTAACAGCCACGACTTGATTACAAACAGGACAGGCTGTCTCTAGAGCAGTGGTTCTCAGCCAAAAATGATTTTGTCCCCTGGCCAGGGGTGATATGCTGAACATCCTAAAATTCAGAGAACCCTCCAGAATAAAGAATAACCTAAAATGTCACCAGCTTCATGGCTGAAAAACACTGGAGGAAGAGGTCCCTGTCACTGGAAGCATTCTGTTGTAGACCAGATACTGTGCTATTAGTACACGACTTTCAAGAATGATAGGAAATGAGTTAAAAAAATAAAAGATTATTTGTTTCAAATAACTCTCCAGAGAAAAACAGGAATGTTAATGTGATGATGACGGTGATGGTGACAAAATTTACTGAATCCTGACTGCAGGCCAGACGCTGAACCAAGTGACTGAGGTACATACTTCACAGTTAATTCTCACAACGACCTATGAAATTGGTATTATTTTACCTTGACTTGAAGGTAAGATTAGGTTGCCCTAATGTCATACAGCAGTAAACATCTGAGCTCAAATCAACGTAACTCCAACTGTACAATACATCGTTGTTCAAACCATAAATATTAAATGACTTTTTAGCCCTGGCTGGTGTGGCTCAGTGGATTGAGCGCCGGCCTGAGAACCAAAGGGTTGATGGTTCGATTCCGAATCAGGGCACATACCTGAGTTGCAGGCAGGGTCCCCAGTTGAGGGCATGAGAGACAACCACACATTGCTGTTCCTCTCCTTCTCCTTCTCCCTCCCTTCCCCTCTCTCTAAAAATGAATAAATAAGATCTTTAAATAAATAAATAAAAAGTAAATGACTTTCTAAGCTTTTGCACTCTAGAAAACAAAGCCACACATATTCTAAAAGTAGCAGGACAGAGTCTGTAAACAGTTTTGTGCTCACTGCAAACTTAGTTGGCTAGGAGAAAGGGGACAGGATTGTTTGAAGTAGTCCTGTGATGAAGGAGAGAACAATTATCCTGATTGTCCCCAATTGCCTACTTCTGCAAGAGCCAAGAAGCTCTTATACACTCATGGACTCTCAGTCAGAAGCCGAGATTAATGATGACATCCCTTTATCCATAGGCGTGAAAGCTCAGGATGGACAGACGTTTGAACATCCCCAACTGGGAATCCTGCCCTTAACAAACACGCTGGATGCAGAAACATGATTTCTTGGCTGCCTACACTCACGCCCATCTGCCAGGATGGCACTGTGCCTGCTCACATGTTGGTCAAACTGTCACTAGGGCACAGGTGCCAAGCAAGGGCAGTTTTCAACGGGCAGCTTGCACAGCGCTGTACAAGCTTGCTCTTCTGCAGAAAAATTAATTTCTCTGTGATAATACCGAAGGGCTGCAATCAAAAGTGGAATATTCTCGGTCAATTCAACATTCCAGTGGGAAAAAGATCTGGAATGGTAGAAGAAAATCAGACTAAGAAAATTAAATCAAACAGAAAAGGTCCTCTGCAGCCGAGTAAGGGGTTTCCCTAGACCTTTCCCACTGCCGGTCTCCCATCAGTACCTGTCATGGTAATCTCTTATGCGTATAAAATCCTTTGCTCCGCAAGTCGTAGTTGACTTTTTTAATGGGATAATACACTTTTCCACACTCTAAATTAAAAAGCAGAAATGCATTAATATTTAGTAGTCTGTCTGACATTAAATAAGTTCTATTTGTTGAGCGGTTATTTTTTAAATGACAGAAGTCTAATCTATATCCAAGATAATCATTTAAATGCACAAAAGAAAGCAGAAACCAAATAAGATTCCCACAGATAAATGGGAAAAAAGTATAACTTGTTCCGGGAAGGAAATCAGGAAGTAAAGTGCGTGCTAAGAAAAAAGAATCTGAGTATTTTCGGTCGCCATACCCGGGACTCTCAGGCTGTCCCCTGTCACATCCCCCTGACCGCAATGTTCTCGAACTACGTCTAGGCTCCCTTTCCACCTTTAAGGCTTCCTCGGAGCTCTGGCATGAAGCGGCTAATGTCCTGTTGCCTGGAAATGTCTCCCTGGGACTAAAACCCTCGTGCTGCTGCGCCAGCCATTTGTCCTATTCAATCCCCCGCGGTTCTGAGGAACAGCTGGCCGTCATCATTCTCCGCGTCGTTCTCCAGACCCAAGTACCAGGACACACTGATTAAACAGCCCCGGAGTCTCCTCTCTGCCATAATAAATAAAAGTGATTCCATTAACTTTGCCTCTTTGGACCAATTTATCAACCCTGTCTTTATCATTTCAGTTGTTCACCTCTTGAACCCTTATTAGGCCTGATAAGGAATGTCATCCATGTCAACAGTGAGACAAAAAAAAACTTTTTTAAAACTACTCTTCTTCCCACACGTACAACTTACAAAAAGCAGCGTTAACATGAGGAGTTTCGAAGTCCAGTACGGTTCTCAGCGTCCACCACTGAAGACAGCGGCAAGTCTAAAACCTACCATTCTTCTTCTACAAAGTACTAGGGACTTAAGCTCTGAAGAGACACCGGTTTTTCAGCTTTCTGGAAAGTAGATGTTACACAGAGTGGTAAGTCAAGGTAAAGGTCATGGTTACATCCTGTTCTTCCAACCAACCTACTCCTGCCATACACGGCCTAAAACAACTTACCTTCAGCATCATTTCTGCCATATTATTTTCCTGCTCAAGAACCTACAGTGCCTTCCGAGTAGCCAATGAAGCTGATTAGAAACTCTACTGCCTCCCCAGCAGTCTTCCCTGCCCATGAACCAACTACCCTCCCGTACCTTCCCTCCCCAGAACAGCCAGTTCTTACCTATTTTCCCTACGACCTACCTTGGCTCAAGCTATTCACTAAATACTCTCTCACTTCCTCCCAAAACTACACTTACTTTTGCCAAGACTCAAGTCATGTTACACCTTCCTAAATCGGTATCAATTCTCATACTTAATGGTGTACTCATGTCCTGTCCTCACTTGGTATACAGTTTACAGTGTGTGGCCAACTGATTTTTCTGATAAAGGTTAAGTAAAATAATTTTGCAAAGGAAGGATAATGTTTTCAACAAAGGATGTTGGAATAGCTGGACCCCCACAGGCAAAAGGAAAAGAAAGAACCAAGACCCATGTCCTAGGTACGTACAGCCTATGTAAAAACAAACCCGAAGTGATCTTCGGACTAAACATGAGACATAACACTGTAGAGCACATGGAAGGAAACACAGCAGAACATCCTCCTGACCGAGGACAGGCAGAGTTCTGACATGTGTGCCGCCCAAAACAGAATCCATGGACCCAATAAGTCAGACTTCATCAACATTAAAAACCTGTGTGCTGCAAAAGACACTGTACGAGACTGAAAAGACGAGACAGAGCCTGAGAACATATTTACAAATCATGTATCTGGCAAAGGACTTGTATTCAGAATATATAAAGGACACTCTAAACTCTACACTAAGAAAACAATCCAGTTACAGAGTGGGCAACAGATTTGAATAGACAAGTCACTGAAGGAGATATTAATGGCAAGTGAGCACGTGAAAACATTCAACACCATTAACCATCAGGGAAATAAAAGTCAAAGCCGCAATGCGGTACCACCACGCACCGATGGGAACGGTTAACTACAATATCGCCAGCAGCAAGGCTGACCAAGATTCGGGGACAGCGAGTGTCTCATGGTGATAACAGGACGGGAGGGCGGTACAGCTGCTCAGGGAAAGCACGGTAGTTCCGTAGCAAGTTAGACACCACCTAACCTACAACGCCGCAGCCGCGCTGCTGGGCATGTACCCTAGAAAAACAAAGCCTTCCACTCCCACGAAAACCTGTTGGTGAGTGTTCACAGCAGCTTTCCCGGTAACAGCCGAAGACCAGAAACAGCCCGCAGGTCCATCAGCGAGGGAATGAGTCAGTAACGCGCAGGACAGACATCAACAGACAAGCACGGCACGGTCACCAGAACCAGGGGCTGCACTGCCACAGCCTCGGTAATTAAACCCCTTATTCAAATGTCAGGTTTTACATCCATTTTGTTTGTGTTGCGTACAGTTCTCGGCATTTGATCACGTGTAAAAATTCACGTAACCGCCACAACGGGTAGGATGCAGACCTGGTCTACGCCCAGAAAGAAACTCCCCTGGGCCACCCCTGTCGTCACAGCCCAGCCCCGCCTCGCCTGGCTCATACCAGCCTGCTCTCCATCACCACAGTACTGTCATTTCAAGAACGTTACACGCAGGGAGTCATACGATCAGAAAACCTTTATAAACTGGCTTTTTTCACTCAGGACAGCGCCCTTGAGCTCCATCCAGACTGATGCCTGTGTCCCTAGTCTGCTCCTTCAGGCTGTGAGAGGAGTCTCATTCTACAGCTCTCCCACATTTCACTTAACCACCCACCCACTGGGGGGCATGTGGTGTTTCTGGCTATTGGAGACAAAACCCCTACGAACATCACACACAGGTCTTAGTGTCAACAGAAGTTTCTGCTCCTCTAGAATGAACGTCCAGGGGTGCACTGCTGGGCTGTGTGGGCAGTGTATGTTTATCTTTTTAAGAAACTGCCAATCTAATTTCCAGAGTGGCTGTACCATTTTACAGTCCTCCTAGCAGCATGAGAGGTAATATAAATTTGAAAATCTTAATTTCTAAAATATTTTCTAAAAACCTGGAGAAAAAAACAATAAAATTGAGCCTTAAACGTTATAACCAGATCGTTTTTAGTCCCTTGTGGAACCAACTATATTATTCCAGATACTGAGCTCCACAAGATAAATGTGTCTATTGGGGACCAAGTCACGGATATTGCTAATTCTACTGTGGTTTGCTGCCTGTATCTGTGATTTAAGGAAATCCTAAATTTCAGTAAAAAAAAAAAAAAAAAAAAAAAGTATATGACAGAAAGCTCCCAAATCCCAAAGTAATAACCTTGCAATTTAATTATATGACTTCCATCTAGTATAGCCTCCCACTTATATGGCTTACTGATAAACATTTTACTGTGTGTTTAATATTCATCCTAAATATCAGCCAGTGTGAGCAGTGTCTATCATCTCAAATCCTAGAGTTCTGGTTCCCTTCCTATGGGCCAGAGACCCATGGGCAGGTGGGAGTTACTGCAAAGAATCATGAGAAACCCGGTACCTACATGAAGACTAACTATGATTCACAATGTTTTTTTCCTAGTTGACAAAGTTGATGAGGTGGCTAATAAGTTTCTTAATAAGTTTACTGAAGATATATTATTAAAATAGTTTCTTGTCATTAGTATTTATTGGTGAATATTAAAAATGTAATTCCTATTAAGGGTAAGGGCACACCTCACACCTCTGTAGAGCTTTTTTTAAAGATGTGTTCATTTATTTATTTTTAGAGAGAAGGAAAGGGAGAGAAACACCACTATGTGGTTGCCTCTCACGTGCCCCCAACTGGGGACCTGGCCCACAACCCAGGCCTGTGCCCTGACTGGGAATCGACCCGGCAACCCTTTGGTTCGTAGTCTGGCACCCGATCCACTGAGCCTCACCAGCCAGGGCTTTTTTGTTGTTGTTTGTAAGCACCGCCCATACTTCATATTTACAACACTGGGAGAGATGGAGCAGGAATAATTGGGGGAGTGCATGAAACCACTTCAAAACAGCCACCTCGGCCCTGGCCAGTGTGGCTCAGTTGGTTGGGCATCATCCCACAAGGGTCCTCAGTTCATTCCCAGGCAGGGCACAGGCCTGGGTTGCAGACTCGATCAATGCTTCTCTCTTGCATTGCTGTTTCCCTCCCTCTCTTCCTCCCTCCAGTCCCTTCTCTCTAAAAACAAATAAAATCTATTAAGAAATAAGTGAATACAACAGAACAGCACCCTCCGAACGCTAGGCAGTTGAGTCTCACTCAGGAGCCGGGGGGAAGGGCAGGGGGAGCATGAAGGGCACAACCTTCTGTGCACCTTTATAGCGGCCGGTAAGTGGAATTTTGGTCAAAAGAGCCAAATACAGCCCAGAGTAAAAACGCATCTTGGTCATACCACCTAGCTGAGTGCTTTGTCAGGATTCTGTCACCCTTCTAAATTCACCTAACATCCTTATCAAAAACTCCTTATTTGATACATTTTATCAAAAGCGTAGTTTTCCACAAGTGTCCTACACATGAATTATCTGAAAAATATTCTCCAGTCCTATTCACTTACCAATACATTCTCAAAATCCACCAAGACCAGTTTTCCTGGAAGCGTCACCCACACGTACACACACACAGAGGCAGAATTCCATTCCCATGAAGTTCACTGCCTGATACATGAAGATATCAGCATTTGCACATTTGTATAACGTCAGGAGTCACCCTTCATTTGACACAGGTAAATGATAAAGCGCTGTTTCATTTTCACTAAGTTCTATTCTTCAAATCAAAATTCTATTCACAGTAAATTATATCTTAGTAGGAATGGCTTTAAGGAAAAAATACAGTTGTCAAAATAAAAATCTTGTTTTTTCTCTTCTAGACATCTGGGACATTCACATATATTTATTATTATTTCACATTAGTTGTATTTAAAAAAAAAAAAAAATGGTTGGCCTATACAAGGAATTTAATTTTTGGAGCTGCCAACATTTTGGATGTGTTCCTGGTATTTTTAGAATATACAACTGCATCCTGGAATAAGGCTTAGGGTAAGGTGCTCACACAGCCACTTCCTGGGCACTTACCGCCTCACTACATGCCAGGTTCCACACGTGACACATCAGTCCGTCACCGTGTTTAACCAATATCCTCTCATAATTTCTGCAGAACTGAACCCAAGGAGCCATCACACTGCGTAGCTGATGCCATCTGTAGCACACACTAGTGCTGACCCACAGCAGGGCTTGACAAAGTGCAGTTACCAGAGTCACGTGGTTTTACTGCACCGACACAGGGAACACCCCGTGAGAGCGTCAGCCCACAAAGCGGTTACCGACGACTTAAGTTACACTCCCGTCTCCAGTGGCAGAGGGACACCACCTTATCTACCCAGAAATTTAACTCCGACTACTACGCGCCATATTGAACCAGCACAAGCTTAATCTGAATAAAATGATTATATAAAGAACCCCTGCTTCCCTCCACAACTGCTTTAAAACCGTAGATGAAATTCTCCCCCAAAAGCACCATGCTCAGCATGTCATAAAAAGGGGTCTTGACTCTTGAACTCTTAAAAAAAATAATGCCACTCTACATTTTTTTTTTTTTTACTCTTGCCAATTTCTGGCTCAACAGATGGGCAATTCCCGTATAGAAAAAAAAAAAAAGGACCATCCTGGCTGCTGCGTCGCCGGTTCGATTCCCGGTCAGGGCACATGACTAGGTTGCACGCCAGGTCCCCAGTTGGGGGCGCGAGTGAGAGGCAACCACACAGTGATGTTTCTCTCCCTCTCTTTCTCCTTTCCCCGCTCTCTACAAATAAATAAACAAACAAATAAATTTTTTTTAAATAAAAGGAAAAACGAAAAGAAGGAAAGACGCTCTTCAGCGGTTCCCTAAAAGCACCGCCCCCGCCCCCCAACAGCAGAGCTGCTGTTTCCTAGCTGCTCCGAACAAGGGAGATGGGACGGAAAGGAACGGCGGACAGGAAGCACGACAGAGTGGCCCCCCTGGTAGAGAAGTGAGAAAACGGGGTGGCCTCCATAGGAACCTGGTCGGCCTGTCTCTGTCTGTCTGTCCCTCTCTACCCACTCTGGAGCTGGTGGCTGACGTTAACTAAGTCACCTATCCCGACGGGGGGAAGAACTGCCCGTTGCCCCTGAAGACGGCGCATCAGTCAGGGGGGCCCCTGTCGGCCACGGAGAGACACCTGTCAGAGGGACCCGCAAGTCCCTCGTGAAACCCCACGGGGCTCCGCCCTGAAGTGCAAGGTGTCCCGCGGACGGGGACAGGCAGGGAAGGGGCGGTCCTGGGAGCTACCCCCAGGGGGATGGGCTCCGTCTCCCTTCTCAGGTCTCACGCCCCGCGTCGCCTGCTCCGAGACGCCCGGCCTCGCCCCCGGGCCCCGGGACCCGGGCCCCGGGCCCACAATCGCCTGTCCTCGCTTTAAAGAAGCTTTTCGGCACCTGCGAGGGGTTGCATTTGTGTCTATTCCGTTCACGCTCCAGCCCGTCGGCTCCGGGGCAGCAGAGGAACCCCGTCGGTCCCGAAGGGCGAGGACGCCAATCTCTCAGCCCGGGCCCCCAGCGCTCAGGACGCGGGCAGGTGCGGCCACGCCGAGACGCCGTCCAGGGCGCGCCATCCCGCCTGGGAACCCGCCAGGGCGCCGGCCAGGCCGGAGCGGGCAGCCCAGGGCCGCCGCGGGGCCTGAGGAAGACCAGGCTGCAGGGGACGCCCGCGCCGCGCCGCCCGCAGCCCCTGCGGCCGCCCGAGGTCAAGGCCTCCCGGCCGCCCAGCGCGGGCCCAGCCCCCGGCAGCCCCCTGCGTGGCCGTCGCTCGGCGCCCGCGCTCTCGGACCGCGCTGCCCGCAACTTCCCTACCCTGAGCCGCAGAACCGCCGCCTTCCTCCCAGTGCGAACTTCCCAGTACGAACTTCCCGCCGCTTTCGCCAACTTGCAACTCCTCTGCGGCGCCAGCCCCGCCACACTCTCCAGTACGGGGCCTTCCCATTGGCTCAGCGGCGACCGGGAGAGGCGGGGCGAGCGAGAACTTGGCGGAGCGGGGCGGAGCCTGCTCTAGCTCTGCGGCCTCCCCTGGAATGCCGGGAGCCGTGGGCCCGCGCTCCCACTGCATGCTGGGAAATGTAGTCTCTCCAGACGAAGTAGGATCCCAGTCCCTCTGGCCCTAGGAAATGTGGTTTACAGGCTTTGTCTGAGTCGGTGCTGCTCAGAAGCTGTCCGCCTTAATGCCGTAACCGCCGAAATACTGATTGCCAATGCTCGCCGCGGCTTGGCTCATTAACTAAGTGTTGACAACAGGTAGGATGTAAAAGTAGTCCTGTGGTCCCATTGGCTGAGTGTCTCCCCTGCCTGCTCGCACTTGCGTTTTCCCACGTCTGGTGCACCGCACTGCAATGCTTGTGTCGCAGTGCACAAGGGTCTGCCTCTGGAAGCAAACAGGCCAGCCAGTGGTTCAAATCCTAGCTCTTCCGGTTGTAGCTTTGTGACCTACGTTTTAACCTCAAGGGGTCTCAGTTTCCTGTTTCTATCAGGATTAAATAAAATAACCTATAGACACTGCTTTGTGCATAGCAGGTGACCAACAGTATATCCTACCTGTCTTTCAAAGCCCCTTCCAATGTCCATCTAACCTTCTCTAGTATTTTATCTGTAATTCTCTCATGCCACAGTCTGCTTTGTACTTATAATCAGTTGCCTAAGCTCCCATCACCCATGAGACTGTAAGCGTATTGTAGACTGGAACACCGTTCTAGGTCAAAATCACCAAAGCCAAAGGCAGAGGGAGATTTACGATGAAGCCTCACTAGTACGGGTGTCCTTCCAAAGCCCTGGGAAGGGCCTTTACAATGAGGTTACATCATTGTTTGGGTTTGTTTGGGGTTTGTTTGTTTGGTTAATTGGTATTGGTTTCTATATTTGCCATGTAGGATATTTTCGTATGATTTTCTTAAAGAAGGCCTCCAAAATTGTGTGAGCTTTAGTCCACACAAAACCTGAGTGTTCATTGGACGGGGCAGCATGTGCATGTGTGATGACTTACATCTGCCTCTCCAGATACCCTCACCAACCTGCCCCCCCCCTCCACCAGTGGGGAACCCCCACTGCCCAGAGGATTGGACAGACAGACAAAGGTCGCTGAGGGTAGATGTTCCTTCCGATCCTCATTGGCAAGGTCACCTCCAATTGTCGGGGTCCCTTAGCTGAAGGCTGCTGCTCCCTGGCTCTCATTCCAGCTTTTGGTGACAGCCCCTCCCTCCCTTTGTGCCTCAGATCTTCAAATGAGAAACCATGGGCTGCGGCTGTCACTCAAGTTCCTCTTCCATTCCTGTGTTTTCCACCCCCACACCTTCCATAATAGTCTCATTGCACATAAACCCTCCTCAAATCACCCTCTTTCAAATGTGTCATCTGCTTCCTGTTGAGACCCTGAGGGAAACACATGCCCAAGGTGAGCCCATGATCAACATTTGTTGGCAAAGAGATCTCAAGGCTCACATATCTAATGGGTGTGGAATTCCCCAGTGAGACTCTGTGGTCAGAATCCAATGAGAGAAAGACATTCTACACACATGTGTGCGCACACACATGCACACCCCCATACGCATGCTAAGAAGCCTTGGAACAGAACTTACCCATCACATTGTGACCGTGTTCCCTTAAGCTCACCATACACATGCAGAAAACTGTCCCTGCTTTCACACTGGGTTGACAATTGGCTGGTCTCAAAGCACAATTAAATCAGCAGCAGTGCACGAAGTACCGTATTCCAAGGTAAGAACGGAATGTATTTATGCTGGAGTTCATGGCTCCCTCACCCTCAGTCAGATGGCTTACTGGTAAACACTGCAGAAGTGCACCTGTGTTCCAAGGCAGGTGCAATGCTCCGATACCACCCACACAGGCTGAAATGCCTTACCCATGTCAAGTAGGGCACAACATTGTAGCAGGATGCCAGTGCAAATTGCCACTGCAGAAACAGCATGTCTGAAAGTGCTGTAGGTGGGGATACAACTCTGGGACCTAGGAGATCCTCAATGAACTTCGATGAGTTGATAGCTTGGCATGAAGATCAGTGTTGTGCACAAGGTTGACCAGTGAGGACTTGTGTAGCTGGGCTTTAGAAGTTAAGAATGGAACTAGGAAAGACATCTTATGAATATAGTCCTGCCATATGTTCTGAAATATCGCTACAATCCAAACAAATGTTTACTGAGCACCCACTGTGAGCCAGGGATTGGACTAACTGCTGTGGACTCTGGGATTCTGGTTAACCTAATGTTTAAGAAGGCCCTACTATGTGTCAGGTACTGTGCTTTTTCACATATAATATCTCAATTCTTGAAGAGAAAAAAAATCTCAAAGAGTTTAAATGATTCCAGGCCCCCTGAATCTACTTCTAAATATTGTTTTTATTGCCCCTTTATGCACAACTTCAGTTCATGAGGAAACTTCTTTTAAAGAATAATTTCAGTGCTGTGATAGAGATTTGTAAATACTGTCAAAGTCAGGTAATGGGTTTCCTGGTTGATGGATGGATCATCATGAATAAAACAGGGTAGCCCACGAGGGGGGGGTCAACCCAAGGAATAGGTTTCCAGCCACCTAGCAAAGGCAGACCAGTTAAAAATCCATACATGGGATCTGTATTGATTTGCTCTTTTTAATTTCCAGAATCCCCTCCAACCCTGGTAACCCTACACGAAGGCACAGAAAAGTCCCAATAACACAGGGGAGTTTGGGGAAGGGTGAGGAGGTTGGTATAGGCTGAACCATGGCAGAAACTCAGTCTGTGAAGTTCAAACAAACGTGACTGCCACTAGTAAACAACGCTGCCCCGGCAGGCCACCCAGCAGATGCTGGCTCCACCCATGAGTCAGTTCACGAGTCCTTGGCCTCATTGCTTCCGTCTGTAAAATGGGAACAATCATCTGGTCCAACCAGTTCTCCACCTCCCCAGGCTGATGGGAGGCGGACAATGTATGAGAAGAGCTTTGATCTATCTGGAACAAAGCCAAAATGGTGTCATTATGTAATGTTGGCCACCTCCCGACAACCCGAGGGTATGTTACTTCCTGGGAAGAGGGAGAAAGAAGAGAGATGAGGAGCAGGACGTATTCAGGGGGCTTCTGAGGACCGTGACTCCGGTTTCCGCTCTTCCATCCCCTTTTGGTGCTTTATCTCATCCCAGGTGCCCAGAGTCCTTACTTTTATTTCAGAAAGGACTTTTGAGCATCTACCATGTGCCAGTCACAAGGTCCTGAACAGATTTATAATCCAGTGGGAGAGGCAGACATGTCCATTGATTCTATCACTGTGATTTTTGTGAGCACTTATTATGTGTTGGGAAAACCATTTCATGTGACCCTGAGAAGCTCAGGGTCCACGCGAGGAGACAAAACCCCAGAGAACTGAACTGATTTACTCAAGGTCACACTGCAGTGACCGCAGTGACTGACAGAGCTGTCTGATCCCGTGTCACCCCAACATCAGCCACAGCAGCTGATGTAGGGAAAGGCCATGAGAGAAGAAGAGCTAGCTGTAGGCGGAGAGTCTGTGCCGTGAGGACGGAGGGAAAATAGCCAGTAGTTCTGCCAGGCTTCACAGACAAGGTAACACTGGCCCGCTCATCTGCTGACCTCATCCGGTGGCTCCCACATCCTCAGGAATAGGTTTTTTTAGATTTAATGACATTATAATTGATGATTATAGATTATCCTAAGGTCCAAAGTGAATGATTGGGTGTTTAAAGTTTTAGGAAAGTGTTTCCTTCTCGCTTTCTTCATCCTGATAATGATGCTATCGATGATGATACTGGCAAGCTTCGATTCCTTTAAGTTTTATTCAGCGTTTTCCAGGAACTGTGCTCAGATTTTACAAACAACATTTCAAGAAATTTTCACAGTGACACTTGAAGTTTGATATTATGCCCTCCCCGCTACAGAGACAGGGACACTAAAGCTCAGAGATGGTTAGCGTCTGGCTCAAGGTCACACAGCGAATAAGTGATTGATACAGATTGGGTTTAAGCCCTGGTTCTGACCGACTCGGAAGACCGAACGCTTAGCCGCTCTCCATGCAGCGCACAACCATTCATTCATCATTTCATGTGTTTACTTCTCCCAAGCTGATTCTCAGGATGCCATTGTTATTTGTCTTCCCCGAGTGTTGAGAAATTAATGGTACAGGAAGATGTGATGTGTGCACCTCCAGGAGAGACTGCACTGTTTCGCAGGGTGCTGGTGAAACTCTCTGAGCTGAGGGTGATGCGAGCTGTCTGTGGACCGGTCGCTTTCTGACCGCGGGTCACAAGGGTTGGCAGGTGTAGTCTATAGACACTCAACACACACTTCTGCCCCCTCCTCCTCTCCTTCCCACTGCAGAGGCTGCAGAGCTGAAACCTGCGTTTCCCAGACACCCCAGTGCTTACAGCTCTGCATGAAGACTAGGTTCCATCAGTTAGATCCCTCAAGGACGACGTGAAGGGCAGCGTGAGGCATCAGTACTGTCATAGAGCTGGGGTACTTCTCTGCAGCCATGTTCCAGGGCCATGTGTCCAACTTCATGAGCACCACGAGGCAGCTGTGTTGGTGGCGGCAGCGGCTTCCTGATCCCTGGGTGCAGGGGCAGCTGGGAGTTTGTGCAGGAAAGAATCTCACTTTGCTCCAAAAGAGCTCTGGCCTTCATTCTCAGCATCAGGGAGGTGGTCTCTAAGACCTAGGACTGTCCTGTCTAAGACGAGCATCTCTGCTTGCCTGGGACCCTTGGGTCACCCATACCACCTAGGGCAGGGGCTGGTCATGTCAGAAAAACCAACGATGCGATTTGCAGTCGGCGCATTGAGTCAAGTATATCAGTATCGGTCAACGTGTGAAGGACCAGAGGTTGAGATCAGCCCACTGTCAATCAGTCATACCCTTGTAATGAAGCCCCAGTAAAAACTCGGGACGCTGAGGTTCAGGTGCCTGGTGACCCCAATGCCACGCATGTTGTCACACCCTGATACTGGGAGAGTAATGCTGTTGTTACCTCCACGGGCAGAGGACAGCTGGTGCTCTGCACTGGGAAACCCGTCAGGCCTCTGCTTCTGCTCTTGGCCTGTTTTAACCTGTATTCTTTCCCCGCAATAAACCATACCCACGAGTATAAGAGCTTTCAGTGAAGTCTGTGAGTCCTTCTCGTGAATGGTAACAACTGAGGGTGGTTTGGGGAATGCCCCCTCCAAAAAATTCGCAGTTGGTAGCAAAGTGAGGGGTGGGGGACGGTGTTCCCTCTATCCGTACAGTTAACTGGAACCCTCCAGGTTCCTAAATTCTCTCGTCCCGGTGGCAGCCTCCTTCTTGCCCTTCTTTGCTGTGGCAGAGCTAGTGGCTTCCTCAGCAAGGCGGCTCTGCAGGGCCTCTGCTGGGCTCCTGCCAGCCCAGCCCCGCCAGGGTTCTGTGAGGGCCAAACTCTCTGCAGGAAGTCCCTTTGTGCTTAAAATTCCTAGAATGGTTATTGTGTCCTGCGTGAAACGAGCAAACACAGAGGCGGAGCTGTCCCTGATAAATGACATCTCTCACCTGTTCTAACATGCAAGCCTTTCAGATTTTCATGTCTCTAAAATTCAGATATATCTTGCCATCTACACCAACTGTGACTAGCAGGGATTTTAGTTCTTTTTTATTCGTAACATAAAATAGTGGGGCATCTTGCAATCGATGGACACTTATATTTGATGACATTCTGGGACACCTGGTGCTTGTCTGGCTAGAACGTCTCTCCAGGTCATCTCTTTTTTTAAATTTATTTATTTATTTATTTATTTATTTGTCTGTTTATTTTATTTTTAGAGAGAGGGGGAAGGAGAAAGAGAGGGAGAGAAACATCACTGTGTGGTTGCCTCTCACTCACGCCCCCAACTGGGGACCTGACGTGCAACCTAGTCATGTGCCCTGACTGGGAATCGAACCAGCGACACTTGGCTCACAGGCCGACGCTCAATCCACTGAGCCACAGCAGCCAGGGTCCTCCAGGTCACCTCTTCTCTGCACCCCACCTGCCACCCTGCACACTGGGTCTGATCCCAAACTCCCGAGGCCATAGACCTTTCTGCCCTCCTCCCATTCCACAGGTTTTGAAAATGAAGACAAATGTCCCTAGAGAGAAGCAGTGTGGTAATGGATAGGTGCTCGGGTTTTGGGAATGAGACAGACCTGGAGTCTATTTCTGCCTCCTCGTTGTTGTGCAGCCTTGCAGAAACGATGACCCTCGCTGAGCCTCCCTCCTTATCTGTGCATGCTTGCAGATTGGGGGTTAAATGAGATGGCACATGAAAAGTTCTCAGCCCCTCACAGACGCTCAGAAAGGCTGTTCCCTCCTCCTTCTGCTCACGCCTCTCCTGTTTTTCCTTCTAAACAGCACGAGGTCCACCTCGCCGGTCCCTCCATCTCCGGGAGCCCAGCTGCAGGCAGCTGTCATCACGCATTGTCCGCGGTTAGCCACAGACTCAGGTCAAATCTACGAACGTGTTCGCATGCAGCTGCCAAGTTGCAAATGAGGAGAGGAAGGCAAGCTTTTTCAAAAACAAAAGCAAATTGTTGCTTTTATTCTTGCCACCATCCAACTCCTGTTATGTTTTGATTTCAGAGCTGCTCCAAGATTCTGGGACAAAAGGCACTATATATAAGCATTATTATGGGACTCGAAGGGGCCCTGAGCAAAACAAAATCCTTTCATCACAAGAGAATGGGAGAGACTTGTTGCCAAATATAGTCACTGCACGGAAAATGCATTTTCCCCTTTTTTTCACACATCACCACCATCACCACCACCTGGTTTTAACTAAACCCATAGTCCATCATTCTATAGGGCAATATTTTAAAATAATAATCGACATATTTCAGCAGTTACCGTGTGCCAGGCATGGTCCTAAGGACTTTATTTATATCTAGTATCTCGGTTGGTTTGCCCAGCAATTCTGGGAGGTCCGTGCCATTTTTAGCCCATGTTGCCAGCGGGGAGATGGACCCTTGGAGCACTTCAGCGACTTGCTCCATGTCATGAGCTAATTAATCAGTGGTGGGGCCAGGATTTGAACTCAGCTAGCTGCACTATGCCAGTGATCATGCCCTGCCTTTGTGTCAAAGAGAATATGGGATTGAACCACAAGAAATAGCACCTGGCCCCTGAGCTTCAGAAACCTGGGATCTGAGACCAGAGTGAAGCCCAGGAACAGGAAGGCAGAGTTCAAGAAGATGGAGTGCAGGGGGCTCCATTTTGCTAATGAACTATAATACTTTCTGCCCCTCTCCTTCCCCCTGTCCAATGCTCTGCAGCCTGTGGTGTCTCCTCCGTTCAGGCCTCAAGGATGTGATTCCAGCTCAGTGCCTCACAGGAGGACGGCCACAAGGACGCGAACCAGAGAACAGAGGTGGCAATTCTCAGCGTTTACATTTAAAAACACATTTTGGAAACTCATGGCAGAAGCAATATAGTTCAGAGAAGGTTTGTGAGTCAAAAGCCTGGGCTTTAGAGTCTCAAATGTCAAGGTCTTGAAGGCAAGGCCAGAGCATAGCAGAAGTTCCAGCAGACTGCCGTCCAGCCCGAAACTGGGGTGGGGGAGGGGAGAAGGAAGAAGGGAGCAAAAAGGCAGAAGGTCCCAGGTGTCTCTGAAAAGAGCCCTGTGTGTACCCTGCCCCTTCCCTGCACCCAGACCAACCCCAGATGGCTGTGGTGACAGAATTCCACAGGGGACGCCTCTGACGCATCTCAGGGCAAGGGGCTCACCTTGTCTCCCAGGCTCTGGGTGGCCCACCCTGCTCCCTTGTATTACGAGCTGCGTTGAGCCCCCCTAAAAAGTTCCAAGTTCCTATGTTGGAGTCCAGACCCCCAATACCTCAGCATGTGGCTCTATGACAGACAGGGTCCTTAGAGACGGTATGAAGTTAAAATGAGGCCCTGGGGGTGAACCCTAACCCAGTCTCCCAGGAAGAGAACATTGGGGCAGAGACACACGTAGAGGGAAAACCGGGTGAGACGCAGAGGGCGGGCCTTGGAGAAGCCAGTCTTGCCAACACCTTGATCTTGGACTTTCAGAGGAAATGAATTTCTGCTGTTTAAGCCCCCTCGTCTGTGGTATTTTCTTATGGCAGCCCCGGCAAGCGGATACGCATGGTGATCAAAACTCAGAGCCATGTTGTGTGTGGCTTCCCCGCTCCTACCCCCCACCACGAGTCTGCTCTGCCCCCCCCACCCCCTCCCTTCCAGAGAGGCTCAACCTCATCCCCATCCATCTCTCCTGAGCACCAACATTTTGCTGCCATCTGGCTGTGCACTCAGTTCAGAGGGCACCTCCTAGGAGGCCAAAAGTGTGAACCGCGGGAGAGATGTGGGTGCGACTGTACCTTAAAATGGTAACTCGAGGGACAGAACTCCTAGAAAACCGCAAAGGGGACAGGATGACAAACGTGTTGCACTTCTGTGATAGGCAGCCTTGGGAGGGGCTGACTTATTTCATCCTCATTATCAACCCTGTAAGGCAGGCATGATTATCATTACCGAGCAATGACAGAATGGGGTTTCATACCCAGGACTGTCTGACTCCAAAGCTGTGACAGCTCCACGCGGCCTATTAAAACTAGATAAGTAGACATTTTTTCCTCTTTTCCTGCATAGATGTCTCTGTCTAACACCTTGAGAGAGAATGAATAATCAGCAAGTTGGTAAATTATACTCAATTCAAGCAAACAAGCCAAGTGTTTGGCCGCTAACAGGTGTGGCTTGATGGCAGGCATTAGTGACCATTAATAAAAGAAACCCAGGCTGCAGTTCCCCAGTATGTTTGCATTTCTCCAGATTTGCATTTCACATCAGGGAGCTGAGCTCAGCCAATATTTTTATAAGCTAACACCTGCGGTAGTGGCATAAAGCGTGATTTAACCGATATAACATTTATCTTTGGGAATTAAAATATAAACCAAAGGCTAATTTGTGAGCCTGATTGTTCTTTCTCCTGACTGCCATTGGTCTTAGAGATAAGGCCTCAGGTGTTTTAACATCTGTCAAGCAGCTTGAAGAGGATTTAGGACACACCGTACAGCCCTCTGACGCATCCACGAGTTTGACTTGAAGTCTATTTATTTACGTTGGGCAATGGTTTACTGAGCACCTACTTTGCCCCAGACGCAGTGCTGGGTTCTCAGGATAGGGATGAACCAGACAAGATTGCCGTCTCTAAGAGGCCATGCTCTACTGGGGCAGATGGGCACAAAGGGACAATTACAGGATGGGGATGGTGGCCCTATGGGAGGGGATTACTGTCTCCACCTTCAAGTTCCCGTTGGAAAATTCCTTGCCACGCCCCAGGGGAGCATTACTAGAAATGAATTTCAGCCCTTCTCCTACTCCATTCTCCCAAGTAAGATGTGACTTATCTGATTGGAAGACTGGCAGACAGAGCTAAGCAGAACTAAGCATAGAGCCAAGTCTCTCTCCCTCTCTCTCTCTCTCTCTCTCTGTCTCTCTCTGTCTCTCTCTCTCTTTCTCTCTATCTCTGTGTGTGTGTGTCTCTCTCTCTGTTTCTCTCTCTCTTTCTCTCTCTCTGTCTCTCTCTCTCTCTATCTCTCTCTCTCTCTATCTCTCTCTCTCTCTCTCTCTCTCTCTCAAAGAAAGCTGAAGTCAGGACCAGTCCTGCCTTGCTGACTCAGGTCGAAAGAAAAAACCACTCTGTTAAGTCTCATGGGTATGGGGCAGAGACCCTCGTTGCATCTGGCTGCATGCGACTGGCTCAGGGGAGTCCAGTTTAGATCTGGGGCCAAAGACTAAGGAAGACCATTGGGCCACAGGTCAAGTCATGTCCTCCAGTCCAGCTTTATCAATTATAAAGTTGACATTCAGATAGTCACCTATTTGCTTCTATGTCTGTACTGCAATTTATTTCAAAACTCCAAGGTAAGGAGATGAAGTGTTAGTTACTTCGGTTCTTACACCCCAGCAGCTGTGACAGAGGGAAGAAGGAGGACAGAGGCGTAACCTAGCAGGGGCAGCAGGCTGGTGGGTAAGGCTGGAGCCCCGAGTAGGGTTCTGAAGGATGGATGCACGTGAATCGGGCAGATGGGAGAGGGCGCTCCTGGCAGGGGTCAAGGCCCATGCAGAAGCGTGGGGTGTAAAAGCAGCTCGGCTCCTGAAAAACTGTAAAAAGCCACCCCTGCATCATGGGCGGCACCCTCTCCAGCTGCTGCCCCTCCCCTACATCTTTGTCTCCGTCTACGTTCTTGATCCTTCATCCTCTCCTGAACCCTCTCTTCCACCTCTCCAATGTACCATCTGCCTTCTTCGTGCCACCAAAAGCATTCCTGCTCTGTCCCCAGGGACCACGTGTCACCGGTTACAGTGACCACTGTTCTTGTCTTGCGGGCCTCCCAAACCCAGCTGCCCGTTCTCCGCTGCTCCGAGCACTTCCTTCTCAGCCTCCGGGACTACTCTGCCCTCAGCTGGGTTTTGTTTTCTGAAAACTCTTTGGCAGGACCCTTTGCTGGTACTCCATCCTCAGTTCCAACTCCTGGGCCTCCGAGGCCCTGCTCCCTATCTTCATGTTCAAATCCACAGATTTCAGAGGGCAGAGATAGAACTTGGGAATCAATAGCACAGAGGTGGCTTGTCAGAAATGAGGACGGGTTATCTATGAGAATAGACGAGCTGCCCTATGGAGCGAGTGTCGATTTAAAAAGAAATCAGAGGGCCTGGTGGTGAGGGTGGAAGAGCTTACATCATGCTAACTGTTCACTGGACAGAAGTCAAGGGCAGGCAGACATGAAAGGGGAGTTGGCCTTGTAAAAAAGAGCCACACTGTGTGAGATCCACATTTATCTGGCGTGACCACAGAGGACACTCCCCAGGCCACAGGCCGCAACATGGCTCAATCTCAAGAAGAACACTGCAATCCCATTAGCCCGAGAAGCCAAAAGATGGAGGGTGAGCAGCCAAAGTAATTGGAATTTGGGGAGGTGGGGATCCCAGAAAAGAAGGCATTATGGGGACAGTCCTAAAACCTCCACCCACATGAGCAAGACTTCAAGGAGCCCAGGAAAGAAACAACTGGGGGGCTTGTAGCCACTGCCTACTTCAGGGAAAGACCGGGTAGGAGTTTGAGCCCCACCCACTTCACGGCGCTTGACCAGCATCTCAGGCTGTCTCCCAAAACTCCCCCAAAGACCAAGACCTAAGATTAAAGGATATGTCCAAGGACCAGGGAACCAAGAAGCCGGCCCAACGATGGCAGTAGTTGGGCTTAGGTGCACAGCTACTGAGCGGCAGGCCTGGGGTTCAACCCTAAGGGCTCTGGCCGCAAGGCCCATGCTCACAACCACTGCATTTTCCCTGTGAAAGCCCTCGTCAGCAAACCCCACATCCGATGCCATTGCCCGCTCAGCTGCTGCTCTCCCGCACTAGACTGGAGACCCATAAGATGAGAAGGCTTGCAAAGAGCCAGGTGCACAGTCCCATCAAGACTTGTTACATAAAGACATGAACGGTTTGGGATGGCTAACTCAACAAAGCCTATACATCTCTACTGCAGTCATATATTTTTATTAGTAAAGGCATATGATTAAAAATGCATTCCTGTCATATAATTTCACCACCCCCCCCCCCACACCCACCTTCTGACCTAGAGTGAATTAAATCACCAATAATCGCCCTGGTTTGTGGCTGGGTTTATTTGTATGTCTGTGTTACGGACTGTTTTTAGGCGCGATCAGGAATTTCTAAGTGCAGCATGAATGACTCGGTCTTTTGATTAATCAGCACAGTAGGGAAGATTTCCATGGGTAATCAGACTGAACATAAAGATAGGGCTCCTGCCGAGAATGAATGGCAAGGAGGGCAGAGAGGGGGAGAGGAAGACAGAGATAAGACTGTTTTGTAATCGAAAAGGCAGTTCGAGTCAACCCTACAGAACTTACAAAGTTTCTGTTTTATCACCAACTTAAGCTGGCAGCTGTTTTAGTTTCCCGTGGTTGCCCCAACAAATTCCGCACACGCGGTGACTTGAAAGAAAAGAAATTCCTTCTCTCACAGTTCTGAAGGCCAGCAGTCCAAAATCAAAGTGTCTGAGGGTCCCGCTCCCTCCAGAGGCTCTGGGGGAGAACGCTTCCTGGCCTCTTCCAGCTTCTGGGGTCCCAGGCTTGCGGGTGCATCACCCCCTTCTCTGCCTCTGTCTTCACACGGCCTTCTTCCTGGTGTGCGTCAAATCTCCTTCTCTTTTCTTTTTTAAGGACAACAGTTATTGGATTTAAGCCCCACCCTAAGTCCAGAATGATTTTGTCTCAAAATATTTAACTTGGTTGTATCTGCAAAGATACCATATATCCAATTAATGTCACAGTCACGAGTATGCGGACATCTCTTTTTGGAGACACAATATAACCCGCTACAGGGTCATGGCCAATGTGGCTGCTGGCATTCCCTTTAATGGAATAAAAAGAGGAAGCTGCACCGACCATTTCTCTCTGTCCCCAGGTATTGCCGGGCATGACTCCGGCTGTCACATGTCCTCCCCAACCGGAGTCTGCTCTGGCCCAAGCACAGCCGCTCTGCCAGGCCCCCACTCCCCAGAGAAGCAAACAGAGGTCTGAAAAGGTTACATCGGCTGCCCAAGGTCACACACCAGGAGGAGTCAAGGCTTGAACCCAGGCGCACCTCCTCCCAAACCAGGCATATGGCTATCCCATGCTGCCGGAAACACTGCCATTATTAGAGAGCCCACACTGTATTCTTTAAACTCATTGATGAAAATGCAAACCCTTCCTGAGGTTTCCAAGCCTTCACGGAAACCCGGATCATAGAGGAGTGTAGTAGATCGCCTTCTTCTGGCACACAAGAGACGCCGTGGTACGCATGTGGGGAGAGAGGCAACCAGAGGGAGCTGTGGTAGGAGGGCATATCTGCACATTGAGAACCTGATGCCCAGAGAGGGTAAGTGACTTGACCACCGATACACAGCTAATCAGTGACATCTAATCAGAAACCTGCACAAGGGAACTTGGAAAGCATCATCCAGAATGTGGCTGTGCCCAGGGTTGCTGTCAGAGAAGGCAGTTGAAATAGCAGAGCTCTCTCCAGATCCTGCCAAGAGAGTCTCCTGGGAGCAAGTCACTTCCCTGTCTGAACCTCAGTCTCCTGTAACTTTTGAAGCAAAAGGAGTTGGACTTCATGATCTCAAAAGCACCTCCAGCACGAAGCACTTAGTGTTCGTAGGCTTGTACAATCTGGGCAAGCCTGAGGGCCAGCGAGAGCTTGTCCAAACACCAAGCAGGTGTCTGTTGTTTCCGGCGCCTGCATCCTTCCCCGCTTCCTCTCTCAGCAGCTCCCTGCGATGCCAATGGGGACCATCCTCTAGAACGTTCACTCCATAGCTGAAATGGGCTCACCCTGCTCCTGCCCCTGCTCTAGAGCGGGCATGTGACCCAGGCCTGGTCAATCCGCGTAGTTTGCACCCTGAGTCTGGTGAGTGGTTCAGGGGTAGACCTGTAATCCCATCTGAGCCAGTAAGAATCAGCCCAGGAGCTTTTGTTGAAAATATTGGGAGAAAGAAGTTCTCCTTCTCGCCGGTGTTGCCAAATAGGGAGAATGTGACCCTGGACCAAAGAGAGGGAAGCGGGAGGAGGGAGCCTGACTGACCACCCTATCAGGGGACTGGTAACTTTGCCAGAGCACCTGGATGCACCCTTACCTGAACCCGGGATCACTTGTGAAATGTTTAGTTACAGGAGACATTATAGTCCTTCCTTTTTTTCCCCTTTTCTTTTGTTTAAGCCACTTTCAGCCCTCGCTTACAACTAAAAGTTTGCTGAGTGATTCAGAAGCCCTCATTTTAGGGATCAGGACATGGAAAGAGAGTGGGAAAATAGCTTTTTCATGTAACCTGACAGCAGAAAGCACCTCAGCGCCCACCAAGTTCAACTCCCACTATTTACAGATAAAGAAAGTGGTGTCCAGAAAAAGACGGAACTTGCTTTGTGTATACAACACACACACACACACACACACACACACACACTGCAGTATCAGTTGCCTTATTGCGATGCTGAGAAACTCTATTTATCATCAAACATTTCATATCTCCTATTACACGTGAGAGAATTATTATCTAGCCATGAAACACTTTTCCCCATAATGGAATTTTACTCTGGAAGCGTATTTTGGTATTAAAAGGTTCCACTTTATAATGTCGATGGTTCAATCTGTGATCTAAAAGGCACTTAAATGCTTTGAACAAGAGGCACAGAATGCTTTTACTGCAAAAGCTTTGCTGGATCTCGCAGTTTGACCATTGATCCTCCCCCCACCCTCCCGCCCCCCCCAGAAGTCTGCTCTGGATGTGGCCCAGGCAGCAGCAAACCCCACGGCGAGGCTGGACCCCCAGCCAGGGAGGAAGACACATTCCACGGGGCCGCGCTGACCGAGGGCCCGTTCGCAGAGACTGAAACCATTCTGGACGCACTGCAAGGCACGCGGCTCAAGAACGAGAGCCCAGGTGTTCACAGCTGGAGCCCAGTCCCCCTCCCCTCGCTACTGCGTTGTTTCCTTGACGGGGGCCCTTTGCCTACAACTTCAGTTCCATCGAACCAGTTGCCCGTGTTCTTGTGAAGGGCCCATTTAATGACAGCTGCCAGGATTTAATTACAGCTGCCAGGAAGCCTGAGGCATATGGGTGCTCGGGGAAGGTAGGCTTCCCCTCCCGGGCTGACCTCATTCTTCAGTAACTGAAGAACCCAGGTCCCACTGAGGGAGATGGTGTAGTGCACTGAGCCCCACACTTAGAGCTCAAAGACCCCTGACTCTCAGCTTGATGCTGGGCAAGTCGTTCACTTTTCCAAGCCTCCTCCTCCTCCTCCTCGTTGCAAAGGGCATTTGAATACGCCAGAGTCGTCATGGTCACTCGTTAGGCATGGGCCAATAGGGCTGCCTCCCCTCCACCCCATGTGCCCTTCCAGCTCAGTCACCTGCTACGGAAAAGAGGGTGTGGTTGGTCCCTCCTGGTCATTGACCCACCCTTTGCCAATAGCTGAGGACCAAGGACACTTGCTCTACTATCTGCTAGTCAACAGGAGCTAAAAGCAGGACTACCCCTGCACACGGTGGTGGGTAGAGCAGCAGTGAGAAGTAAAATAAAGAATACCATTTGCCCATGGACCACCGGAGTTCCAGGACGAAGCAAGTTTGGGGAGCATAGCATCTGGCCTTCCTGGGAGGAGATTTTCAGTGCCCGCCAGCATACACCACTCCTATAGTCAAAGGAAAAATGTTTAATGTTGTTCAATCTTGGGGTTCCCAAACATAGTCCCCCAGGCAATATGTATCACCATTCCATGGTATTAACCGAAGGCCCGGCATATGCGTGGGTGAGGGGCAGGGCAGCTCTAACATTCCAGAAGCTGAAATGGGATTTTCCATCTATTTCCAAGCTCTGGTATTCCTGCCGATGCTTCATACGCTTCCGTTCGGGGACTTCAATGCAAAGCCACTCCTCGGGCGACTCCCCCCGCCTGCTCTCAGTGCGTTCATTCATGCATGCACCACCTCCCCTCCACAAAGTGCACTCCACGTCCCATGGCCCCTCCTGGGCAAAGGCAGCACCCTCAAACATGCGACTTCTGGCTGCAAGAATGTCCGTCTAAAAGGGAAGATAGTGATGCAAACGGGCAATTATCATGCAGAGTGACGAGGTCCCTGTGATTAATGTGCACCCCATGGGGTGGGGCAGGGGAGGCAAGTGTTGGAGAAGCCTATTTGAGCGAGGAGCTGCCGCCCGAGAACACAGTCGGAGGAGGCAGGAATGGTTCCAAGGCAGCACGTGCAAAGGCCCAGGGGAAGTCACGGGGATTTCTTAACTTATAAGTAATTTAACCAGGCTGGGGAATAGGGCGTGAGGGGACAGGAATAGAAAGGTAAGCAGAGGCCAGGCCGTGAAGAGTTTGCTGAGTCATACATTCCAAGCAGCTTCGGTATTCTGTGGCCATTAAAGGGCTGTATGTTTGTGTGTGTGTGCGCATGGGCGCATGCATGTGTGTCAGGGGTGGGGTGGGGAGAATGACATGGGTGGATTTGGGGTTAAGAACAACAGCTCTGAGGCCCCATGGAGAAGGGCTTGGAGCAGCTACCTGGAGCACTAGATAAGAGCGGACAGGCAGGATGAGCTTTAACGGTTAAAGATGGTGGCAGATTCTGTCACACTTCTTATCAAGAGGCAACTTTCTTCCCCTTCTTCTTGAATCAGGACTTGCCTTAGTGACTCACTTGACCAATAGAATATGGGAGAAGGGACACTGTGTGAATTCTAAACCCAGATAATAAGAACCCTCGGAGCTTCTGCCCAGCTTAGCCCTGGAATCCTCAGGATTCCTAGCTCCCAGTTTACCTAGAAAGGTGGCCTTTTTAGAAATGAGGGTGTTGTGGATGTGACCTGTTAAGTGAGGTCATACTGGAGTAGGGTGGACCCCTAATTCCATAGGACCCATGTCCTTATAAAAAGGAAATTTGGACGGAGACAGGCACTCAGGCGGAACACCACGTAAAGAATGGAGTTAAGCCATCACAAGCCTAGGAACCACCAGCCGCTGGAGGAGGGACTCGCTGTCCGGTTTCCCTAGGAACACCACGCTGTAAGGAAGCCCAGGCTAGGCACATGGAGAGGCCTGTGCTGAGACCCAGCTGCCCAGGCAGCCCCTGCTGTTCTAGTGGCCCCGGCCCAGCCATCAGACATGGGAGTGCACATGGCACCTGGGACAATCCCTCCCTAGCAAACACAAGGTGAAGAAGAATGAAGGAACAGGGCCGACAGCCAGGATCAAGGCCCCAGCAAAGTGGCCATGGTGGGGCTGCTTGGCCACCTCCAGTTCAAGTCATCTGAGCTGAGCAAGCCCCTGTGGGGCACAGACTGGCTGTCTCACATCCCCGCCCCAATACCTGACCCACACAACTGTGCGTATAATTAAATGGCTGTTGTCCTACATGAGTAGGAGTTGGGGTGGGTTAGTACACAGCCAAGCATAAACAGAACACTGGACAACCTCAAAGCGTCAGATCTAGTAAAGCATGCCCTGTGAGCAGGTAGGAAGTAGTACACACACCCACACCCACACGCACACGCACACATGCACACGCTCACGTCAGGCACAGCTCCTATTCCATCCTTCATTCTCACCCTGTCTCCCGCACCCACATGTGTCCCATCACAGCCACAATTGTGACAACTTGGGGACCATGGCCCATTCGAAGAAGAACACAGCATAAATACAGGGAACATTAGTAGGTGGGTTTCATTGATTAATGAGAATTTAATGCAATTTCAGGAGCCAGGCAAGAACACCATGTCAGTCAGTGTTTTATTCCCACTGCAAAACCCTGGGTCAAATCCAAGACCGCACTGCCAAGCCAGCAAAAACTTCCCATCACGGGAGGCGTTTGGGGGGATTTCAAGCTATTCATTGCCACCCAAGGCTCAGGGTCTATGCAGAAGAGCCAAAGGCAGCGCCCCACCTTACCTTGGCCTTCTGTAGTGGGGGGGCAGGGCTGACAGATGACTTGGGGCAGGGAGGCCATTCTGCAAGGAAAGAGGAAGTCCTGGAGGCTCTAGAGCCAGCCTCTGGCCAGGCCCCTGCTGCCCTGGGAGCCAGAGACCTGCCCTCACAGTCCCGTTCTGTTTCCCTGCCTCAGGGGGCATTGTGAGGCCACAGTGAGGTGGCCCACTTGCAAGCTCTCAGTGAAGCCTGGGGCAAGAAGCCTTGACAGCCGCATAAAGGGTTGTTTAGGCATTGAGTTGTGTGTCCCCAATATTCCTGAGTTTAAGTCCTAGCTCCCAGCTTACCGAGAAAGGTGGCCTTTTTAGTAATAGGGTCATCATAGATGTCATCTGTTAAGTGAGGTCACACTGGCGTACGGTGGAGCCCTAACGCAATATGACCAATGTCCTTATAAAAGGGGAATCTGGACACAGACACGCACACAGCGGGGAACGCCCTGTGGCCGTGGAGTTAAACTGTCAGGAGCCTAGGAACCACCAGCAGCTGGGAGACAGGCCTGGAACAGATCCTGCCCTGGGGGCTTCAGAGGGAGCCTGGCCCTGCTGACCTCAGACTGCAGCCTCAGGACCATGACGCAGTCCATTTCTGCTGTGTAAACCCCTGGGTCAGTGGTACTTTGTGATGGCAGCCTTAGGAAAATGCAGGGGTCACTCACTGAGCGGACAGCGGTGGGCTGAGCTCCTCTTGCGTCCCTGGGGCTCGTATTCAGATGAATCAGATGTGGCCCTTCCCTGTACACAGGGACCTTCTTGAGAGAAAAACTCACACAAAGCAACGTGCTCCATTCAAAACGATGGCAGTGCAGATGTGCAGAGGAGAGGCTGCTAGGCCGGCCCAGGGAATCAGGGAAGGCTTCCGAGAAGAAGCAACGTCTGAGATTTGGATAACTTCCAAGACGGTGAGGGGCAAGTTCCTTACGTGCTAAGCGCCTCTCTTATGTTTCACCTGGAGGGCTCTGGCACGAAACACGTGCTGTCCTCTCCATCAAGATAAAACCCCAAAGGTCCTGACTGCTGTGGCTCAGTGGATTGAGCATCGGCCTGCGAGCCAAGTGTCGCTGGTTCGATTCCCAGTCAGGGCACATGACTAGGTTGCACGTCAGGTCCCCAGTTGGGGGTGCGGGTGAGCGGCAACCACACAGTGATGTTTCTCTCTCTCCCTCTTTCTCCTTTCCCCCTCTCTCTAAAATGTAAATAAATAAACAAAACAACAAATAAATAAATAAATTATTAAAAAAAAAAATGAAACCCCAAAGGTCACTGTGTGGCCGAGGTAAGAACCCTTTACTCCACATCGGGGTTCTGGTTAGGAGGAGAACAGCTGGAGTGTCAGGGGAGGTCAGCGGGTCCTTCCCGTGACTTCCCTCTTCCCTCTGAACTCCAAGGGGCAGACAATGGATGTCATTTCTCGGGCTCTAAACCCCGCAGGGTCCAGATCAGAGCCTGGCGCCTCCTAGGTTCTCTGAAAGTGTTCACTGAATTGAAATGAGAGCAAAGTTGAACCCCAGCCCAGCGCATTCCTGACGTCACGGAGGCAGCCGTGACTACCTGCTCATCACGTGCAGCCATCCGTGGCCTATGTGGTGGGTCGGAGGTGGTGGGGGAGGGGCGGCCGCAGGCAAAATGGCAGCCAGTTAGGAATGGGACCCAAACGGGGCCAATAAGTGCCTTCCTTCCAAGAATTTGAATTGAGGAGATGGGGGAAAGAGATGACAAAAAGGAGAGAGATGGACCCCAAGAGAACCTGAGACAGACAGGAAAACAGAGAAAAAGAGAGAGAGGTGGAGAGGGAATACGAACCGTCTCTGTTCTGCTCTCCAGTCCCTTCCTGAGGCTGTTTGCCAGCCTCACCTGGGGGACACAGGAGCTGAGCATCCGTTTCATATCTGCCCCCAATCCCATTGGCTCTTCGGAGGAAGCGTACAAAGGATGCCTGCCGCCAGGTGCCCGGTGGGTTATTTTACAATGACACCATCAGAAACAAGAGAAACCCTGGCAAACTTTAAAGAAAATAGAGCTAATCGCCGCTGACAGTCTTCCTTTAGTCACACGGGCATGCCCTGGGTTTAATCACATGCATTATTGTAATCAGCCTGCCAATCACATTCGGAAATATTTCACTTCTGACATAATTACAGTAGAATACCCACAAGCCATCAATAATATGGATAAGGCAAGGCTGATATTGTGTTTCCCAATGGAACCTGACAAAGCCATCAGGGCTTCTGTTCGGGGAAAGAAAGGTGAGGCTGGCGGCTTCTCCCGCTCACGTGATGACTGGGTGCAGGGCGACTGTCTAGCACGTCACTCAGAGGAGGCTGGAAGCCCCCGCTCAGCGGAACTGCAGTTGGGAATTTTCAATTATCCAAGCCTCGTATCTGTTATTCTCACTGACTAACAAATTCAGAATGAATGGTCTAACCCGGGGCCTCGGTGCGGAGATGCTGTTGTGAAATGGACGCCTATTGTGAATCGCTCTTTTATGTTCATCTTCCCCATTTTCCTTATTAGCTCCTCGCTGTTCATCAGCGCATTCACATCTGCAGCTCTCGGAAGGGAAACCCGTGCATGAGAAACTGCAAAAGGTGTGCTTCTGACTTTTCCAGGTGCTTCCGCCCCAACCGCTCCCCTCCATCACCCACACTTTATAGTCTTTTCACGTCAAGGTAGAGGGTGGCCATGATGCCCCACGGGGAGTGTTGCCCCAGGCAAACACTCGGACAAACTGTTTAAACAATGACCTTTTGTTGCATACAGAACTCTGTTCTTTCAGAAGACCCTCCTTCCACTTAGTTGAAGCGCCCACATTGGGAGAAAAGAGAGGAAGCTCAGAGCCCGTCCTTGTTCCAACCGTGTTTCTAGAGGCCTCCCTTACTAAGGACATAGTGGGGGTGGGGAGTGACTGACAGAAATGGGCATGAAATAGCTCAACAGCGAGTGGCCGGGGGCCCGGGACGGAGGCTCAGCTGAGTTGGCAGTGTGACTCTGATGTTGCTATGACTCAGATGGCTCTGCACAGCATTGGACACCCACCCCAGGGGCCACACGCTTCCCGGCAAGGCCAGGGCACCTGCCCACAGCCTCTGGGTTCGACACCTTGGCCTCGCACCACTCCAGACTGGGAGGCAACCCATTCCCACTGGGTAAGCCTCCCAGTTTTTTATGGATGCACCCAGTAAGGCAGATCGCTGAATTAACCAGAACCTTCATTCCCAACCTCCTCCGTTCCTGGCTAGTCAAGGCTGGCCTTCTTTTAACCTTGGAAGAGCTGTCTTCTCTCATTTCATGCAGGCAGAGAGAACTAATACAGCTGTGGATAGAAGCGTTTTTCAAAACAGAATTTAGTAAAAACGTGGCTTGTGTGAATCCGATGTGGAGTCGGTGGTTGCAGCCAGAACCCGTCACAAGTGGCTTGAACAAAAGAGAAGCCGACGTTTCGTTGTCCCACCTGGTCGGAAGCTGGCGTGGCAGCCCCTGGCACTGCGGGGTCAGGCTCCCTCGGCTTTACTGACCTGCCATCGCAGCCTGGGGCCCGCTGACTCGCCTCTGGGGAGGAAGGGGAATCCACACAGGTCGGCCTGGGCCAGAGGCTGCACGCGAACACCTCCACCTTCACAACCCAGTTTCTGAAATCTTTCCCAGCCTGAACTGCGGAGCTTGGTCACATCTAGCTACAAGAGGAGCCAGGGAAACTTGTCCCATTCCAGGTGCTTATACCCAGCTGGCTGGTTTGGCTCAGTGGATTGAGCATCGGCCTGCGAGCTAAGTGTCGCTGGTTCGATCCTCCAGTCAGGGCACATCAGAGAAGGAAAACTCTGACTCCAAAAAACCTCCGCTGCCTTGCGGCATACCTCCTCAGGGGAAAGGCTAAGGGAGTAAACCCCGACAGAAAATCCGGAGCCGGAGTCCCTAAGGCGGTTTGACGCTGTAGTCAACACCGGCAACTCCTGCGGCGCACCTGAAGCCAAGCTGTATTGACTCCGTCTTTCCCTTGGACCCTTCAGCTGCGAAGAGAGGGGGGGTCTGCTGCATGGGCAACAGCAGACCCTCCATATCACCCTGCCCAGGCTCTGTAGCTTCAGCTTCGCTGGAGAGGACACTCCAGCGTCATCGCAAGATGTCAATTCAACATGGGAGGAGACAGATACCGTGTCACTCCCGAGTCGGACTGCACAGCCATTCTCGGTGGTGCAGATAGACTCTTAAGAAGCTACACCATCATCTCTCGAGACGGACGGCTGCCAACAACAACGAATACCCAGCTACAAATCAAAGGTTCTCTTTTCTTAGGAAAAAGGCAGAATAGGTACTCAGGACAAGGGGCCATCTCTGCTATGGTAGCCAAGGATCTGTCTCTCAGAAATGACCATGCCAGATGGTTTTAAGAACAAATTCTCCCAAATCTTAAAAAAAAATAGTTTTATAATATATCAATTATTCTAGAGCGTGGAGAAAGGCAGACAGTTTCCTGGCTCATCCTTTCAGGTGGGCATGGCCCTGATAATAAAAACAAGAACGGCGCACATGTAAAAACTATAGGTCCATTCCATTTATTAATATAGAAGCAATCCTAAGCAAGTCATGTCTATTAAGGGGCTAGTGCAACTTGATGCAGTAGAGTTGGATCCCAGAAATGCAGATATGGTTCCAGTCCCCATGACCTATCCTCTTCTTCCCCCTTTTTTCTGTTGTACCTGACCCCAGTTTTTGCTCGCAATCTGGTCACTGATCCAGAGACTATATTCCTCAGCCTTCCTTGCGGTTGGTTGTAATGAGGTGATTATGTCCAAACCAATGAATGTGAGCTGAAATGATACCTACGATTGCCAGGTTATTTATTGCTCTAAAGAGGAAGCTGCTTACCCTAGACTTCCCTACTGCCTTCCTGCTAGCTGGAAAATGGCAGGACGAGAGCCATTTTCTGGAGGGGGATGGAGGAACCAGCCTAGGACTGCTTACCCCCGACTATCACTGTGCACTCTTACGTAAAAGAGAGATTAGCGTCTATGTTAGCTAAGCCATTGTATTTTGTGGTGTCTTTGCCAGGCCATTTCACCTATGCCTTAATTAGTACACAAATACCGCAGTTACCAGAAATCACCACAAACGTAATTTCCCAAGATGAATCGTAGAAATGTTCTCATTTACGTCGGGGACAGGAAAAAGGTCCCTGCTATTGTTTTTATTACTCAACATTTCGCTGGATGTCCTAACCAAAGCAATTCGGTGAGAATAAAATAATAAATATTAGAAGGAAAGAAAGGTAAATTTCCATTAAGTTAGGCCATATAATGATCTGCTTTCCTACTGAAAAAGTCCTATAAAAATAGAGATTTCAGTACGTGGCCAGAATATATACAGACATGCACCACAGAATGATGCTTCTGTCATACATGCACCATGTACACGATGGAGCTCCTGTAAAAACTGTAAAAGAGCTGAAAAAGTCCCCTTGCCTCATGACATTGTAGCTGGCCTAATGTCATACCACGGTGCATACAGATCAGTTTGTCTGGCAACCTATCTAGGTCCTGAATGCTCCCTACAGCGTGTTCTTGGATGTTTCCAATGCCAGAGATAGCATTATCCTTCCTCATTCTATCCACCCACCCACCCACCCGACTATTCACTGACCCACCCACTCACCCACCCACCCATTCATCCACAGCACCACGGCACAAACCCTTATTGAGTGTGTCTTGTGCACCAGGCATGGTGGTTGAGCCCGAGCTTTTGAACTGGACATATCACATTCAGGCTGTGAAGGAGCTTAAGAGTCTAGTGTGAGTAATAATAATAATAATAATAATAACGACACCTTGTGACGACTGCTATAACAGAGCCCCCTATAAGCTGCCATGGGAGAAGAGAGATGGTAACTTCTGGGGATGTCAGCAGCGACGGCATTTTGGCCAGGAGCTGAATAGATGTTCCCCAAGCAGAGATGAGAGGAGGGGCTTCTCAGACAGAGGGACTAGAAAGCTGAATACAGAAATGCAGACACACGATATGTTCAGAAAACCTAAAAATAATAGGGCAGGGGTGAAGGTGCGTGGGAGGGAGGGGGCGGGGCAGGAGGAGGCGTGTCAGACAGCAGGTCTGGAAAGGCGACCAGAGGCAGAGCTCTGAAAAACTTTGCAATCCCTGCTCAAGATCAGTTTTGGTGAGTAGTACAGCCATTCTCTAGAAATTTCCTTAAGAAAATATTCAAGAAATCCCCATGATGTTCTTACATTAATCTGTGCTGCCGGCTTGGGCTTAGATGCAGCTTTGCAGAATATATTTTTTAAAGTTTCATTATGCCGCTGTACATCAAAATAGGCCAATATAAATTATAATACGGTCATGCCAATAGGACTTGCAAACACAATATTTTAAGTTTATATTACATTCCAAGACCCATAAAAATTATTCCGAATGGCTGTTTGCTTTTTGAAGCCAAATGAAAAGGTATTTGCAATTTGATTATTAACAAATCAAATCAGTGATATGATATTGGATTCGGTACATCTCAAACTGACTGAGAGCGAAAAACCCTCAGTGGTCAATTACGTAGCATGGCTGGTTTATCGTTTCCTGTGTGTCATTAAAAATAAGCACCACAGCCAACTCTGATTTTATTTTGATTTATTTTAACCATTTCTCTGCTTTGAGAATTTCTTTCTAGGCCTCAGAGCTTTTCTCTGACTGAAGCTAGTATGGCTAAAACAAGCTGGAGAGTGGACTATGTAAAAAGAGCAATGGGTGCATGGCCAAATGGGTGGATGGGTGGATGGCTGGATGACCAGGTGGAGAGATGGAGGGATGGATGGATGGATGGAGGGGTGGATGGATGGATGGATGGGTGGGTGGATGGGTGGATGGATGGGTGGATGGGTGGATGGATGGATGGGTGGATGGATGGATGGATGGATGGATGGATGGATGGATGGATGGATGGATAAATGAATGGGTGGATGGATGGATGGATGGATAAATGAATGGGTGGATGGATGGATGGATGGATGGATGGGTGGATGGATGGATGGATGAATGGGTGGGTGGATGGATGAATGGGTGGACAGATAGGTGGCTGGGTGAATGGGTGCATGGGTGGATGAATGCATACCATTTTAATGCACACCAGATTTTAAGAATTAGATGCTCCAGAACTGAATTGGTTTCCTAGTGAAAAGAGTGTTGGTTTTCTGACTTCTAGCATTGAAACTTTTTTTTTTACTTTCCCTTGTGCTTTTGCCCTGTGTCCTTGACTAATGTAAAAGTTCCTTTTCAATATGTCAGGGCCATTTGAGAGTAATGACTATAAAGAAAACAATATGTGTGCCCTCAAGTAAAATGGGTCTTTCTAGACTGGGGCCTCCCGTGAGGGGTCTCTGATCTCTTCACCACAAGTACCTCTCTTCCCCCTTGCTTCAAGCTGAGACCTGGATCTCAGTGAATCTTTAGATGACCCACACCATGCTAAAGCCCAGAAATGCATGACCCAGGAAAGGCAGGACAAAGGTCTCCTGCAGGGCAGGACATGTGGGGACTCCCTTCTGCCTGCTGATCTGGAAACCTTGCACTTGGGTTCCTTTCCTCACTATGGATGGATGTGGGTTTGGGGGAGCCCCATCTGGCCCTACTTTGTTCAGCAGGTCGATAGTCACCTCTTCCAGAAACAGACTAGTGACAGCTTTCACAGGCCCCCCACTGTGACATTCTCAAACAGAGTCTCACCATCGTTTAGGCAGGACAAGAATTACTTCCTGCGTGATCTACAATAAGAGGAAGCAAGGATATAGCAAAGTTAAGTTTCTTACACAAGGTCAGGGGAATGGACACTCTACTTGTGCCCATCCAATAGTCCCCTTAAACATCCTTTTAGGAAGTGTCATCCCCCCATGCTCAAGCCATGGTTAGGGCAGGGCGCACCCTCTCACGTCACCTACTCCTGCTTCCAGAGTTAGGGAACGTGCCCTCCAGCCACATCAGGAAAGGTTCAAGGGAGCTCATGCTGCTAAGCCAATGAGATACACTGTCAGGGATTTTGTGGTAATACTAAGAGCAAGAAGGTCTGCCCACGGGTATTGCTTGAAGCAGGGTGACACAAATTCTCAAGTTCAGGGGGATATCGGTGGAGAGAGGGGGTTTAGGAAGGAAGCCAGCCCAGAAAAAAGAGCAAGACATGAAAAAGGAGAGAAAAACAAGACCCAGCAATGTGACCTGAATCTGGGGACCCAGCCATGCCTGCACCTTAGACTTGACCGGACTTCGCCGTTCTATGTGTACGCTGGTCACTTATTGCTGCCTTGCAAACCATCTCAAAATGTAGTGGCTAAGGACCGTAATTCATTATCTCCACGCCTCTGTGGGTTGGTGGGCTCTACTAGGTGGTTCTTGCTTGGGGTCTTGCATGTTGAATGGAGATGCCACCCCAGCTCAGTGTGCAGGATGGCATCTTCGCTAACATGTCTGTTGGCTAGGTTGGGGTAGCTGGCCCAGCTTGTGGCTGGCCAGGTATCTCTCTCCACGCAGCCTCTCCATGCGGTGAGCTTAGACTTCCTCACGCCACGGAGGTATTGTCCCATGGTGTCTGGCGTTCCTTAGAGTGAGTGGTCTGAGAGAAGATGAAAGCGGCAGCCCTTCTGCCTCCAAAGCCAGGCGGCGTCATAGCCGCCACTTACATTGGTTACCAGGGAGTTTCAGGGTCAACCCCAATTTAAGGGGAGGAGCCTATACAGGGCATGAATACCAAGAGGCGTGATTCACTAGGAGGCCATGTTTAAAGACTAGCTACCTCCATCTGCCAATATATTCCCTTTGATGTCCTGAGGGGTAGGCTTCCATTACTTGCAACCAAAAGCAAGTTTGGGCAGAGCCTGGATTAGGATCCAGGCCTGCTCTGACCTGTCCCCTGTTGAAATCCTACCTGTCAAGCCCACATCAAATACGCTTCTTGGTGCGCCCCTTCCCCCAACTTCGACTCCCCCCATTTCTCCTCCCCAATCAGAAGTCATCGCCTCCTTCCTGATTCCACTGCACTGTTGGGAATCAGTCAGAAGAACTGGACAGAACCTGAGCCCTCATGGAGGTTCAACACCCCACTTTACCAGCTGGGGAAACTGAGGCCCAAAGAGGCAACAAGAAGCCGCCGAAATCACTCTGCAGACCAGGGGACTAATTAGAGAAGTATAGCCCAGTCACATTCTCCCTGGCATAACGGGTGTTACGGGCGTGTCTTGTCCTCTCTGCTGGACTGCAGACTCCTTAGAAGCAGGGACTGTGTCTGCTCCACCTCCGCATCCCCCGTGCCTCCTTGAGGAGTTCTTAGGGAAGATCTTCAAGGCTGAAACGAGCGTTGTTTAAAATCTACTGAGGTAAACCTTACGCCGAAAATGTCTCCAGCCTGCTCTGCCCTGAGCTGCCCTCTGGTCTCTGGGGAGCCAGCCTGCCACCCCGCAGGAAAGGATGAAGAGGAAGGACAAGAGGCCGCGTGATGAGAGCGCTCCGCGTCCCAGGCGTGGTCCGCAGCACAGGCTCTGCCAGCTGCCGGGCGGCCCTCCGTGTTCTCATCTGTAAAATGGGATGGACTAACCACACCCCCTCCCAGCTGTGTGGGTGCAGGGGGCGCTTTGAACCCTAACAAGCTGCACAAAAAGCAAGGGGCTGGCATCATTAATAGGCTCCAGTGTGCTGATGGGGTGGGGGAGGGGCGTCGAGGAAGAGCTGCCACCCTCCCCCGGGCCTGTCTGCTCAGCCCTCTCCAGGCCCAAAGATGAGCGCTGCCTCCCAAAGCTGCCCATCACAGCCCAGGGCCAAGGGGGACACCGAACTCCATCAGATTCTCTCCTTCCCCCCTCAGATTCCACACCCACTATTAGCCCCGAGTGGGGAAAGAGACATGACTAATTGTGCCCACAGTTGCCTCCTGGCATGGACAATTAGCCACCTGCATCTAATTCTGAGGGACCCAGAGGCTAATTGCATCTGCCAGACCCCATGGGCTCTGTGTGTGTGTGTGTGTGTGTGTGTGTGTGTGTGTGTGTGTGTGTGTGTGTCTCCGTGTGCATGCGTGTGTGTGTGTGTCTCCTCCAGCTACCAGTGGGCACCAAAGCAGACGCTGCCCAAGCAAGTGGGGATTACTGCTTTTCACATCCGCCGAGGGCCCGCTGGCCACCGGAGCACAAAGGGACCACATCAGGATGCTGTCCTTCCCCGAGGAGGAGGACAAAGGGGGCTTCCGCTGGCGCATGAGCACAGCGCGGGGCTGTGGTGCTGAGTGCACTCTGAGTCGTTCTGTGGGTGCGAGCGGGGTCCACTCTGGGCTGCCACTGGGACCACAGCCACCTGCCCCAGGGTGCCCCCCAGACCCCTCCTCTCCTCGCACCTCCTCTGCTGCCAGAGCCCCGCACGCACTCTACGTTGGTGTTGCTCCATCAGCCTCGGAGTGGAAGCGCCTCCAAGGCCAGGCGCTGTGGGTGCTAGTCCCTTCCCCGGCTCAGGCTGGGCTCACAGTGGGTGGGGACGAACAACTGAATGAATGAGTGAATGACAGACAGACCCCGTACTGTTAGGACAGCCTGGCACCCAGCAGGACCTGCCATGGGGTTGCGCTCCCTCCTCAGCCCTGACACCTCCTCAGGTTCCTATCCTGCGCCCGATCCATGCTGAGCTCCCAACCTTGGCCTCCATCCTTTGCCCTCGCTCTCACGTCTGCAGCAACTGCTCCCTCTGGCTCCTAAGGACCCAGAACCCCATCTAAATGCCTTGCAATGGGATTCCCCAGCTCTTGGTCCTGGCTGATACTTTGTACCTCCTTTGGAGATGTCCTGCCCTGGCCTGTCCCTTGGGACCTAACGAATCAGGCCAGTTTACCTGACCCCAATGGGCAGGAGCAGGGGGTGAGGAGGTCTGAGCCACATGAGCCTCTCCCTGACCAGGTCTCCACGTGGACCCACTCTCTCCCACAGACTTTGCCTCATGTGGTTCAGCTGTCTGCAGGGGACGCTGCCCTAGCAGCAGGGGCATGTCCAGGTCAGGGTAGACAGCTGTGGTTATAAACTCCCAAATCTCAGTGGCGTCCCACAATAAGGTTCCCTCGTATACACAAGACAGCCCAACATGGGCATGTGGGACATTCTGCCCCAAGCAGTCATTCCATCGGCTCAGAGTTCCCCGCTATCCCGTCGGCACCCGGCAGCAGATGAAGGAAAAGACAGAGGGTGCAGGGTTACCTGCAAGGCTTGGCCTTTGGAACCCGTTTTGTTCTCCTGTACCCACGAGCCGTGTCCTGCCTCGCTGTGGCTGACTTTGGTCTTAGCCATGTGACGTACTTTTAGCAGATGAGACTGAGCTGAGGGCTGGGGTTTGCCTCCTGCAGTGACACCACCATGTGAGAGCTTCTCCCAGGTCGTTGCTGTCCCGAGAGGCTGGGTGCCCTGGGCATAGACCTGGGCCGAATCCTCCGGGAGAAGCCCAGCCCAGCCCAGAGCTGCTGGACCCCAGCCCATCTGCCGAGGTCTGAGGGAAAAGCAAAGGCCATTATTTTATGTCTCTGCAATTCTGGGACTGCTTGTTACACAGCAAAGCCTGACTTACACACCCCAAACAACCATTTCTCCCAATATGTTTGTGCTCACTCTCAGGTCCCTGGACCCCAGCTCCAGCCTCCTGACCCCAGCTTCACGTAGGGCCTTGGGCCTCCCCACACGACTGGGACCTTAGCTGACCTCTCCAACCTGTCTTTGGGGGACCTCTCCATGTCAGGCTTCAGTTTGAGGGGGATCTGGAAAATTACAGCAATCTCGTTTTGTGTGATAACTAACCAATTACGTGTCTGCGAACCTTCCAGACCAGGAACATGATTCACATATGTAATCTACAAGTTTTCAATAGCCACACTAAAAAAATATAAAAAGAAGCAGGTGAAATTAATTCTAATCATCAATTATATTTAATCTAATCTATCTACACTATTATTTCCACATGTAGTCAATATTATTTATATGATGTTATATATTTCTAACACATAAGTATATGTATTTTATTTTATTTTATTTATGTATTTTATTTTTTAAATTAGGAAAGATAAGAGAAGGGATTAGAGGTAAGAGGGAAACTCCCAGTATACGTCGAGGGGCCCATTAGAGCAAGGGGGAAAGAGAAAGGGGGAGGGGGCAGGGGGAGGGGAAAGGGGGCAGGGGGAGGGGGCAGGGGGAGGGGAAAGGGGGCAGGGGGAGTGGGCTGGGGGGGGCAGGGGAAGGGGGAAGGGGGAAGGGGGAAAGCGGAAAAGGGAAGGGGAAAGGGGTGGAGACTCCCAGTCACCCAGAAGGGCCTGTAGGAATCGCCTCCTGTTTTATAAGTATATATATTTTAAAATACTTATTATTTAAAAGATATTTTACATTCCTTTCCACACTATACCTCTGAGTTTCGCACACCACATCTCTCTTCGATCGAGCCCCATTTCCACACCCGTGGCTGACGGTTGCCACATCAGACAGCACAGATCTCGAACGTGGGAGGCACAGCGCAGTACCACCGGTGCTTAGCATGGCGCCTGCCACATGGGAGGGACTCAGTACATCATTGGTGAAGGGATGGAGGGTAAACACACAGGCACTGCTTTCAAGCTGGTGTTGGTGGTAAAAACACCCACGGCTGAGACAGACCACATTTTCATGTCAGACGGTGGCCGTGTTGGAAGGACCCGGATGGGCAGCACTCTACCTGAGTCTGCCCAGTAGTCTTGCTCAAAGACTGCAGGTACAAACTAAAATATAAACTCGGGTGGTATTTCCCAAATGTGTGTGACCATGAAGTATTATCTAAATTGTACTGTTTTGTCAGGGTGCCCATAGCAGCTCATGTAATATCACTGAAATTAAAATGGCAAAAAAAAAAAAGGGAGGGGGTGTCTCATAGTTGAATTAATTGCAGTAAGAAATGATCAAAATTTGATCTATATGCTTAATACAAACATTGAATAATTGCACCAATAAATGTTAAAATTATGAGATAAAATGCATAACAAAAACTAGCAATTGTCATACCGAAAACACACAGCTTGGCAGAAGGAAAGGAAAACGTACAGCCCACTGCAGAACATCACGCTTCCTGCGCAGGCGTCTGTCACGTGACTTCCTAACGTGTCAGGGACCAGACACCATTTCCCAAAGGTAGGTGATCACTTAGAAATAGAAGCTACTGCTAATCAAAGGCTTCCTGCATGCCAGGCACCCTTCTGATCCTCTGAGGCATAGACTACAATTGGAGCCATTTTTCAGGGGAAGAAATTGAGTCACAATTGATTTTGGAGACAGGAAGAGAGGGAGAGAGGGAGGGAGAGGAGGGGAGAAATATTGACGTGAAAGAGAAACATCAATCTGTTGCCTTCCATACACACCCTGACTGGGAGTCGAACCCACCGCTTTTTGTGTACGGGACAGCGCTCCAACCAACGGAGCCACTCCGCCAGAGCTTAGCATTCTTCCAACATATACTTTGCAATGCATTGAAGACGAAAGTGACGCCAGCTGCAATTGCCCCGCCCCCATGGCCACAGAACGGAGTTTGGGAAATGGCGTTTCAGAGACATATGCAAACTCCATTAATGCTGCCAGAAGCTATTATCTGCCATTTATTGATTGACTTAATCACTGGACTTTCTCCCCACCTCCACTTCCAAAGGAAAAAGCAGCTTACAATACAAAGAGGATACAATCGGATCAAACAGGGGGTTGGGGGGGGCGGTTTACAAGAGTCCGCATAATGCTACCAAAATTAAGCCCCGAACTTCCCTCTGCGCTTCCCAGCACCTGTCGGCGGAAGGAAGGGTGGCAGGCCGCGGGTTCTTATTGTCCAAAGGTAGGCTCCAGCCAGCCCGTGTATCCGGAGAACCAATTTTTCTTGGCCGGATGCCCTAAATGCATTTGTCATAGGGACATTAGCATAAGTGGCATTGAGCGGTATAATGAATTATGTCCCCAATAGTCATTTTATTTAAAAAATGCAGTGATGTTCCTTGAGTGGCTCTACTCATATCATTGTGTAACCTTTGCTGAGGGCAAAATATTAAAGTGTTGTCCCACAAAGGCACCAGGAAAGGGGAATTCAAATACAGGCACGCCTCATTTCAGTGAATGCCACAGACGCTGCATATTTTTACAAATGGAAGGCAACTCTCCATGAGCAAAAAGATCCAGGCTCGCTTCATTGCAACGGCACTGAAGCCCCAGTCTCTCCGAGATATGCCTGCAAATATTGTGCCTTAACACGAGACAAAAGAACACACGGAAATAATTCTGGAATTTCTGTTTAAGTTGCTTTCAAGTCTGCTCCCCCCTTCTCCTCCATGCCATGGTCCAGGGCCAGCTCCTCCTCCTCTCTCCCTGGCCATTGACAGGAGTCTCCTCAGGGTCCTCTAACCCCCTCCACCTCCAACCGCTCCTCCAAACTGTCACCACGACGATTGTCCGAAAACTCAGCTCTGAGCACAGCATGTCTTGCTAGAAGGCGGGGGCAGCCTCCTTGTTTGTTTTGCTGCTGCCCCTAAACCCTCAGCGTCTGGCACATGATAGGTGCTCAATAAATGTTTATTGCTGCATAAAGAGATCATTGAAAAATAAAAGCGAAGTACAGTGTCTCAGGTCACCCCTGCCAATGTGCTGGGCCCCAGACGCGATGCCCACCGGCTTTGCTCTGTGATTCCTCTCTGACGAGCGCAGCCACATCTGGGAAAACCACAGTCCAACGCCATCTACTCTGGTATTTTCCTTCTCGCTCTCCCCAACCCACGGGAACAAACTCCTCCTTCTTGGGTCTCCATGGGGCAGCGGGTAGGAAGACATGTGTCCCCAGTGGCAGGCATAGCGTCCACATCTATCTCTACAATGGCAGGGGTATCGATAACCACTTGCCAAGGTGGGCATGAGGGGCAAGTGGGCCCGTTTTCTAAGTTACAGAGAGTGATGTTAATGCCAGTGCGTCCGGCCTGGTCCCCTCTCACCCGCAAGCTGCACTGGAGCCCGAGTCCCAGGTCTCTGCTGCACCCACCCGAGGGCCTACCGGGGGCCTTGCTTGGAAGCACTGAATAAATCTGGCAGCTTTAAACGTGCGGACGACATGTGTACTTGATGGCTGGCATCCTAGTCTCGAAACCAAGTTTTCTGGGCAATATTCAAAAATATCCAGAATAACTCCCAGCCCTTTGAAATTTCTTGGATTTCATGGTTCTAAGCATAGAAACAACGTTTTGATACTTAGCAGAAATCGGGGAGCTAAAGACCGGTGAGGAACATCTTCAAGGTGTCCAGGTCTGGCTGCAGAGCTGAGGCGGGGCACCGAACTCCGAGGGGGGCTGCCTGAGCCTGGAAAACCAGGGCTGAGCTCGGGCACCGCTGCAAACAGACACGGCCTGGGCAGGAAGGCTGATTAGCAGTAACTGCAGAGCACCTCAGGGGACCCTCCTCCAGACAGTCTGTCACCCAGTGTTTTTACCATTCCATTTCAAAGTTTAATTAGATAATCACTTTCCAATGCTCAGACGCAATTAACCCCTTTGGAGCAGCCCTGCCTGCTATGCAGTCAGCGTTCACGGGCCACGGAAGCGGAAAGACCCACGACCGTCTTTAGCATCACAGATAGAAGAGCATGGCTCGGAGAGAAAAAGAACTGGCAAAATATTTGCAAGTTTTAAAAAGAACTTTTTTCCCAAATGTCAGGAGAAGACAACGTCTCACCTGAGAGTTCAGGGTCCCCCTTCTTGTGCCAGTGCCTGAGCCGGAAGCATTCCCTTCCCTGTCGAGGGAGATGACAGGCTTTGCAACCTTCCCGTCAAGGCAAGGTCAGGTCAGTTGGTTGCTTCGCTGGTCCGACTGCACCTAAAACCGTGGGACAATGTAGACCGCTTTGGTCCTCCTTGATGCCCAGACCTCGGAACGACAAAGAACTGAAGAGACTTCAGAATGTCCCTGGACTTTTACAAGCAATCTGCTCATCGCTTCAACGGCATGCTTCTTCAAAGCATTTCTGTATTCTACTTGAGCCTCGCCATATCCCCATGAGGTGGACAGGAAAGAGATTACATGTCCCTGTAGCCCACAAGGACACTGACTCAGAGAGGTGACACGCTCAATGTCACATGACTAGTAAGAGCCGGACCAAGACTCAAACTCAGGACCTCAGACATGGAGTCCCCAGTCCCAAGTTCTTTCCTCTAAGCTTCTCATTTATTTATCCACCGAGTACTTAGCAAGCACCGGTTAGGCCGTGGGGATGCAGCACCTCGCAGGACAAAGGCACCACCTCCCCGAAGGAACTCTAACAAACGGGAAAGACAAACGGAGGCCGTGTCAGACTCCGGGGACAGATGTGAGCTTGAGAAGCCACCAGATCCCGGACGCTGGGCCCCCTCCGATGCGGGGAAGCCAGGCAGAAGTTACTCAGCAGAGCCGGGAGGACAGTGAGACAGGCGGGGCAGCTGGGGAGCGGGATTTGAGGGGGCCCTCCCTCTTAGGGACATGCCAGCTGTGGCCCTGGAGCTCGAGGGTGTGCTAGGAAGGCTTTCCCTGGCTCTCTGGGGAAAACAGGCCCGACTGGCAGTGAGGGCCCATTTCCTCAGGGTAAACTCCCCGAGCCGTGGATTCCCAGCTCCTGACGTGAAGTCACTGCAGTTAGGAAGAGACACACGCACGCGTGCTCTGCAAGCTGGTACAGGCTGGTGAAGGCCAGGGCACGGGGCCCCAGGGAAGGTACGTCTAGACTGAGACCTCAGGGCTGGTAACACGTGGCCATGAAGGACGGATCTGGGTTTGAGTGAGACCGGAAGCAGGACCGAGGACAGGTTTTACAGGGTTGCAGTTCCCTACTGCGGTCACTTGCCAGATGTGGCTGTGGGATTAAAATTTAAATTAATTAAAATTAGATTAAACTAAAAATGTTGTTGCTCAGTGGGACTGGATGCACTGTAAACGCTCCGTAGTCCCATGTGGCTACCGTATGAGGTGACAGAATATTTCCAGCATCATAGACTGTTCTATCCGCGCTGTGCGGTCGGAGGGAGAGAAAGCATGAATTTCCAGCAAGAGAAAAGAAATTCAGACACAGGAGATGAAAAGCCATCTAAATAAATGGCCTCCACTTCAAGTTTGTTCACGGATCAGCCTTGAAGGCAGGAAGGTGTGGAGGGCCTTGTCCGAGGGGAGACCCCTGCTGGGGGAGGCGGCTCCCTGTCCCTGAGGAACTCACAGAGCACTGGGGACCTCATCCAGGACAGGGTGATGCTGAGCACGCTTTGGAAAACACCTCTCTATATACATGGCTGTCTGAGGTCCATGAAGCCCAGAGCGGCTGCTGCTGCGGAGGGAATACTCCGGTGTGGCCCACAGAGGGTCTGGTTTGGGTTAACACCCCCCCCCCCACCGGGGAGTACCTTTCTCTCCTAAGGGAGTGTACCAGGCATCTTCCTCTGGTGTCATCAGCATAAAGGAGGATGGTGATGGCCACAGGGGACAAAGAATGCAAACAAACAGAGGTCGGGTGAGCAGTTGAAACCAGCCCCACATGGAACAGCTGAGGTGGCAGCAAGCGTCGGTGGGGCCCGTCCGCAGCAGAGGCAGGGCTATGGAACTCAGGCCCGTATTTCTCCCAGACCCTCTCCGTCCCTCATCCTTCCTTCACCTTAGAGCCAGAGTTCTCAGTCACTTCTCTCCACACCACAGCCCCTGGTCGGTCATCCTGGACCTGGCTTCCTTCCCTTCAGTCCTCTGCACCTTTTCTTCGTGGAGCCCATCCCTTTCACAACCACTCAGAAACAAAGGGAAGAAAAAGGCAACCGTTTTTATTCTGTTCGAAAGGGAAATGCATGCAGCATCCAGAAGGCAGAAGGGGAGGAGAAGGAAAAAATCCCCCTCCCCCGGTTCCCCGCACGGAGATACACGCGCGAATGCTTTCCCCGTGTGACTTTTGCTAGCTGCGGGTCACTGGGATCACGCTGCAATTCAGCTTTGTACCTGCCTTTGTCGTCACATTTGATCACCCTTACCTCCCAGGCCATTGTCAACTCTAGGTGGTGGACAGGCCATAGTTTACTTAAACAAGTCCGCTTTTGTTGGACATTCAGGTTATTTCCCATTTTTTCTCTCATAAATGGCAGCTCAATTTACATCTCCGGGCAGAAAGCTCTCTTCGCATTTCAGATTATTTCTTTGGGCTACATTCCCAGAAGTGGAATTACTGGATCAAAAGGTATGAATACTTTAAAGTTCTTGATACAGATTGCCAAATTTCTTTCCAAAGGGGCTATATCAATTTATCCTCCCCAAAGCTCTGCAGACGGTCCTCCTCACGTTTTATTATAGTAGTCTCTGCTCCCTTCCTAGACGAAAGGACTAGCTCACTGTTTTGATCTGAATGGCTTCATTATTTGGGTGGTTGGTTCTTCTCTCCAATCCCAATAACTGTTGAAAGTTTCACGGCCACTGGAAGGGGACATTCATTTAAGAAAGGGGTGCCTGGTTCGAAGTTTGCCAAATCTCCAGGCAGGAGCTGGGGTTTTCCTGGAAACTCCAGACTTGCAGAGCCTGCCCGCTGACGCTTGGGCCCCACCATCTTCCTGCCCCTCTGGGAATGGGGACAGTGTATTCCAGAAGGATTCCTATTTGCCTGTGTTTTTAAAGGAAAACAGAAAATAAAACAAAACAGACTGCCAGGCCTGGGTGGACTGCAGAGGAGCACCGGGACCCCACAGGCCAGTAGCTCATCTCCCCAGGTCTGGACAACGAGCGTGAATGCCGGTGGATGGAGACACGTGGCGCGCCTTAGAGATCGGTAAACTGGAGGCCCATGATTTCCTGGGAACCCCTGGGGAGCAGGAGAGCACGGAGGATGAGGGCAGAAGAAGGGGTACAGGGCAAAGAAACTATCAAGGCGGAGGCCGAGCCACAGAAATTGAGACAGAGCGAAGACACAGTGAGGCCGAAGCGGAGAAAGAGGAGAAAGAAGCAAGGCAGAGAAACGGTGAGAAAATGGGGGGCGGGAAGCAGACAGGGGAGCCTGCAAGACAGACACTGGAGAGGCCAGCATGCGGGTGAGGATTCGCGGCTCTGAAGTAAGTGAAGCAGAGGGACAGAGGAAAGGGGGGGATGTGGACAGAGAGTCGGGGGGCGCAGCGGCCCGGGCCCCGGGAGATGGGGAATAAGCGAGAGCGGGAGGGGACTGGGAGGGGGGGGGGGCGCTGTGCCGGGGACGCGTTGCGACCTCCGCCCATTCCAAACGGGGCCTCCCCGCCCTGCTTCCAGGGAATGAACGACGCGAGCGAGCGGCTCCAGACAAGGAAGGGGCTCCCCAAAGTTTGCAATAGAATCGGCCAACCCCCGCCCCCAGCTCGGAGGGGACTCATGGAACCCCTCGTCCCACATCCCCTTGGTGCCCCGAATGCTCTCCCCGGCTCTGGACGCCGGCGGCGGCGATCCCAGATGTCGACGCGAGAGGGCGCACAAGGGTCGCTGCGCGGGGTCCGCACGGAGCGGCCCCGGCGCAACGCGGCGACCAGGCGGGGGCGCGGGGGACCGCGGGGGCGGCCTTGCCCGGGACGCCTGCTGCTGCCAGGCGAAAGGATGGAGCTCACTTTATTTGTGGGAGAGGCTGCACCTGAGATGAATCTTTGCGAGGCCCAGACAAGCCCGTGAGAAACTGAATGACAGGCAGGCGAGGAGGACAGAGCCCTAGCACCTCCAAGCCCTGGGCTCTAAACTGCACCCCAAAACTGCTTCAGAGGAGAAATCGTGTGATTCCACCAGCACTCACCACTCCACAGAAGACACGCGCGCACACACGCTTGCAGAATGGGGGAGGGGTGAACTTTAAAAGGCTTTTAATGCAAAAAAAAAAAAAAAAAGGAAGAAAGAAAAAGAAAAAAGAAAACGCGGTTTGCAAGGCTTAGGTACTTGAAATGATTTTTTGTGTTGCAAATTGCTATGCTTTTACTGAGGCGCTGATGAAAATAAATGAAGCTCCTCTCTCTCTTTTTGCTAATAAATGAAATGAAAAAAGCACCATTATTATGCCACCTGCTTCTAATTCCTAATTGTGGTAACTTAATTCTCAGATTGTTGTTAGCTGCTTAATATCGCAGGCGCACGAGCATGCACAAACACACACACACACACACACACACACACACGAGTACGGAAGACCGGCTGGGTCTTTTTTGGCAGATAAGGTACATTAGACGGTGTGCAGATTTAGGTTTTTTATTTAGTTTGGTGACAGTTCCTATAGTGAGGGAAGTGTGCGTCTCCTCTTCAGCATCTCACAGAGAGCTCAGAGAGAATACAAGGGCTCCTGCAATGCCCCAAACCTGAAACAGTCCGTCATGAGGAAGTTGGTATTCTTCCCGTGCTGAATAGAGGGATGCGTATTTCCCATTAAAAGAGAGAGCGGTGATTATTCTAAGCTGGTCCCTAAATGCCTTCTGTGGACCTCCCAGACTCCAGGTCCCAGCCAGGGCGGGCCAGCTGCTCCGTGCGGATGAGGACCTGATTTAAAATATCTTCCTGGCAAACAGAAATGACCAGTTCTGAATCCCAACATTGCCCAAGTCGAGAGCAATGTTTAATGTATTATCTAATTGTCCATTAAAACCAAGCTTTTTATTTGTTTGTAAATGACCATTCTTCCTGTAGGAAATTCCTGCATATA